>NC_135962.1:11207709-11535209 GCF_053455715.1 Rhinoraja longicauda
TTAACATTCCGCTGATTTGCTACCTGTGCTGGTGCCTGCTTCTTCGTTGCCGAGGGGCCTACTTCCGGTCCCACCTCAAATACACCGGATGGATCTGTTCTGGTCTCATGCACATCATTATGGTGGGGCTTCTTGCGTGGCAAGCTTACTCCTGCTACTTCCTGCAGAAAACCTATGGGATTGTTGCCTTCTTCCTGTCTCCAGTGAGGACGTGGTCATTGGCTTTGGCCCTGGCCCTTGTCTACAAGGCCTGGAATTTCAATAATTCTACCATCAGAACGTTTAAAGCTGAAATGAAGAACTGTCTTTACTCTTGATAGCTTTCAGAGGATAAGGAGATTTTAACACCCACCAATCATGGACTCCAGTCAGTTCACGACTACCAGTCATATTTTTGAACCTTTCATGAACACTGAATTCGCATGGGTGACTGAACATAAATACAAAATTTTCCGCTCACCATTTTTCCAAAAAAAGAGTTCCAATACAATTCAATAAAGGAATCAAACTCAAAATGCACAAAAATACAATGGAAATGATATTTGAGAAACTGTTGGGAGCAGCTAACATTTTGGTTACAGTGTCCCTGCTGGGTGGAAGACAACTTGTTTGTTTCCTTTCCACGATGTTCTTACACTACGGAGCTCAGACTGATTCCAATAAAGCAGCTGCTACCAGCTTTGATTCCTACATCAGTTTTCAAGAACAATCAGTGACATAAAGTGCATGTGGTTCTTAGAATGTGGAATGTTGAACAAAATGTTAAATATTTTTCAAAGAATAATTATTGTAGTGCGTTACACTGTGATTCCTGTGAATAATTTAAGAAATGTAGTTTCGCGATACAAAAGCAGAATATTTTGGATGCTGGAAATCTGAAATAATGTGAAATGGAAATGCACAATAGGCCAGAAATCATTGACTTGAAATGTTAATCCTATTTTTTTTCTGACTGAGCAATTACTACATTGCTGAGGTGCCCTCTTTAGGTGATATATTAACCTGAGAATGTGCTGACCCCCTCAGGTGGGCAAAAAGATCTCGTTTCAAGGAGTAAAATTATTTTTCAAAGTGTCCTTGTGAATATTTATCCACTGAACAACTTTAAAATAATTATCTGGTGGTTATGAAATTAGCAATTGGAAGATCTTGCTAATCCTAAATAAGTTGCCTTATTTACACTACATCAGTAAGTATTCTTTAAAACTATTTCAATGCCTCCGAGGTTCATAATAATAATGTACAAATCTCAACAGATGTATTGCACCTGCTCGGTTTCCAACCTACTGAATTTTGAATGTGAATATATTGTGTCCTTAAGGCTTTATCTACTGTGATTATCACAAACTGTAACCTCTGCCACAGTTTTTGACGCACACCATTAGTGGCAAGCACCAGCTGCTCACTCACATGTTTTTCTGTGCGAGACACTTGCTGGGGGGGTGGGGGGGGAGAATCAGCAATAGGTAGGGGTAAAGGTGCTGGTGTGGGCAGGCCCAGGTGAGAGGTCTGTTACATGGTGGATTTCCTGGTGAGGTTTCATGAAAATCAAAGAAACTGCAGATGTAGGAGATACAAAATAAGGACAAGAAATGCTGGAAATACTCAGCAAGTCAAGCTGCATCTGTGGGAAAAGAAACAGCATTAATGTTTCGGATTGAAGACTCTTAATCAGAACTAGGAAGGAAATATAATAGCTCAAAACTGTACGGAGTTGACTTTTCATCAGATCTAAGAAGGAAAGATAATAAGCACAAAGCTGCACAGAGTTGAAGACTGTGTTAATGTTTCTGACTGAGTAAAACCAGGCTGACCAAGGCGATAAGCTGTAAATTAGATTATTTAGGCAGAGTGAATGGGAGGAGTTAGAGTTAGAGCACAGACAGAAGAACCAAAAAGCTGCAAAATGGAAAGCAGAAAGATATGCAGAGCAGGTTATTCTGGAACCAAAAACAAACTCAGACAATATCACAAATGGATGACGAAAATAGGTTATGTGAAAGTGTAGAATTCAATTATGGTCCAGAAGGCTGCAACCTACTGAGATGAGAGATGAGGTGCCGTTCCTCAAGCTCACATTAGCCTCATTGTGACAGTGCAGGAGGCCAGAAAATGATAGCTCGAAGTCAGAGTGGGATGGAGAATTAAAGTGGCAGCCCAGGGTTTCCCTTGTGAACTGAATGCAGGTGTTCCACAAAGCAGTCACCCAATCTGTATTTGGTTTCTCCACTATAGGAGACACTGAATACAACATGCTTCACCTGAATGTTTGGGTCCTTGGATGGTAGAGGTGAAAGGGCACGCATCGGCTAAATTTGCAAATGCAAGTGCCGCAAGAAGTGGGGTGGTTGGTGGGAATGGAAGAGTGGGCCAGAGTCACAAAAGGAACGATCCCTACAAAATACTGAGAGCGGAGGAGAGGGGAAGATGAGTCTGGTGGTGGAATCTCTTAAGATTGCAGAAATTACGGAGAATAATATGTCAAGCACAAGGAGCTCTAATCGTTCGGTACTGCAGAGGAAATGAGAGCAGAAGTGCAGGAAATGGATGAGATGTGGTCAAAGGCATCGTTACTATGGTAGAGAAGAAGTCAGGGTTCAGGAAATAGGAAAATGTTTTAGAGCTACCTGCACAGAAAGTCTTATTAGGCAAATACGATGGAGACGGGGGAACTGGGAGAATGGAACAGAGTCCCTGCAGGAAGCAAGATAGAATGAAGAGCAGCCAAAATAGTTGTGGGAATCAATAAGTTTGTTATGGATGTTTGTAGCTCCTGAGATGGCAGCAGGGAGGTGCAGAAAATGAAATAATCAGGTATTAACCATCTGAAGTTATGAGTAGTGTGGAAATTGGGTTCAAAAGTATTGTTAAAGCAGCAACAATGCAGTCATTGATATACCAGAAACAGAGAAGAGGGAGTAGGCCCAGAGAGGACCAAAGCAAACAGTTCCGCATATCATAAAAGACAGCCATAGCTTGGAACATATTTGATACCCATAGCTACATCTCTGATCTGGAAAAAGTGAGTAGAGTTGAAGGAAAAGTTGTCCAGTGAGAGAAAGGCTTCTGGTCAAATAAATAAGTATGGATACTGGCAGTGGAAGAAGAGTTCAACGTCATGTTGAGTTCAGAATTAATTGAAGGAGACATAGGTGAGGTAAGCCGAGGCCTCTGCTGAGGAATGATCATTCAGGATCAGAGAAGGATGGATCAGAAACTGGGAGAGAATCGTTCTGAGTAATGTGAAGGGGGTGGAGCGAAGAGAAAGATAAAGAATGAAATTGGAACTAAAAAGCCCTTGGACGTTACAATCTTTGACATCTGAAAAATGTCACCAAATGTTGAAATTCAGAGTGTCTCTGAGGATCCTTCATTGCTTCTACTCTGGGGCTGTAGAGAGCATCCTGTCCAGCAACATTACAGTCTGGTTTGGGAACAGCTCTGCCCAGGACAGGATGGCCCTGCAGAGAGTAGTGCGTTCGGCAGAACGCACCATGGGAACTACACTCGTCCCCCTGCAGGACCTATACATCAGGAGGTGCAGATCCAGAGCAAGCAAGATCATGAGGGACCCCTGCCACCCCAGTAACGGACTGTTCCAGATGCTACGATCAGGCAAACGCCTCCGCTGTCACGCTGTGAAAACGGAGAGGATGAGACGGAGCTTCTTCCCACAGGCCATCACGACTGTCAACTTTTATAACCACAGAGACTAAATTTTTGTCGACACCAATAGTAACTTATTAACTTTATTTATATGCTGTAACTGTAATTCTTTTTGTGCACAACCCGCATGCATTGCCACTTTCATTTGACTGCACATCGTGTATGTGACAAATAAATTCGACTTGATTTGACTTGACTTGACCATTGCAGCTTTGCGATAGAGCAAGTCATTTTGTTGCTGCAGAGAAAGGTCAAGGGCATGCATGTGCTGAATGGGGATCAGAGGATGTGAAGAGAACAGTGCCTGGGCAGGTGTTGGATATTTTGAACATGCATGTGAACCCAGTTGGGACTATTGTGAAGTTTGGACTTTCAAATAATTTCAGTTCTCTTTCAGTCTGTGATTATCACTCATCCATCTGTGATATTGGCAGAGCTTGTTTTTTTGTTTTGTTATTATTATCGGGAAGTGGATGGCCTGACCTGCCAGGCACGTCTTCCTGCATTATGCATCTCCTCTATTATTTTGTCTATGTTCTCATTCTCTAACTGCTTCTATTCATTGAATAGATAACTTTGTTTACAGCTGAGTATTTCCATTTTTTTGTTTTTATTTATGGTTTCATGGAGTTAGCCTGCCTTACAGGTGGGATGTGCTACTACAGTTGATCCCTCAAGTCTCCAAACCATTTCTCAGCAGAAGGAGAGCAGATGGTTCTCAAACAAGAGCTACAACCACCAGTTAGAAAAAAATAAATTGTTCTAACATTGTTTGGACTTCAATCAGCTTTTTCTCCAAAAATTAAAAGTGCCCAAATTTTATAAATTACTACTGTGTATAAAAAGTAAATATCACTTACCTGCACCCTTGCTGCTCTGTCTGAAACGCAAGAGTTTATCCTATCGGTCATAGTTTATGAAACGGAGATGATCCTGTTTGAAGTTTATCCTGAAATTTAGGGAGCGCCCTACGAATGATCATAATAGGTTAAAAAAGCAATTAAATTGTTTGCAAATTACTAATTAGCAAAACAACAAATCAAAGTATTACAATCGAGGAATAAAGCGGAACTGTTGTGGATCATGACATCTTTGAGAGTTAGTCTCCAGTTTTTAATTTCTCTATCACTCATCCATCTGTGATATTGGTTCAGTTTGTTTGTTGTCTTTCTTTTTAAATTCTCTGAAAGGTCATGCCCAGCCTGACCTGCCAGGCAAATCTTCCTTCTCTGCATTTTGCAACTCCGACATTCTTTTGTCCATGCTCCCTCTTTTAACCACTTCCATTCACTTGAACAGGAACAGGGTGACAGGGTTCAGAAATGTTTTGAACAATTAATCATTGGGTCTACTTGCATGGAAGAAGTTATTATTCACTGCTTGAGTAGGGAATATTGCTCATCACACTGGAACTGCATTTGAAAAAAATAAAGTACCACAGTAAATGTTTTCAATTGTCATGCACGTCCCATCTGCTTAATTGCCGCTGTTTAAGATACTGCATTTCTGTAGCTCCTTGAATTTAATATAAATGTTCCAAGATACTTCACAAGTATTTTTAAGATAGATTGGATTCATGGTGTCTTGGTCGTTTGGATTCAGAACTGGCTTATTCATAGACGTCAGAAGGTTGTGGTGGAAAGAAGATATTCTGGCTGGAGTCCGTGATCAGTGGAGTTCTGCAGGGATCTCTGCTGTTTATGATAGATACAAATGACTTGGATGTAAATGTAGATAAGTTGATCAGTAAGCTTGCTGATAACACCAAAGTTGGAGGAGTGGCAGACAGTGAGGAAGGCTGTTAGAAGAAAACAGATCCTGGAGTCTAAGTTCATAGCTTACTGAAGGTGGCAGCACAAGTAGATAGGGTGGAAAAGAAGCCAGTTGGTATGTTTGCCTTCACTGCAGGAGGCATTGAGTATAAGTTAGAAAATCACGATGCAGCTGTATAAGACTTTGATTAAGCAGTATTTGGAGCACTGCATGCAATTCTGTCACCCCATTACAGGAACAATGTGGAGGTTTTGGAGAGGGTGCAGAGGTGGTTTAGTAGATGGCTGTCTGGATTAGAGGGTTTTAGCTATAAGGAGAGATTGGATAAACTTGGATTGTTTTCTCCGGAATGTCAGAGATTGAGAGGAAACTTGATAGACGTACAGTGCCCTCCATAATGTTTGGGACAAAGACCCATCATTTATGTATTTGCCTCTGTACTCCACAATGAAATTTGCAATAGAAAAAAAATCACATGTGGTTAAAGTGCGCATTGTCAGATTTTAATAAAGGCCATTTTTTCCATTTGGTTTCACCATGTAGAAATTACAGCTCTGTTTATACATAGTCCCCCATTTCAAGGCACCATAATGTTTGGGACACAGCAATGCCATGTAAATGAAAGTAGTCATGTTTAGTAGTTTGTTGCATATCCTTTGCATGCAATGACTGCTTGAAGTCTGCGATTTATGGACATCACCAGTTGCTAGGTGTCGTCTCTGGTGATGCTCTGCCAGGCCTGTATTGCAGCCATCTTTAGCTTATGCTTGTTTTGGGAGCTAATCCCCTTCAGCATATAAAAGGGATGCTCAATTGGGTTCAGATTGAGTGATTGACTTGGCCACTGAAGAATTGACCATTTTTGAGCTTTGAAAAATTCCTTTGGTGCTTTAACTGTATGTTTGGGGTCATTGTCTTGGTGTAGAATGAACCGCTGGCCAATGAGTTTTGAGGCATTTGTTTGAACTTGAGCAGATAGGATGTGTCTATACACTTCAGAATTCATTATGTTACTACCATTATCAGTTGTATCATCAATGAAGATAAGTGAGCCAGTACCTTCAGCAGCCATACATGCCCAGGTCATAACACCCCCACCACTGTATTTCACAGATGAGGTGGTAGGCTTTGGATCTTGGGCAGTTCCTTCTCTCCTCCATACTTTGCTCTTCCCATCACTCTGATATGTTAATCTTCGTCTCATCTGTCCACAAGACCTTTTTCCAGAACTGTGGTTGCTCTTTTAAGTATTTCTTGGCAAACTGTAACCCGGCCATCCTATTTTTGCGGCAAACCAGTGGTTTAGTGTAGCCTCTGTATTTCTGTTCATGAAGTCTTCTGCGGACAGTGGTCATTGACAAATCCACACCCGACTCCTGAAGAGTGTTTCTGATCTGTCGGACAGGTGTTTGGGGATTTTTCTTTATTATAGGGAGAACTCTTCTGTCATCAGCTGTGGAGGTCTTCCTTGGCCTGCCAGTCCCTTTGTGATTAGTAAGCTCACCAGTGCTCTTTTTCTTCTTAATGATGTTCCAAACAGTTGATTTTGGTCAGCCTAAGGTTTGGCTGATGTCTCTAACATTTATTTTTGTTTCTCAGTCTCATAATGGCTTCTTTGACTTTCATTGGCACAACTTTGGCCCTCATGTTGATAAACAGCAATAAAAGTTTCCAAAGGTGATGGAAAGACTGGGTGCTGAGAGCTCTCTTATACCTGCATTAAGGAGGCAATTAAACACTCCTGAGTAATTACAAACGCCTGTGAAGCCATGTGTCTGTTTTGTAATCAATCCATACAAAGTATTCAGTGAACCATAAAGCGTTTATTAAACCCATGCATAATGAGCCATACATACTGTTGCGTTCCTCACTTCAGCTTACAGACGAAAAACCAAGGGAACAAGCAACAAGCTGACTATATCAGTGACTCCAGTCCTACCTAAATCCTGGACTGGATTACATAGTGGAATGTGTATCATGCATAGGATATGTGGTGAAGGTTATAGAGACAGATAAATATGGTTGATCTAGTGTCCCAAACATTTTGGTGCCCTGAAATGGGGGGAATGTGTATAAACACAGCTGTAATTTCTACATTGTGAAACCAAAATGTATAAAAATACCCTTTAATAAAATCTGACAATGTGCACTTTATCCACATGTGATTTTTTTAAATTACAAATCTCAAATTGTGGAGTCCAGAGGCAAATAAATAAATGATGGGTCTTTGTCCCAAAACATTATGGAGGGCACTGTATATACAATTATGATAATCACTATGTATATCCTGCACTGGTTTAACTTACCAAAATAGATCACTTCGCATTTGTCTAAATTCCATCTACCATCCCCTTGACCACTTGATCCAAATCCTGTAATCTACAACAATTTTTCACAGTTCATGATACCACCAAATGTGGTGTCATCTGTAGACTGACTAACCTTGCGACCAACATTCTCATCCAAAGTATTAAGATACATGACAATAACAGAGGACATAGGACCAATCCCTGTGGCACAACACTGCTCACAGGCTGCCAATCTGACAAAGAACCATCCTCTACCACCCTCCAACTCCTACCACTGAGCCAATTTTGTATCCAATTGGTTAGTTCACTCTGGACCCTATGTGATCTAACTTTCGAGTCCAGCCTACTAATGCTTAGCTTAAGTCCACTTAAACAATGTCTACCATCCTGCCTCGCTCGTCACTTCTCTTAGTTACTACTTTAAAAAACTCCGTCAAATTTGTGAGACATGATTTCCCACACACAGACCTATGCTGACTGTCCTGAATCAGACCTTGTCTTTCCAAATACTGATACATCCCAGCTCTCAAAATTCCTTCCATTAATTTTCCTACCACTTGTCTAAGGCTCATCACCTCTAGTTCCACAAATTATCCTTGCTGCCCTTCTTAAATAAAGACAATCATCGGCAATCATTGGCTATCCTACAGAATTGCTGTGTCTCACCCATGACTAACAAAATAACGAATATCTCTGCCAGGGCCCCAGCATTCTTATCCTTTGCTCACTGTAACATCCCAGCATGCACCAGGTCAGGCCTGGGTATTTATTCACCTCAATGCACTTTAGGACCGCTAATACCTCCTTCTTTATAATGCTAGTATGCTTCAGGATATCGCAGTTCCCTCCCCTGAATTCACTAGCTTCCATTCCATGTTCTTACCACACTGATCCTTAAGCAGATCTACTTTATCAAGTGACTTTTTTGACCCTTGACATATATATATTGAAAGATATTGTGGGAAAGTTTGCATTAGTATTAATCAACTTCAGTAGAATATAAAGGTCTATTTATTAGTAGCAAGAGTTTGAAAAATGGAGATGTTCTTAGAGATCTGGTTGTCCTTGTATGTGAAGCATTAAAAGTTAATATGCAAATTCAGTGTGTAACGTGGCTTACAAAAGGATTTGGTGTAAGAGAGATGTCTTTGTCTTGCTCCGATTATACTTTGGTGAAACTACATCTGGAATACCTGGTGTATGGCTCTGGTCTTCCTGCATAAAAGATTATATTCTTGGAATAGAGAGAATGCAACAAAGATGGGCTTGTCATTTCAGAAGAGATTAAGTAGAGTTTAGAAGACCAAGATAAATATTGAAATATACACATTTTGTACAGTGTTTGATAGATTAATGGCAAGAAGAATGCTTTCTGTGGTTGGGCTGACTAGAATTTAAGGCAGGTCAGAGATGATAAGAAATCTCTTCACCCAGAGATTAGTGAATCTTTGGAATTCTTTACCCCAAGAGGGCTGTGCAGACTCAATCGCTGCAGAGATCAATTAGGTTTTTAGCTATTAAGAGAATCAAAGGCTATTGGGTTCACGCATTGATGTGAAAGATCAGTCATGTTCTAACTTAATGGTAGAGAGGTAATGAGGGCCGAATGGCCAACCTTATTTCTGTTCTTATTTCTGTTCTTATTTCTGTTCTTGTCCTTTGGTCAGGAGAAGAAATGAACAACATAAACAGTGACTATTTTCAGGATATAATTACATGAAAAATTAGAAATTTTCAGACAGTGGAAGGACAATGAGAAGGGATTTGAACTGCAGAACACAGGAAAATGGAAAAGAGATGTAAATTTTGTGCAGTGGAACAAGAAACCGAGGAGAGCCAGTGGCCTGAAATGAAGTTATACTAGAGATTTCAGGGGAGCTCCCTGCTGTCCATGTCGGAGTGATTTAATCCACACGCTACATAATCTGCTATGTGAATATATTTCCAATACCTTAACCACTAACATGATAAATCACAAATGCTCCACAGGAATATTCACTTAAACTTGATACCAAATACAACTTGACAATCGTAGATCAGAATTTGTGGCAATAAAAGATTGAAAATTTTGTAATAGCCATTACTGTTTTTAAACAAAGGAGTCAGTAATTCAGTCTGGTATAATCTATTTCCAATGGCCACGTTAACAGATTTGGTCTCACCCTCTCAGAGACACTTTCTTTGTTCTACCTGCCCCTCCACAACTTCTCTATTGCTGAAACATAACTTTTTTATTTTCTATTTTCCAGTTCTGATGAATAGTGTCAGCCCTTAAACAGTAACTCGGTTTCTCTTTCCATAGATGCTGCCCTGGCCTGCTGAGTGCTTCCAGAATTTTGTACTTTTATACTCCATCTGTCACCATTCTCAAAATGATTCATAGGTTTTCTGGATATAGGAGGAAACAATGGTTGAGGGAATTGGGCAAGAATATGGTATTAGGATAGATCAGCCATGATCTCGCCGACTGGTGGCACAGGCTCAAGGGATCAAATAACCATTTCTCCACCTGTTCCTTATGTCGTCACCTAATCAATTAGCTTGTCTATGTATCTTTGTATTTCACCAGAATTTGTCCCTCATTAAAATTCTTTAGACTGGAATAGTCTAGGCCCAAATACTGTACATGAAGGAACTGCAGATGCTGGTTTAAACCAAAGATAGGAGTAACTCAGCGGGTCAGACAGCATCTCTGGAGAAAAGGAATAGGTGACGTTACGGGCTGAAGAAGGGTCTTGACCTGAAACGTCACCTATTCCTTTTCTCCAGAGATGCTGTCTGACCCGCTGAGTTACTCCAGATTATCTAAGGCTCAAATATTGATCATTGTGGTACCACATTATCAAATGCCATTCCTACTCTGTTCTGCCTGATCAAACATAGAACAGTAAGTGCAGACACAAGGAACTACAGATGATTGTTTTAAAAAAAGGCAAAGCACTGCAGTAACTCAGCAGGTCAGACAGCATCTCTGGAGACCAAGGTTGGGCAACGTTTCAGGTCAGAACCCTCGGGACAGATGTAACACCTGTCCCTATACTTCCTCACATCCATCCAGGGACCCCAGCAGTCCTTCTGGGTAAGATAGAGGTTCACGAGCACCTCCTTTAACCTGATCTACTGTCTTTGGTGGGCCCAATCTGGCCTCCTTTACATCAGCGAGACAAGGAGTTGACTAGGCGACCATTTTGCCGTTTCTCTTTCCATAGATGCTGCCTGGCCTGCTCATCATATCATTGAATTCTCCAATTTTAGTTAGCTAAGCAAGCACCCCCTCCCCTCTTTCTCCCTCCCACCCTCCACCTATATTCCTTCCTCTGCGTTCATGTTTTGCATCTCTTCTATCTTTATCGCTTTGTCTCACACTTTTTTGTCTTTTAATCTCTGTCCAACCATCTGCCAATATAAAAAACCCTCACCTCTATCCACCTATCACTTGCCTCTTTGACCTGTCCCACCTCTCTTCCAACCTTCTCCCCCACCACTACAATCAGTCTGAAGAGGAGTCCTGGCCCGAAACATTGTTTTTCTATGCTCTCCAGAGATGCTGCCTGACCCCTGAGTTGCTCCAGTACTTTGTGTAATAGAACTGTACAGCATTGGAACAGGCCCATCAGCCCACGGTGTCCATGTCGAACATGGTGCCTTGTAAACTAATCACCTCTGCCTGCACTGGATTCATATTCCTCCATTCCCTGCACATCAGCATGCCCATCTAAAAGCCTCTTAAATGCTATTATCGTATCTGCCTCCACCCCCGCCCCTGGCAACACTTTCCAGGCATCAATCACTCTGTGTAAAAAAATTGCCCTGCACATCTCCTTTAAAAGTTACCCCTCTCATCTTAACTCTAGTCTTTAACATTTCCAAACTGGAATAAAGGTTCTGACAATCAATGCTATTGTTCCCAAAAACTATGAACCATAATCTTTTGTGACAACCTCATTTCACCATATCAAATGCCTTATGAATATCAAAATATGCAAAATCCCTTTAGTTACATCCTCAAGGAATAATTGATGCTGGTTCAAACAGTCATAGCTATGCCTAATCTTATACTGTTGTGATGACCCGCAAGAAAAATACAAGATATTTTGATCACCATAAATGCAGTTATGAACACATAAAACAAATACACACCAAGGATAAATCCTCAGATATTAATCCTAAATTAACACTAATACCTTTGTTAATATTGTAATTATTAATACAAATAAATCCACTGCAGCCAATCATTCTTTCAAATGACTACATTCCACAGTTGCAGTCTAAAACCAAGAGCTCAGAGTTCTTTAAATAAGATTATATGGATAAAACACAGGGTGCATAAAAATATATTCCTCCGTCAAATATCAAACTTCGAACCTCGCATTCAAAATAGATCTAATCTGGGAGATGGAGTTCAGAATTTGCATAAGAGTTGAAGGGAAGGAGCAAAGACCCCTTAGAATCCTAGAATGTCAGAGAGCCCGCCCAGGAATTCCATAGTTGCTCAATATTAAACAAATTCCTGCCCTCATTCCAGCAGTTCAGTGCTGACAACATCCAAGTTCATAAAACACATTTGTTCTTCAAATACATTGTAGCAGTTCCATTTACATGTCCACCTACTTCATGAGTATACAACTTTACCACAAATTTCACATTTGCCATATTGCTTTACAATATGGAAAGAAAAAGAACCATTCCAATTCAATAGCAGGCACTTTCACTCCACAGCAACTAAGTAATTAGTCACTGTGGAGTGTCATTTAGTTGCTGCAACCACCTGATGTTTACACGGGGCAGGATCTCTCAATCCAACATAGACTCTGTTGTCAGCCAATGTAAACACTTGAAAATAACAAACAACAGCAACTTCCCCAATCAATGCTCACTACATGTCCTTAAAATAATACATCAGGTGAAAAGTTGTCAGAATTTCAAATGAAAAATATACTCTCAAATTGCATAGGTCTGTCATGTCCAAAAGACCGCTATCAGAAACGTACAACAGATTTACTCTACATTCTTCTTTCCAATGCTGACCTTTCAATTTCCAAAAAATTCTATTTCTGTTGTGGATACCATACTTCCAAAGAAGTTTAAGGGATATTTATAAATTGATCAACTTTACTCATCCATATCAAATCAATAGAATTGCCAAAGTAATAGTTGTCCCTGTATGTTAAAATCTGACTTTAAAAAGAATCACAATTACAGTGCCTTTCACAATCTCAAAACATGCCAAAGGCTTCTTGCCAGCAATTTGGGAACATAAAGCATTTCTATGGAGCTGATTGTACATGACTAAATGTGTCCTTTTATAAATATTAGTCATAGAGTTGAATCTGGAGTGGGTATTATGACTCAGCTTAAACTAAAGAGTCGACTGTATAGAAAGACCAATTTAAGACCATTATAAATAGTACACTATCTGACCTCTCTCACAAGCTGATCATTAAAATCAAGGCTGGCCTTTCCTGTACTAACCCTATTTCTCACAATATACAATAATCTGTTGATCTGTTATGAATATATTCAGCAACTGAACCTTCAAAGCCCGTTAGGGTAGAAAATTCCAAAGATTCACTTTCCTCTGGGTGAAAAAAAGTTTCTCGTTTGTTCTAAATGACTGATCCCCAATTTGAAGACGTGATAGTTGGAAGCTCAGGGGAGACGATAAAAGTTTATAAAATTTTGAGAGGCATTGATAGCATAGACCATCAAAACCTTTTAACCAAGGTGGAAACAGCAAATACTAGAGGACATGCCTGCAAGGTCAGAGGGAGAAAGTTTAAAGTGGGGCAAGCGTCATTTTAACACAGGGTGGTGTGTAACTAGAATGTGCTGTCAAGGTTGTGGTGGAAGCACATATGATGGCAACATTGAAAAGGCGTTTAGATAGGCACATGGAAATTATGGAAAGGGGGGGATTATGGATCACGTGCAGGCAGATTGCATTCATTTAAGAGGGCATCGATGGTTGCATCGGACATGATAGGCCAAAGGGCCTGTTCCTGTGCTGCACTCTTCTTTGTTCTATGACAACTGGCTCTAAATACCCCTGCCAGAGGGTCACGTGCATTAAGAATTTCATATGTTTCAACACGATTGCCTCTCATTCTTTCGAACTCGAGACTATAATGTCTTCTCGCGCAATCATGCCACCACTTCCTCAAACCATGATTCCTGTGCAGGATATTCAGAACCACCTTTCAATCTCTTACTGCTTAAAAACATACCTTGTCTTCTTAAGTTCTAGGAGCAGAATTAGGCCATTTGGCCCATCAAGTCTACTCTGCCATTCAATCATGGCTGATCTATCTTTCCCTCTCAACCCCTGACACCCATAGTAATCAAGAATCTGTCAATCTCTATCTTAAAAACATCCATCGACTTGGCCTCCACAGCCTGCTGTGGCAATGAATTCCACAGATTCACCACCATCTCCTTTTATTCTGAGGCTATGGCGTCTGGTCCTAGACATCCCACATGTGGAAACATCCTCTCCACATTTACTCTCTCTAGGCCTTTCACGATTCGGTAAGTTTCAATTATATCCCCCCCCCCCCCCCCCTCATCCTTCTAAACGCAAGCGAGTACAGGCCCAGTGCCATCAAACGCTCATCATTTGTTAACCCACTTTCCTGGGATCATCGTAAATCTACTTTGGAGTCCTCACCAACACCAGCATATCCTTCCCAGATATGGGGCTCCAAACTGCTCACAATACTCCAAATGTGCCTTATAAAGCCTCAGCATTACATCCCTCTTTTTGTATTCTAGCCCCCTCGAAATAAATGCTAGCATCGCATTCACCTTCTTTACTGCCGATTTGACTTGCAAATTAACTTTCTGGGCTCCCAGCACTCCTAAATCCCTTTGCACCTCCGATTTCTGAATTCTCTCTCCATTTAGAAAATAGTCTATGCCTTTATTCTTACTATCAAAATGCATGACTCCACACCTTGCTACATTGTATGCCATCAGACTCTTCTCAACCCACTCTCCCAACCTGTCTAAGTCCTGCTGCAAAGTCGCTGCTTTCTCTGCACTACCTGCCCCTTTACCTACCTTCATATCATCTGCAAACTTGGCCACAAAGTCTTCAAATGCTTCATCCAAATCATTGACATATATCATGAAGAGTAGCAGCCCCAACACCGACCCCTGCTCACTAGTCACTAACAGCCAACCAGAAAAAAAACCTTTATTGCCACTCTTTGTCTTCTGCCATTCCTCCAACCTGCTATCCATGCTAGTATCTTCCTTCTGATACCATGGGCTCTCATTCTTCTTTGGCAGCCTCACGTCTGGCACCATATCAAAGGCCTTCTGAAAATCCAGGTAAACCACATCCACTGACATCCTGCTATTTACTTCCTCAAAGAATTCCACCAGGCTCATCAGGCAAGATTTCCCCTTCACAAAACCATGCTGACCAGCCTATTTAATCATGTGCTTCCAAGTATTCAGAAACTTCATCCTTTATAATGGACTAAAATCTCTCCAACCACTGAGGTCAGGCTAACTGGCCTATAGTTTCCACTCTTCTGCTTCGCTTCCTTGAACAGCGGAGTAATATTTGCAATTTTCCAATCGTCTGGAACCACCGCTGACCATAGAGATTATCAAAAGATTACAACTAATGCCTCCACAATCTCTAAAGCCACCTCTTTCAGAACGCTGGGGTGCAGTCCATCCGGTCCAGGTGACCTATCCACTTTCAGACCTTTCAGCTTCCCTAGCATCTTCTCCTTAGCAATAGCAATTCCACTATCTTCCACCCTGGCTCTCTTGAATTTTACTATCCTCTCTTATTAGCTAGCTTACTTTTATATTTCATTTTTTCTCCCCATATTGCCTTTTTAGTTGCCTTCTGTTGGTTTTTAAAAGCTTCCCAATCCTCCAGCTTTGCAATATTATATACCTTCTCTTTTAGGTTTATGCTGTCTTTGTCATTCCTTGTCAGCCATGGTTGCCTCATTCTCCCGTTAGAATCTTTCTTCCTCTTTGGAATGAAAAGATCCTGCGTCTTCCAAATTGTTCCCAGAAATTCCTTCTAGGATTCTTTTCCAATCAACTTTAGCCAGCTCCTCCCTCATGCTTCTGTAATCACCTTTGCTCAACAGGAAAACAAACATATCCAATTTCATCTTCTCCCTCCCAAATTGCAGGTTGAATTTTACCATATTATGGCCACTCCCTCCTCGTGGTTCCTTTACCTTAAGCTCCCTATTCAAATCTGGTTCATTACACAATACCAAATCCAGAATTGCCTTTTCGCTGCCAGGCTCAACTATATGTTGCTCAAATAAACCATCTTGTAGGCACTCTATAAATTCCCTCTGTTGGAGTCCAGTACCAATCTCGTGGTCCCTTGTTGGGGTTCTCACAATGTAAACACTGGAAACTGCTGGTGTTCTGAAAATATTAAGCTATACACTAGGACAAGGAGAACCAGCTCACCATGACATAGTTTGCCTGGATCTAATCAAGAAAATGTACTCCAGCCGCCATTGTTGCTCAAAAAAAAACTTCCTTCAGAGTAATTTTATGGGCAATTATTTATAGTAGATACGGAAAAGAAAAACCAAACAGACTCAGCTGCAAGTGCACTGAAATAATACCATTGTCCCTATACTCCAGGGATGAAAGACTGGTAATTCAATGCACATCATACACACATTACTTTCAAAATCTGAGTAGAAAATGAATTGCAAATTCCTAATTGCCATGAGAATGTGAAGGTGAATATTCTTATCCTGTTTCAGTCCATCTCTCCCAGTGTTGAAGAGTTCTAGGATTTAGATCCAGCTACAATGATGAACTATCAATAAATATCCAAGTCAGGATGGAGTGCGACATGGAAAAGAACCTAAACCGCTCTTTTGCTTGGTTTAGAAGTTACAGGTTTGGAAGCAGACCCGCATAATTGGAGTACATTTTGGAGATGGTACACACCGTAGTTGACGTGTACTGGTAATGATGAGGGAAAACGTCATTTAGGCTAGACAACCGTTTCACCGAAAACGTGCTCAATCCATCAAGAACTGCTGCTTCTCCCAGATGCTAACCATTTCAACTCCCCTCCCCATTTCCATACTGATCTTTCTCCTCGATCTCCTCCATTGCCAGAATGAGGTTACAGGCAAGCTGTATTTCGTTTGGGTAGTCAAAGCCCAACAGTATGAATGTTGAATTCTCCCATTTCAAGTACTAACCACCCCCCTCCCCTCATGTTTCCCTGCTCCCTATTGTGGTTCACCCATTTCTCCCACCACCTTAGTCACCCTACTCTTTTCCCCTCCTTCGTATGCTCACCTCCCATCCCAGAGTCCCATATTTCCCTTTTATGCCTCCTCTTTTCCCTTCATCTGTCCCCTTCCACCCATATTCCCCCCTCTGGCCTTCCATGTCACTCCTCCATCCTTCATGGGTCACTTACCCCACCCATGTCAATCAACCCTCCCCCCCCCCCCCCCAACTGTATACACCTACCATTTACAGGCTTTGCTCAACCCTATCTCCCTTTTCCATCTTTCTCCCCCCCATTCCATCAGTCTGAAGGGTCCTGACCCAAAACATTGTCTATCCATTCCCTCCATAGATGGTGCCTGACCCACTGAGTTCCTCCAGCATTGCTTTTTTTCTGCTCCAGATTCCAGCATCAGCATCTTGTTTCCACTTCTGATGTTATGATGGAAGGTAGGCAATTGATGAAGCAGGTAAAGCTTGTTGGGCAAAGGACACTGCCTAGAGAAACTGAGAGTGATAACATGCGGCTGGGTGCAATTGATTTCCAGAAAGCACAACCCTTCAGAACTACAGCTTCCATGTCATCCAATCCCATTGCCTTTTCTTGATATCATGCAGCATGAATCAAACCAGCTGTGATGGAAGGTGCTCAATAGGAAGTTGGGATGAATCATTCCTTCAGCCTTGTCTTTAGAACACACAAGTGATTGCTGCTCTTATTAAAGATGGGCATATTCATGGAGGGTGTTCTTCAAACAGCTGTTTATTGTCCAAACCTTGCGGTGCACCATTCAGGACCAGATGAAGCAGATTGCCAAGCTATGATCTGATTAACTGGTTGTGAAATCATTTAACTGTTTATACACATGTAGCCCTGCACTGCAGCTTCACCAGGTGGCATCTCACCTTTAGGCCTGCTCTTGGCATGTCCTTCTGCATTCCTCATTGAACTAGGGTTGATCCTGTGGTTTGTTAGGGTAAAGCAAAGCAACAGCAGGCCATAATATTGTTGATTGTAGTGGTATACATTGGCCCTGCTTTGTTCACCTAATATTAAGCTAACAGATCAGTAGTCCATAACATTTTTCGCATTGAAAGAACCCTACAACGCAAATGAAAGATACCCTCTGCATGAAGATTATAGGGATTTTATTTTAAATGAAATGTTTTATACAACATGCATCAGAACAGCAAATCTGATCCAGGTACATGATAGATTAGTGTAATCCATTTAAAATTAAAACCTCAATTAGTGTTTCTTCGGTTCCTCTCAGGGAGAAAGGGCAGTTTGCCTTATTACCCCTCAGAGACTACGACAAGCTGTTTCCCGATGTTGCCCCCTTTCATCAGTGACTCAAAGGCGGCTGCAAGAGAAGAATTATCATATATCATATATATACAGCCGGAAACAGGCCTTTTCGGCCCTCCAAGTCCGTGCCGCCCAGTGATCCCCGCACATTAACACTATCCTACACCCACTAGGGACAATTTTTACATTTACCCAGCCAATTACCTTTAAAAAGTACCATCTTGGAAATAAATGGAGAACAATTCCCATTTTTGTTCCAAAAACATAATTTGCAATATCACAATGCTACTGATTCTGCACAGTTTCCATGACATGCTGGTGCAGTGTTTTCAATGTGGCTGGAATAGAAGCGGAAGAAAGGAACTCGAGTTGTATTAGAGGCTGGAGAATACATGATTATATCTGGACAAGAAAGCTAACTTAGGGCAAAGGGCATGGTCATCGTCTTTTCATTCGGCTGGATCAAGGATTAAAAGATGATTTGTCCTTTGCCCAAGGTTCATCAGAAAACCAAACTAGGTTCTAGTTACTGGGTACTCGTACCTAAAATAGACAGACAGAAAGTGCTGAAGTGAAAAAGAATGGATGGCATTTCGGGTTGGAACCCTTCTTTCTTAAAGAAAGGTTCCAACCACAATATCACCCACCCATCCTTTTTCTCCAGTGATGCTGCCTGACCCGCTGAATTACTCCAATGCTTTGTGTTTACCTTCAGTATAAACCAGCATCTGCAGTTCATTCCTACACTCTAAACTCTGTACCTAAACTCTGTGTACTGCTCTGGTGAACAGCATGAACAGGCAAAGTGCTCAACTTGGTCACGATTAAAGGGAGCAGACTGGCGAAAATGGATTGGGAAGAAGCTTTTCAACAAATGCTTTTCATTCCATGTTTTTTCTCCTTAATTGTAAAATCCAGATTCCCAATGAACAGATCTCTGCTTTTCACCTCAAATCAATCCACATGATAAAAAGTTCCACATTTTAAACATGTTCTCAGGGATAGTTTCTCCTAAATTTCTTAATGCAATTGGAAGTGACCATGTTGCCTTTAAGACCCACAGTTCTGGATTCCACGTGTGGAAATCTCTTTTCCATTTCCATGCTTACAAATCCTTTCATAATCTCAAGGACTTCTGGGAAGTTTCCCTCAGCCAATTTCTTTTGGAGAAGTGCCCCAGCATGATAATCTCTCCTGAAAGCAGAATCAATGTGATACAACAACCCTCCTTGTAAAGTATAAAATAATTATTTGTTACACCTTCACCACTATTTGTAATGCAGAAACCCAGAGCAATGCATGGTCATCGTCTTTTCATCCGGCTGGATCAAGGATTAAAAGATGATTTGCTTCCACTCTAGTCTGTGGGTTCGAAGGTGATTGATGAGGCCCTCTGTAGGAACATAGATTTTTCCAACAGAAGGAGGAGGTGCCTGATGAAGCAGGCTGTTTGTGAGGCGTGTGCTATTTCTATTGATTATGCCGAGCTTTTGCGTGCTCCTGATGCATGCACGAGATTTAGCCCCTTTCGACATGCTCCTCCCCTGTGTAGTCATGGGCCAGGTATTTCCAATGGTGATATTACATTTCAAGGAGACTGACTAGAAAGCTTTTCAATGCTTTGACTTGTCTGCAATAGATAGATCAGGCCTCAGAAACATATATAAGGCGTTGAATATTGCTGACGGTAGAACGAATTAAGCAGAGTGGAGATGTTTAATCATCAAACATTTTCTGAAATTGGCTAAAGGCTGTGCTGGTGAATACAAGTGATGATGAATTTCACCACTGATGCCTGCCTTTGCTGATAGGTGGCTTCCAAGGGATGTGTAATCCATATTTTCCAGCTGTTCCAAGTGTGATCTCATGAAGGTTTAATTTAATGTTCCATTGCTGAACTATGTCCTACCAGAATAGAGCTCCAGTATATTCTTGCACTTGTGGCTTTACTAACTCATCACCTACTTTTATTAATTTATGGATCCGTAATGCTGGATTCCTAATATGATGCAGTACCTTATCTGAAGATTTATCTATTACTTGCCCAGTTGAGAATGAGTGAGTGAGTGTGTGTGTTAACCACAGCAGTTTGTGATGGTTTGAAAATACATTCCTCATTCCACAATCCCAGTAACACCAGTCTCGGTGGTAATCTTCTTGCAATTCACTTCCTACCTTTTCCTAGTGCGACAAACTATTCTGAATCCTTTGCGTTCTGAACAGTTTCCATTCTGCTGCTTGTTAACAATCTAATCTTAGTTGTGAATCTATTGCAATGTCAATAATGACATGTAATGTCAGTGTCAATTCCTTTGAACATCTATGAACGATTCAAATTGATCTCATATGGAGGACAGCTTTGGACACCTGCTCTTATTATAAACCTACTGTTCTTTTTACCAAGGCATGGCGTATAGGAATCAATTAAAAGGGAAAGTGGGGAAAGGAACAATTAACAAAGGGTGGCATGAAGCTGACCACTTCTTACCTCCAATATTTTCCAATCCCTTCACCACTGTCTCACGAACCTGCAGGGACAGAAGCATTGGTGCGAATTGCAAATACATATATTTCCATACCTGCTGCCCCCCCCCCCCCACAAAGTTTCTATCACAGCATTAACATTTATTTTCCAGCTTGACACCCCAAGGAAGCATCCTTGTAATAATTCTACACTGCTGATGCACAGGTATGGCTCAGTTTACTATAGGAGTGCAGCCAGCCCCACCGAACAGTTTATCTCATCATGTTCATGAAGTTAATATGTAATTTATCTTTAGGGTTTATCGAGGAAAAAAAAAACCTTTAATTACCAAATTAACCAAGAACAGCTTAGTGCAGACTCAGAAACTGCAAGTGACTGGTAGAGCTGTTGCCTCACAACTTCAGTAAATCAGGTTTAATCTTTACCGCTGGTATTGTCTGTGGGATTTTTGCACATTCACCCTGTGGCCATTCGGGTCCCCCCCCCCAGGTGATCTAGTTTCATTGCATGTTGGTGGGCCAAAGTCCTGTTTTGTGTTCTCTTAATGATTGAACACAGCAGCTTCTAGCCTGCCTGTCAAAACTTCATTTCTCTGAAATTAAACACCACAGGTGATGAAAAACAAAAAATACAAAATGCCTGAAGGATTATTAACGTTCTTCATTAACTGGTTTTCTTTCTACAGATACTGCGGTTTTCCAGACTTTAATGTGTTTAAAAGTTTCATTGTGCTTGGTGACACAAGACAAACTGGCCCTCTGGTTGGGGTGTCCCGTTCTCATTTTTCTCATCTCTTTCTAACTTCTGAGCCACATCCTTATTAATTCCCATTTCAGTAACTCAGTTAGTAACCCAGTAAAGCTTTTTGCCACAAAGAGTTCATTTAATTTCCTATCCAAAGTTCTCCCATTATACAACTCTAACTGCTGGTAAAGTCTGAAAACCGTATACTGTCAGCTATAGGCTAATCTGCCAGATTCTGTCAAGCAAGATCATAAACTTAGAAAATGTGAATTTGACAGAATGAATCCCACCTGCTTCCATGTCACATTCATGAATAGAACAAAAATAATCAGCTACCAGCAGCAGTGGCTTCAAGAAGCACCAAAGCAAATTTAAAGATCTTGGGATTATACAAGTGACACCATTTTATAGTGCCCATAGGAAAACAGTATAAGTAGGTCAGTTAAGCACCTGTCCCACTTAGGCGATCTTTTTGGCGACTGCCGGCGACTGTCAAAGTCGTAGCAGATCGCCAAACTTTTCTTTTACCCGGCGACAATGACCACGACAATGCCGAGTCAGGTCGAGATTACAGCGTCTTCTGAAACATCACCAAAATTCCCACGCTGTCAATGCTTCTCCGGCGTCCTGGTTTTCACTGAAATCACTGACAAGTCGGTAAGTACTTGAGAGTTTTGAACTATAACACCTTGTATGGGTTACTTAAAAACCAAGCTTCACTGTAAGAAGGAATAAACTGGATTCACTTCCAGTTTACTAATAGCTGTATTTAAAAAAATAATTTTAAGTGGTTCAGTGGATTTTTGTGAAAAGTGTGTGGGCATTCTTTGAAAATGTAAGGGAGATGTATATCTTGTTTCTGGGTAGAATATCTGGGTTTGGAGCCCACTTTAAATGTAATGGCTTAGGCCAAAAACATCGCGAAAATCCCCACACTTACCTGACCGTCAAACTGTCGCCTCCAATCTACCTGTCAAATGTCCTGACGGTAAATAAATTGGTTAAACACAAGCATTTTATGGTATTTTGAAATGACTTTACTTATTTTAATATTATGTGCTTCTAAATGTATCTTAAGAGAACCTATCAAACCTGGGGACAGCAAGCGACAGCGACCGCAATAAGCTACGATGCCTGGCGACAAGCCAGCTGTCGCCGAGAAATTTCAAACTGTTTGATTTCTCAGCGACGCGCCGATCCACTACGATCTTTGGAAGACTCCTCACGATAATGCCCGCGACACCCCGGCGAACTGTCTAGTTGCCGGCAGTCGCCTTAAAATCGCCCAAGTGGGACAGGCCCTTTAACCTATCTACAGCTTATACAGTTTTAGCTTCAATGGATTGTGAAAATAAAAGGGGTTAAAGGGTACTTAAAATGGGTATACAGAAAGATTAACATTCCACCTTCACAGCACCCTCCTGTTGTCTGCACTGCTTCTTTGTACCTTAATTTGTCCGTTACAAATTGCCCAAATACCAGGTAGTGGATTGGATAGTTTAGGTATGTTTTTGTTGGAGCAGAGAAAGCCATGGTAGACAGAATTAGGAACATAGCAAAGGTATGTATGACCAATGTATTGAATCAAGTAAAGTGGTAGGAAATTTAGAGAGAATCTGAAAAAGTATTTTTCTACCCAAAGCGTTGTTGAAATCTGGAACACATTGCCAGATGGCATTATCAAACAAAATATTTGAAACATGGCACACAAGGCTACGGATCAAGTGCTGGAAAATACGATTAGCATGCTTTGGTACATATTAGTTAGCATGGACGCAATGGGCTGAAGAGATTGTTTCTGTGCTGTATGACACCATTAGGGCAACAGATACCACAGTTCTTTGAACCCAAGCCCCCAACTATATACCACTGCAGAGATTTCACGCTTACAACGACCAATCTACTTATTCAGCTGCCTGAAGTCTCAGCTACAGCAATAAACTTCTCTCAAATACATCAATCTCCCAATAAAACATGCATGATTTTTCCAGAAAATACAGTGAATCCAAAATAATTCACAACACTAATTAGGTGTGGTGTCAGTCTCTGTCACTAATAGCAGAGGGGTCTTGTGTGTGATCAACAGAAGTCATTCAATCTGACCAAGATTTGTCATCATTTGACAGTTTAAAAAAAAATGTCATGAATGTGCAAAGCAGCAAGAACACAGCATGGTACAGTACCTTCAGTTTTCCCTCCTTCAGCCACTGGCTCAACTGGACCAGGCCCATAGCATGTTTGTCTGAATAATCTAGCACCATGAATCTCTCTCTGTTAAAGATTAAGAGGAAGAAAGAGGATGAGCAGCAATTGGCCTGGTACAAACATCACAGCTTAGAATAGTTTTTTGGAATATTAAATGGAGCACAATTAACAGAGTGGATGCCTAACTGAAAAATAATTGCTGGTCTCTCAAGAATGCACTGTAGCAACTTCCCAAAGTTGCCCAAAGGCCATGTTGTTTTATGCTGTGTCTATTACAAAGCAAGCACTTATTTTTTTACTGCAAACAGAGCAAGAATCATTTATCTACCTTGTGATATTTCTTTCCTTTAGGATAGCCTCAGTTTGTGCTGGAAGTGGAGGGGGGTAAGGCATGTCTTTGTTGTACATGGAGATTTGTCCACAAAGAATAACATGGCTGTTCTTTTTCATCTAGGTTAAACAAAAACATTGTCAAATGTAAACATCTTTCAAATTACATTGCCTTGAGCTTAAAAGCAAAGTTAGAAAAGTACAAATATTCAATGAGGTCAGAATAAAATTAGAGCTATCCCATTCTGATAACATGGAGAGTATCATTCCTTCCCCCTCAAAAGGTTAATCAAAATCCATAATCATAATTGCAATTTATTGGCCAAGTATGTTTGCAACATACGAGGAATTTGGTTTGCCATACAGTCATACCAACAAAGCAACAAGACACACAACTACATAAAGATTTGACATAAACATCCACCACAGCAGCTCCTCCACATTCCCCACTGTAATGGAAGGCAATAAAGTCTTATCTTCTTTCATCCTTTCCTCCCGCAGTCGGGGGAGTCGAACCATCCGCAGCTGGTGACCGAGCTCCCACGTCGGGGCGGTCTGAGCTCCCGCATCGGGACGGTCGAAACTCCTGCGGCTTAGAGTTCCCGAAATCGGTCCCTGACCAGGGACCGCGAGCTTCACGATGTTAAAGTCCACAGCTCCTGTAGGTTGCAGTACCAAAGACCAACCCCTGGCAAAGGGATTACCCGCTCCAAGATATTAAAATCCGCATGCTCTGCAGTTTTGGAGCTCTAGATGTCTCAAACAAGAGGCGGCCAACTCCATGATGTTAGGCCGCAGTGCAGATGGAGAACTACAACATGGAAAAAGTCGCATCTTTGTCGAGGAAAGAGATTAAAAAAAGTTCCCCCCCCCACCAACAAATAAAAAACTAAAGATAAGCTAAAACATACATTTTACAACAAACTAAAAACACAAAGAATGAAAAAGCAGAAGAGGCAGCCATTGTGTGGTTGGGAAACAATTGAAATTTAAAACTAAAGTTGATTTTGTGGCTAAAGGTATTTAAGGATACGAGTCTTCAATAGACTCTGGAATTCATTTTCTAAAGCAATACACCATTCTTGTATCCTCCATGACCTTAATTATACACACTTTCACCAAAGGTTTGGTCAATTGCCCCAAAAACCTGAAATCAGCATGATATGTTGTTGGCAGAACTGGGTCCAATCCGTCACAATACCACAAAGTGAATAGGGAAATATTAACTGCCAAGAACATGTAGGAGAGGTGCTTTGCTAGTTTTCACAGAACACCAGTAAGTCAGTATGCTTCTGGCAAGTTACAGGCCAAAGATTGTCCAAACTTCTGACAGCTCCCCCAGTCCTCATTTTAAAGGCTGGCTGCAACAATAATACAAGGGCATGGCATGGTTTTGCAGGGAAAACTGAACTCTTCTAGTTACAGTTTATTTCATAGATATGGTCACAGAACATGGAAACCCAACTCATCCGTGCAGACCAAGATGCCCCAGCTGTTGGTAGCATTTCCCCCGTGCCTTCTCAAACTTTCTTATCCACGTACCTGTCCAAATGTCTTTTAAATGTTATTGTACAGGTCTCAACTATTTCCTCTGGCAGCTTGTTCCATGTACCCACCACCCTCTGTGAGACATTTACCCCTCATGTTCCTATTAAATCTCTCAACTTAAACCTTTGCCCTCAAGTTTATGATTCTCCCATCCTGGGCATAGACTGTGCATTTACTCTACTCCAGAGGTGTAGCTATGGGCACTCACATGGGCCCTAGCTATGCCTGCCTCTTTGTCGGGTACGTCGAACAATCCCTGTTCCGGGCATACACCGGCCCCATCCCCGAACTCTACCTCCGCTACATCGACGACTGCATTGGTGCTACCTCTTGTACCCATGCAGAACTCACTGACTTCATACACTTCACTTCCAATTTCCATCCTGCCCTTAAATATACCTGGACTATCTCCGACATCTCCCTCCCGTTTCTGGACACCATCTCCATCACAGGAGACAGACTAGTGACTGACATCTACTATAAACCCACTGACTCGCACAACTATCTGGATTACACTTCTTCCCACCCGGTCTCCTGCAAAAAATCTATCCCCTACTCCCAATTCTTCCGTCTACGCCGCATCTGCGCCCGGGATGAGGTGTTTCACACTAGGGCGTCAGAGATGTCCTCATTCTTCAGGAAACGGGGCTTCCCCTCTTCCATTATAGATGAGGCTCTCACTGGGGTCTCTTCTACATCCCGCAGCTCCACTCTTACTCCCCCTCCCCCCACGCGTAACAAGGACAGAATCCCCCTCGTTCTCACCTTCCACCCCACCAGCCAGCGTATCCAACAAATCATCCGCCAACATTTCCGTCACCTACAACAGGACCCCCACCACTGGCCATATCTTCCCATCCCCTCCCCTTTCTGCGTTCTGCAGAGACCATTCCCTCCGTAACTCCCTGGTCCACTTGTCCCTTCCTACCCAAACCACCCCATCCCCGGGCCTGCAACCGCAGGAGATGCAACACCTGTCCCTTTACCTCCCCCCTCAACTCCATCCAAGGACCCAAACAGTCTTTCCAGATGAGACAGAGGTTCACCTGCACCTCCTCCAATCTCATCTATTGCATTCGCTGCTCCAGATTTCAACTTATTTACATCGGCGAAACCAAACGCAGGCTCGGTGAGCAGCACCTCATATTTCGCCTGGGCAGCTTGCAGCCCAGTGGTATAAACATCGACTTCTCCAACTTTAGATAGTTCCTCTGTCCCTCTCTGTCCCTCTCTTCCCCTCCCCCTTCCCAGATCTCCCTCTATCTTCCTGTCTCCACCTATATCCTTCCTTTGTCCCGCCCCCCTGACATCAGTCTGAAGAAGGGTCTCGACCCGAAACGTCACCCATTCCTTCTCTCCTGAGATGCTGCCTGACCTGCTGAGTTACTCCAGCATTTTGTGAATAAATACCTTCGATTTGTACCAGCATCTGCAGTTATTTTCTTATACTACTCTATTCCCCTAATGATTATATACATCCCTAAGATCACCGCTTTGCCTCCTGTGCTCCATGGAATTAAGTCTTAGCATGTCCAACTTCACCTTATAGCTCAGGCCCTGGAGTCCTGGCAACATCCTTTCAAATCATCTCTGCACTCCTTCCAGCTGAATGACATCTTTTTTTATAAAGCAGGGTGACCATGACTGAACAAATATACTTTTAAAAGCCATTTGGATAGATATGCAGATAGGAATTGTCTAGAGGGCTAAGGGCCAAATGCAAACTCATGGGGCTAGTCCAGTATTGTTAGCATGGACAAGGTGGGCCTATGGTCCCATTTTCCTGCTGTACAGCTCTATGATTAAAACTTTGTACAACTGTAACATAACGTCCCAACATTTACATTTAATTTCCTGACTGAAGGTGTCAAAAGCTTTCTTCACCACCACTTTCAGAGAAATTTGTTACTATGTATTTGTTCTTCTAGACCTCCCTGGTCTACAACACTTCTCAGGGCCTTACTGTTCACTTTGAAGGTCCTTCCATAGTTTGACCTCAAAATGCAACATCTCAAACTTATCTGAATTAAACTCCATTTACGATTACTCAACTCATTTGCCTTGTTGATCAACATCCCACTGTAATTCTTTATAATCATTTTCACTGTCTAATTGTGTTTTACAGTTCGTGTTTATCATCTACAGAGGTTTATGGCAATAGTTTTGTTTACAGGGAAAAAGGCACCCAATTGGTCAGCAGTCATTCTAGGGATTAAAGCACCCCCTCCTCTTTTTGCAGTGGAAGGGAGTGGTTTTGTTTCACTTGGTTAGGGGCAGGAAATAATATTGGATAATTCTTGTATTGGGTAGCTGCTGATACTAGAAGGATGTTAAATATTTTGCTAATTTCTTCAATCCTTAAAATCCTTACCTGACTAATGACAACATCACTGATGTGCCCACCAACATTGTCGAAGTAACTATCCACTCCATCTGGACAGTATTCCTGTAGCTTTTCTGCAACATTTTCTTTCTTGTAATTAACAGCAGCATCAAAACCCATCTCATGGACCACAACTTGACACTTTTCATCTGTGCCACAGATCCCAACCACTCTAGAGCATCCTTCGAGACGAGCAATCTGCTGACACAGATAAAATGTCAGGTATTTTGTTGCTTAACCAGCTGCCATAAAATGTTAGAGAAAAAATATGCCTTGAAAACGTCTCATTCCCAAATAGGATACAATCATAGAATTTGTGTTAAAGCACAAAATTACATTACCATCTAGGTCACTTTGTACAAGTAATAATTTCAACAACGAGATCATTTGGTCAACTCCAGGAGTGAAAGGGATATATACATTTTCATAAGTATTAATGACATGATCTTGGATATTAGAACATATTTTTGACATGTGGAAACGTAGATCCATGAATGGAGCAAGCAGTAGCAAATGGACCTTGAAGGGATAGTTAAGCTGATGGATTGAGCAGTTGCACGGCAGAGTAGAATAGTACAATTAAAGATTACAGAGGGGTTTCGGTCCACGTACCTGACCAGCTAACATCCCACAAGCTCCTGCGGCACCACTGACCACCATAGTTTGATTAGCTCCAGGCTTCACGTGGCCTTTCTCCCTCACTCCCAGTAGTGAGGTAAGCCCTGGCATTCCAACAATACCCAGGAAATAGGAGAGGTGCCAATCAACAAGCTGAGGATCAAGCTGCAAGAAAACCAAAAAATAGTCACATGAAATTAAACAATACAGATGGAAATAAATGTTAACCTCACAAGCTTGTTGTAAAACAACAGGATTGGATATACAGTAATGCATTTACATTCCCTAACTTGCAAAATATTTATTGCCACATTGCTGTTTATGAATCTTGCTACACATTTTTCATATTAATTACACTTCAGAAGTGTATAAAAGGGACATCCCAAGATCTTGAACAGTGACAAAATGTAAATCTGTTCTTTTTATTGAAGTCAGTGGCATCTAATATTGGGCTTCGTATAAAATCCATGTGCACCTCAATCTCACAAGACTTTTATGGTCAGATAAAGTTAATTAAAAAAGTCTTCAGCACAACTAAATGACAGCCACTCATAATCCATCTGAAGCTAATCACACTGTGATGAATACTGTAAATCATCATTACACTGTATGTCATCGAAATATTATGGTTTCACAGGACGACACCTTGTTACTAATATTGCCCTCCATCAAAGATAATGATTTATCACAGCCGTCAAACTAGCAATTAGTCCACAAGAGCTGTGGAAACAAGGCAAAGGTACCACAATGGGAAAGTGCTTTGGAGACCATTAAAACCAAAGTCACCCATTTCACTTAAAGAAGCCACGGGTACCCATTGTTGCAATTCAGATGCAAGATTCAATTTAGAAGTGTTCAAGGTAATGAAAGGATCTAAAAGGCAGACATGATATTGCAAACCCAGAAGGACACCAAATGGCAAGTGTAAGAAGGTTCCAAATTAAAAATAAATTTGGGATCAACTTTTCAATCCTATCACGTCAACCTCTATTGTCCCAGTATTCTGCAGGTATAGTGATCCATAATCTTAAGAGGAGTGCAGTTGCAGGGGATTGAATTGGAGCACAGAAACTGGTCCTTCGGGCATCTGTCCACCAAGTACACACCTCTACTAATTTCCCAGCACTTGGTCCATAGGCTTTTGTGCCTTGAAGATTTAAGGCTTGTCGAGATACTTAAATCAAGAGAGAGTCCGTCTCCACTAACCCCTCAGGGAATGCATTCCAGTTGTCGCCACTTGATAAAATTCCTCAGCTTCCCTCTAAACTTCCCTCATCCTCATCTTAAACCTGATTGATCTCCCGTCTCAGCTACAGGATCTTCTGTTTACATCTGTCCCATCAATGGCCCTCATAATTGTTGCATACTTCCAATCAGGTTCCCCCTCGACCTCCTCCACGCCAAGGAAAATAAATCCATTAGTGAAACACTCCAGCCCAGGCAATAGACTGGTGAATAACCTCTGCACTCTTTCTAGTACAATCATGACAATCAGATTAGTACACAATGGTCTAGCTGTGGCTTAACCCATATTTATAAACTTGTATCAAAACCTCCCTGCTCTTATGTGAAATACCCCAATCAAGGAAGCAGTAGGTTGCATGCCTTCTTTACCAACTTATCTACCATATTGCTGCCACATTCAGTTATCATTGGATTTGTACACCAAGGTCCCTCAAAACACCTGTCAGGCTTATTAGTTCTCCAAAATTTGGCATTAAATACCAGGAGATCAGAAACTTAACACAATACTCCAATTGTGGTCTCGCACAGAGAGGTGCTCTCTTGCTGCACTGGAAAAACTGAAGGCCAGAGCTGCAGACAGGAGAGCCTATTGCAAAAAAATAACTTTTGCAAGTGGGCAATGGAGTGTAGTGCCTGTCTTTTCAGATTTGTTTTGCAAAGATTGTTACTGTTTATCGAGAGGAGTTTCGTGAAGGTTTGATGGAGGCGACAATGGCTGCAAGATCACAGGGGTGAGCCCATGAGTCAGAAGGGAGCTGATGGAATTGACTTTTCGCTGTTCCCTTCAGTGAACTCACCCCACCCCATTTTGCTTTGCCACGGTCAATCGGGCGCTGTAAGGGACAGCGGCATCTCGGACTTGCAGGCCCAGGCTGGGCTTACCGCATAGGCCTCTCCCGAGCTGCGGTATCGTCATATTGACATCATCAATATGTTGTACCGGGCCCTGGTGAGACCGCACCTGGAGTACTGTGTGCAGTTTTGGTCTCCAAATTTGAGGAAGGATATTCTTGCTATGGAGGGCGTGCAGCGTAGGTTCACTAGGTTAATTCCCGGAATGGCGGGACTGTCGTATGTTGAAAGGCTGGAGCGATTGGGCTTGTATACACTGGAATTTAGAAGGATGAGGGGGGGATCTTATTGAAACATATAAGATAATTAGGGGATTGGACACATTAGAGGCAGGAAACATGTTCCCAATGTTGGGGGAGTCCAGAACAAGGGGCCACAGTTTAAGAATAAGGGGTAGGCTATTTAGAACGGAGATGAGGAAGAACTTTTTCAGTCAGAGAGTGGTGAAGGTGTGGAATTCTCTGCCTCAGAAGGCAGTGGAGGCCAGTTCGTTGGATGCTTTCAAGAGAGAGCTGGATAGAGCTCTTAAGGATAGCGGAGTGAGGGGGTATGGGGAGAAGGCAGGAACGGGGTACTGATTGAGAGTGATCAGCCATGATCGCATTGAATGGCGGTGCTGGCTCGAAGGGCTGAATGGCCTACTCCTGCACCTATTGTCTATTGTCTATCAGTGAGGCACATTCCTTGTATTCCTGGACTACACCCACTGATCTCAATCTCTCCTGTGCTCTGATCTGCAGAAAAGTGGATGGTGCAGTTCTGTGACTATTAAATGGTTCATCAATCTTATGTGGGGGAGTTCAGTTGAGTTTGAAAGTACAGCTGCTACATCATCCATTCCTGTACCCTGGTCCCTGTGTAGAATGTTAACCTTTAGGAGCGGTGTGAAAAAGCTGTGTGCACCCTGACATGAGTATTGATGCTGTGCAAAGGCAATAGCTGGAGTTATTGGCTTTTCAGCCATTGTCGCATCCCCAAAGATGTCAGGAAAGGCCATTTTGTTCTCAAGACAGGACTGGCAAGGCCACTGGCCCAGATTAAGTGGGTCACAGTAGGTGGGATTTTCCTGCCAGTGGACCCACTGGGGGCAATAGTGGGAATATTACTCTACAAAGTCCCACCCTTCAGATCCAATGAGCTCCTTCTCCCTCATCTCTGTCCTCTGGGGGTGTGCAGTCAGATATTACCCCTATCTCACTCAGTCTTCAAGAGAACAACCTCCATCATGTCCTTTCGTTTTGACACCAGCTGTTCATGTAGCTAGTGTGGGAGGGGGGTCACTGAGGGCCATGTTGTTGTCCAGTTTGAAGGAACTGTTTATTCAGATCTTGGACCATGCGCTGTGTCATGCCTGTGCAGAGGAGGGGGACTTTTGAAAAAAACTGCCCTAGCCTCTGTGCCACAGCTTCCACCACAACGGCCCAAGATGGTACCTCTAACCCTCCTCTCCACCTATTGCGGTGGACACTGGGGGAGAGCATGTCGCAAAAGAGTGAGAGGAGGGAGTATTCTGGGATAAGGCAAAGAAGAAAACAAAGCATCAAGGGGTGCCTCCCCTTGACGTTCAGGGCCCTGCATTTGGCTCCAGCTCTGACCCTGAGGAACCTGTTGGCCCCGGGATAAAAAATGGCTCAGAGGGGGCCAATGTAGCAAAGACAGGGACCTCCTCCGAGATGAATGTCTTCGTGCTCCCAAAGGCTTGCGGGAAGAAAAGGTTGGGGCACCCATCCTCTCTGAAGTAGAAGGGGGGAGGATTTACCAGCTGTTTCAGCTGGCAGCCCAAGTCCAGTCTTCTGGGTTGATAGGTGGCCCTGCAGTGGTGGGACCAACAAAGGGGGACGGTTTGGATATGGGGATTGGGGATGGGACTCAGCTTGGCTCTCATTCCAGGCTGTGCGCGAGGGTGAGGGGTACAGTGATCCACTGGATGGGGTGGGCGAATGAAACCCCCAAGATGACAGCCCCTCCCACATAGCCTGGTACAGATGTACAAATGGTAGGGGAGGCATGAGAGCACAGGATAGGTTGGCCGTTTTGTCCTCTATATCAGAAATCCGTTAAAGAGGGTCATCAAAACAAGGGTTTACTGTGTTGTCTTTGCAAAAAGTTAGGAGAGAAGACAGAGCATAGATGAAGATGGATTTTGGGAAGCAGGCTTTTTTATAGGAGCCCAGTAAATTGGAGAAGGCTTGGCAGGAAGTTCAGAGTGCCAGAGGGTAAGAGGAAAATTGAATAGAAAGGTGGGAGATGGGGTTGTGGCCTGGTGTGTGGGAGCAGGCAGAGATGAAACACAATAAACTCAAACACTGAGCCAACAGAGATAGAATTAGACCAGGCCAAGGAGGGATTTCAATGTTTACGGATAACCAAATAACTCTTTCACGGCAGAGGTACACGACCGGGGAAGAGCACTTGTCATTTGCAATGCCATCTATGGCCGCTCAAGGAACTTCAACTGGGCTCCTGTAATTTTGTCTAGTTAATAAGGATGGGTGGACCATCAGTTGCCAGAAAATCAGTGTTCAACATGTATCGTGGATGGAATTCAAGACTACTCCATAAAACTTACCCTTGTAATTTAATCATCCAAATCCTGATACCACTGAGAATCGGGCTTGCAACTCCAAAGCAAATTATCCCACCTTCATTACCGTACCCAGAACTGAATGTAGTATTCCTGATCAGGTCTAATCAAAGGTCCATACAGATGGAATGTAACATCTCTCCTTTGCATCCAGCTTCCTTACAGTAAAGCCCTGCATTACATTGGACATTTTGATTACACTTTAAGGCTGTCTCCAGGCTTTGTTCAACTGCAGTTTGCCCATATGTCCCCACCATTTTAGAAAATACTTCAATTTGAGAGATTAATGTTGATTGAGGAATAACTCAAATAGATTTTGCCATAAGATCCTCAACCTGCATCTGAGAGTGGACAGAAATTCAATTTTACATGTCATTCATAGATCAACCACTGAACTTCTAACTCAGAGATGAGGTGCTACCAATCAAGCCATAGTTATCTCTAGCTAACATTTCACAAAATGTCATAGAAATAGAACATATTATATGCTAACATAGGCAGGTGGCAAACATCTGTTATTCAAGTTCAAATTTACAACATAAGTAAGAACATTTCATGTTAGACCTGTGGGAAAGGACTAAGGGAGATGTTAAATGGGAAGAGTGCTCTTAAACTATGGCAATGTTTAGTGGCAATATTCCAATGAATTAGAAGCAGTTAAGTAACAAACTACCTTCGTCAGGACTTTCCCATCCACAACAGCCCGGGTCTGCCAAGGCCAGTTCCATGAAGTTACAACATCACATTTTTGAAACATGGGATGTTTACTATCTTCAACCACTCCCACTCCTCCACCATCAGCAACTCTGGATACTTGCCAGGGTTGAACATAGTCCACCCCGGTGTCTTCATTCATCCTGCATCGCTGCAAAAATGAATCAAAGTCAACCATCAAACTTCAAGTACTAAAATTAGTCCATCTTAACACAGATTGGAATAAATACAGGACAAAACAAGAACCAAAATGAGTCTATTCAGTCCTTAGTCCTATTCCCACACATTCAATTGTGTCTTGGCTTCCCTGCATCATAATTTGAATTTTTTATTTTGACACCCCACCTCAGCTTGTTAAGGATAGAGTTCTCGCTTCCCACTACCCTTGGTGCGAAGCAATGCTCTCAGACCAAGACCGGAAGCCAGGCTCTAATTTAATGTCCCAATGATCCAAAACCTCCTACCTGGGGAAAGACTTTCCCTCTATTTGCCTGCAAGACATTTGCAATTAATGAAAAATCTTTAAAGTCAAGTCCTGTTTTAATGCAATGAAATCACAGCAATGCTCACAAATAGTAAAGTAGTTATGACCAGATAATGTATTTAAGTGAGCAATAAAAAGGAGAGCAACTCGAGGAACTCAGCGGGTCTGGCACTATCTGGGCAAGGGCTCCTTGCCAAAGTAATAAGCATGGAGGTGAAAGAAGAGCTGAACAGGCACAGAGCTCATTGAAGTGTGGGGAACAAAGGAGAGGCCTCTGTTGAGCACAGACTGCTCAATGTCAAGAGTGGTGGTCGTTAGAGGGGATGGTGAGGACACGGCTGGGGTTGGAGTTGGGGCAGGCTTGGCGTCAGAAGAGGTGAGGAGGTAGGGCTCTAGGAGTGGAAGAAAGGGTAACGTTGTAGGTGAAAGGAGCTCAGAGGAGGTGGGGAAAGGGCAGAACATGAGATCAAAGACAGGTGGGAGCCTTTGACGAGCCAAGCAGTGGGGCCCCACAACGTGTTAGGGGCCTTGGGAAGATGGGCAGCAGGTGAACAGTGGGATACCAGCTTGACATCAGGAGCTTGGAGATGTGCGAAATGTCAGGAACATGAAACAGCAGAAGACAATGTTTGGGAGAGCAAGGACTGTAGTTGTGGGGAGAAAGAGAAGGCCAGAATGCACTGGCACACAGCAGAGAGGGTTGAGCATAAGGCGTGGAGGAAAAACAGTTTAGATAAGCTATGAGATATCAGAGGTTCTGTTTGGGACAGAACTATGAGATCTGGAGCTAGAAGCCACTCACTACAAGATGGCAGAGAGAACAATTATGAGAAAGGGCACGTGGTTACGAGTCCAGGTGAGAACATAGTTGAAGAATTGGAGAGCAGTGAAAATCAGAGGGGCAGTGGTGAGAAGGGTCATCTGCAGAGTGGAGGAAAACTTCTTTACATTCCAAACCTTGAAGAGACTTCAAAATGGAGCAGTAAAATGGAGTTACAAGAGATAGCAGATGCTGAAGTTTGCAGCAAAATTAAAGGAGTGCAGCCTGAGGAACTCAGCAGGGCCAGGCAGCATATGAGCAGGGAAATACACAGAAGACGTTTTAGATTAAGAGACTTCATCAAGAAAAGAAATGCTCGATGAAGGGTCTCAACCTGAAACAAATGACCAGTTCCTTCCATAATACTGCTTTATCTACCAGCTGCTCTTTTTTGTTACAGATTCTAGCAGCTGCAGTCTCTTGTGCCTTGTATGTTTCAGTGACATTGACAGAAATAAACATTCTCTAGCATCACAGCAAATACACTAGTCCTCATAACACCAAGTCTTCAACTTTTAGCCAAAACAGAAAGCTGTAGTTTAGCATCTTCACTCCAAAAAAGCAGCAGCACCAACAGGATTCCTTCAGTTGTTGATAAGAGTATCTACCTTGATTTTATTCTCAAGACTCTGAAATGGAAGCGTTTCGAACAAGGTGATAGATAGTGTTAACGCCATAGCTAACCCATTTACAATGGGAGTAATATACACAATTGTGATCAAAAAATGCACGCTGGTAAGAGCAAAATGCCCAGAAGAGTAGGAGAAAAAAAAATGCAGATGCTGGTTTAAATCAAAGGTAGACACAAAACACTGGGGAAACTCAGCAGATCAGGCAGCATCTCAGGAGAGAAGGAATGGGTGACCTTTCGGGTCGAGTCTGAAGAAGGGTCTCGACCCGAAAGGTCACCCATTCCTTCTCTCCTGAGATGCTGCCTGACCCGCTGAGTTACCCCAGCATTTTGTGTCTGCCCAGAAGAGTAATTTGATGACTCTTAATGGGAGATTGTTGAAATGAAAAGTGCATACTTGAAAGAAAAGAGAAATGTATTAAGCTGGGATCTTACTAAAAAAATTACACAGAACTTGCAAATCAAGTGCATGCAAAGCAAAAAACTTTGTAACATGTTAATAGGAAGCAGCAAATAAAGTAAGTGGAGTGGTTAATCCATAACTGAATGCTGGACTGGGGAATTTGAGTATAATGAGAGCATTTACACAGCCAGTGGTTATGATGCAATGTAGAAACAATCCTTCAGCCCACTCTATCCATGCTGCTCATTAATCCAATATTCCAACACTTGCCCTTTAGCCATCCTAACCTTGGCAATTCAACTGCATGACCAGATATGGCAAAATTGTGATTATCAACAGGACTTTATTGCTGGATCAGCAGATTTCCCAGGCTGCTAAAGATTTGTAAAATCAGTCATACACCACAGAAACACCCCTATAACCCCCTATGCTAATCCCCTTTGCCTGCATATCCTCCTTGTCTTTCTTCGCATTTAAACAACTATACCTGCCTTTACCATCTCCTCTGGCAGGTCATTCCAGATAACTACAAAACCATGAAAAATATACCCCTCAGATCTCCTTTAAATTTCTCTCACCTTAAACCAGTGCTCTCTTAATAATAATAATAATAATAATAATAATACATTTTATTTATATAGCGCTTTTCATATACTCAAAGACGCTTGTTCTAGATTATATTGCCCTGTAATAAAGACTGATGTACTATCCTGTCTGTGTAGGAAAGAAAACTGCAGATGCTGTTCAAATCAGTCTGAAGAAGGGTCTCGACCCGAAACGTCACCCATTCCTTCTCTCCAGAGATGCTGCCTGACCCACTGAGTTACTCCAGCATTTTGTGCCTACTATCTGTCTGTGCTCCTTAATTTGTTTAACTCTTGAAAGTTACTCCAGAGTCTCCTACATCCCAGTGAGAATAACACCAGCCTATCTAATCACAGTTTGTAACTATAGGCCTCCATTCGGAGCCACATCCTTCTTGGATAAAATGTGTTGGGAGGAACTGCATATGCTGGTTTAAACCGAAGACAGACAAAAAGCTGGAGTAACTCAGCAGGTCATGCAGTATCTCTGGAGCAAAGGAATAGGTGACGTTTCGGGATGAGACCGTTCCTCTGAAGTAGGAATTACCCGAGTTACTCCAGCTTTTTGTGTCCGTCTTTGTTTTTTGTGTCGTCCTTCTTGGATAAGCTGAGGTTGGTGAATTTTTTCTGCACCTTCTATTGCTAGCACACACTTCCTGTTGTGTGGCAACCAGAACCGTACACAATACTTCAAGTACAATCCAATCAACAGTTTAGACAGTTGCAACATTCCACCCCAAATCTTATACACAAATCCTTTCTTCACTACCCATGCCACTTATGTCACTTTTAGTGAGCTGTGGACTAGTTCTTCTAGGTTGTGTAGGAAATAACTGCAGATGCTGGTTTAAATCGAAGGTGGACACAAAATGCTGGAGTAACAGTGGAACAAGCAGTATCTCTGGAGAGAAGGAATGGGTGATCTTTCAGGTCGAGACCCTTCTTCAGATGATGTAAGCCAGCATCTGTGCTTCCTCGTTTCTACAGTTTGGCCAGGTTCAATAGCAAAATCAAAAGGAAACGTAACACCCAGCTGTAGGGTAAGGAAAAGGAAGTGGCACAGAAATATTTGGTGAATGTGCATACTATTATTTTTTTGATTTACCTTTGTTTACCATTGCTTATTTACACATGTGACCCTACAAATAATGAACATGTACTCACCATGTAGGGATCCACAGACAGATATCTGGTGTGAACTTTCACCTGCCCCTTCTGTAAATCTTCAGGCAAAGTACTCTCTTCCAACCTAAAGTTCTCTGCCACTGGCTCATCATTTTTACCTAAAGACAGCAGAAAATAACAAGTTTTCACCCATTTATGAGAATAACCTTCACTAAAGACACATCACTCCATGCCTCTTCATAGCAAATCTATTCATTTTGACAGACCAACACAACTATGATCATGTAGTGGTTACGACTGAATTAATAATCCATAACATACCTTCAAGTCCTACAATAGTAACTGGAGCATTTAAATTGATCTTTTATAAAATCCAGAAAAGAAGCTAGTCTCAACAAAAGTGGCCATGAACTCTAAACTACCATGAAAACCCAACATATTAATTCAGTTTAATAATATCACTTTAGAGAAGGGATAGTAGACCTGGAAAACCACACCAATGTAGTTGATCTTTTCCTCTCACTGCAGGTGTTGTCTGACCTGCTATATATCTTAAAGATTTTGTTTTTACTTTTGATTTCCAACCTTTGTTTTTCTTCTTTTGGGTATCTGTATTGAGGTGGTGGGCAAACATTTACTGAATAAAATATTAATTCAATTTAAGGTTGTTCAGTGAAGTTGGTTTTTAGTTTAACCGGTGGCAGGAAGAGTGAACTTATGGACTTGGTGGTTTTCTGTTTCTGATTGTAATCTTTAGCTCCCTCTACTGGGGTTATAAAAATTGGAACAAATCATTTTATCTGTATGGCCACCACCTACAATTCTGAGGCACACCCACAAACATAGGGCAGCTTGCATGCAGGCACACAAAATAGGGCAAATAATGAATAGGTGGACCAGTAACTATGTGATGGATGGAGTCTACATGTGTTTCCACATGAAAATATAAAACTGCAGTTGCTGGAAATCTGAATTAAAAACACAAAATGCTGGAAACAGCAGATTAAGCAACTTCTAAGGCAAAGTGAATGCTTCTAGATGAGGATCCTTAGTCAGAACCATGATTTTTTTATTTTTTTTAAATAGTTGCAGAGAATATTATATAGGGTATAACTCTCTGGGTGAAAACGTTTTTTCTCCTCAGTTTTAAATGGCCTCGCTGTTATTCTTAGATTGTGGCCCCTTTTTCTGGACTCCCCCAACTTGAAAACATTTTCCTTCATCCAGCTTGTCCATTCCTTTTATAATTTTATGTTTCTAAGATTCCCCCTCATCCTTCTAAATTCCAGTGAATACAAGCCCAGTCTTTCCATGATATGGATCATGGATCATGACAGTCCCCCCCCATCCCGGCAATTAACCTCGTGAACCTACTCTGCACTCCCTCAATAGAGAGGCCATCCTTCCTCAAATTAGGAGACCAAAACTGCACACAGTACTCCAGATGTGGTTCACCAGGGCCCTGTACAACTGCAGAAGGACCTCTTTACTCCTATACACAAATCCTCTCGTTATGAAGGCCAACATGCCATTAGCTTTCTTCACTGCCTGCTGTAACCTGGAGGACAGATTTGCTGGAGCTACTCAGGAAGGTTCAAACTCGTCTGGATGGGGGCTTGGTGAAGGGGGCAAGGGAGGGTGGGACCCATGGCAATATAAGGGATGAGAAGGATGAGGCAACTATTGAAGTTAGAGAGCATGTTCAATAGGCAGGACAGCTAGGAGCATGGAAGGGTGCAAGGAAAGATTAATGGCTTAAACTACATTTATTTCAAGTCAAGAAGCCTAATAGGTGTGGCAGATGAACCCAGGGCATGGATAGGAACATGGAACTGGCTATATATAGCTATTACAGAAACATGTTTGAGGGAGGGAGAGCTCAATCTTCCAGTTTACTAATTTACAGGAGGGATGGAGGTGGAGGTGAAAGAGGAGTTTTTGATTAGGGAGATCGTCACGGTTTAATCATCAACTTCATGGATGGAGTTCATCCTCTATTCCTCCTCATGGAATAGAAGATATTCCTGGAGGGTTTGTCAGTGAGGCTATATAGTTGAAATTGAGTAATAATGGGGTCATTAGTTTGATGGGATTATACAGAAACAAGGAACTGCAGATGCTGGTTTCCAAAAAACAGGATACAAAGTGCTGGAGTAACAAAGTCCAGGCAGCATCCCAGGAGAACATGGATAGAAGGGGTACAAAACAAAACAGCACAGGAATGGGCCCTTTGGCCCACAATGTTTGTGCTAAACATAATGCCTACTTAAACTGATCTCATTTGTCTGTATATGATTCATATCCCTCTATTCCCTGCACTTGCATGTGCCTATATAAAAATCTCTAAAACGCCACTGCCTCAAGAAAAAGGACGCACATGTCAGGTACAAACAACTGGGATCCAGCAAATCGCTTGAATACAGGGATTATGGGAGTATACTTAAGGGAAATCATGAGCACTTCTTCTTCTTGCGTCTGGTGTGCACAGCCTAAAGTTGTAGGTCAAGGGTAGACATCCAGACCAGGGCAGCATCAGTTGCTGGGTGGATGGCCTTGATGCCACCAGGGAAAAGCCTCAGTGAGCAGTCATTCATGATGTGTGGGATGGTCTGGTCTGGATAGCCACAGTCGCAAGCAGGGCTGTCTGTCATTCCCCCACTTGCGCAGGTGAGGGCTGTTCTTGCATGGAGGGTGCAAATCCTGTTCAGGGTTAGCCATTGCTTGCGATGGAGGTCAAATCCAGGTGGTTTCACTGTGGGGTCTGTGATGACCTTTCCGTTATTGGTGTTGGCATCTTTCCATGCTCTGCGCCACTCAGTCTTGGGGTCAAAGTCTTCCAGGGATTTGGCTGAAGACCAGAAAGGTTTGCGGGACTTCAGGCGCATGTTGGGCTGATTATTCAAGTCAGCATAGATGGGAAGGTCAGGGCTTATTTATATTAAGGGCTAAAGAGTATGTTGGGAGAGAATAGGGCCCTTTAAGATAAAACATAGTAGTTTATGCGTGGGGATGGGCAAGATGTTAAATGAATATTCATCATCTATATTTACTTTGGGAAAAAAACATGATGTCACAGAACTCGGGATGAACAAGCCTTGAAGAGAGTCAAAGTTACCGAAGAGGAAGCATTGGAGTCTCAAACGGATTAAGGTAGAGAAATACAAAATGCAGGAGTCAATCAGCGGGACATGCAGCATGGATAGAAGAAATGGGTGACGTTTTGGGTCGTAACCCTTCTTCAGACTGAAAGTCACAGGAAAGGGAAACAAGAGATATGGAGGGGTAAGGTGCGAAAATGAGAAATCAAAGGGAACAAAGCTCAAATGTAGAATAGATCTAGGCGAAGGTGACAATGAGGCATACAATGTAAAATTTAATCAGGGCAGTCAGACTGGTCGGAGTATTAGGATTGGGGAGGGATGGAGGGATAGTTCTCCGACCAGTACACTCTCTCCTGCCCCCATCTCAGTTCTCCGACCAGTATGACTGTCCTCCTGATTAAATTGTACATTGTAACCTTCCCTAGCTAACAATGATCTATTCCACATTCTCTTTGATGTTCAGACCAGAGGTCATAGCCTCAGAATTAAAGGACGTTCCTTTAGTAAGGAAATGAGGAGGAATTTCTTTAGTCTGAGGGTGATGAATCTGTGGAATTCTTTGCCACAGAAGTCTGTGGAGGCCGTTAATGGATATTTTTAAGGCAGAGATAGACAAGACAGATTCTTGATTAGTACAGGTATTAGGCATTATAGGGAGAAGGCAGAAGAATGGGGTTAGGAGGTAGAGATAGATCTGCCATGATTGAATGGCAGACTTGATGGGCTGAATTACCTAATTCTGCTCCTATCACTTGTGAACATTGGACATGTGCTGTCAGCATGAAGTATGTATTTCCAAATCTAAACTCAGCCAAAACATCTTGTGGAAAAGCTTCTGGTTATTGGTAGCTATTGATTTCTTAAACAACATTTTCAACTCAACAACAAGAATTTTTGACAATACACAAACTGATGTCCCAAAGACAATCCTCCTAAAACTCAACTCTAAATTGGAAGACAATCTTCAAATGAATAAAGCATCTTGTAAGGAAAAGGAGAAAGTGTACCCTTTTATTGATGAAACCATGAAGTTTCAGTCTGAAGATACTGAACAATCACAATTATGAACATTCATCACCAGTTTTGAATCTAAACTTCTCAGAAGTACTGTCCTGAAATTCACCATATAAATTTTCCTTCAGTTCTATTCAACAAAGCCCAAAAGGCAGACATTCACCCTCACAGAACAAACCCTGGTATGAAATATATCCAAACTCATCTGGCACAACAGCTTGCCAGAGGATAAGCACACTTAACCAGCCTTAACCTTTTCCAAGATACCCAACATTCACAATATATAAACACATGTTGCCGCATTAACAAAATGCACAAACCTCAATTTAAAAAAAAGATAGTACAAGTGTTCCTAAGACACCTTATGTTGTAAAAAATCACATGCATCGATGGCAAAATGAGTTAGGGTCTAGTGTTTCAGCAATAAAAGTTCTTCGCAAGACATCTCATTTTTTGCTTGTCAATTTCCAAAGTAATTTCAAGTTTTCCAGCGCCAGATAGAAATCTCTGTACCACCAACTCTATTTCCCCAATTCATTAATCATAATATATCTAATTTGCAGTATGGAAACATGCATTCTAACAGAACCACCTGGCAACTTACAACCCAGTGGTACGAATATGGATTTCTCCAACTTAAAGTAACCCTTACATCCCCTCTCCCTCCGTCCCACCCTCACCTTAGTCATCGTACTAGTTACTAGTTTTACTGTTGTCCTCTTGAGTTCCCCTGTCTGTATGCTTGTTAGCACCTATCCCACAGCCAACAATGGCCTGTTGTGTGCCCCATATTTCCTTGATTATCGTTGCTTTTTGCATATCTTCCATTCATTTCTCCTGTATCTCTCATTCGTCCCGGACTCTCAGTCTGAAGAAAACTCTTGACCCGAAACATCACCCTTTTCTCCAGAGATGCTGCTTGACCCACTGAGTTACTTCAGCCTTTTATGTCTGTCTTCTTGTAAATACCAGGTCAGGCGATACCACTCTAGCTAGAAAGAACCATAGACGGTTGGGTAGAACACCACAGAGCAGTCTTCTGTACAACATGCTGTCACTGAAGCATTAGTGGAAGGAAGCAATCGTAATCCTGAATGTGGTAGCGTCATAGTCACACAGCATGGAAACAGGCCCTTCAGCCCAACTTGCCCATCTCTGAAATCTCGGAGGCACTCGCATTGCTTTAATGTATGGTAATTTTGAGAACATTATTGCTAATTTATGCACAATAAGGTGCATAAACAGCAACAGTATAATGACTTTGATGATCCATTTTAGTGGCTTATTAAGGAATAAAAGTTGGACAGGGAATGAGAGTTGCAAGAATGTGTTATGGAACCTTACACATACTATAACATATATCAACAGAGCCTCAATTTACTCTGATAACCATCTCTCCAACAGTGCACCACGCCTTTAGTGGGCAGAGGAAATCGCACCTTCCATTTTGTGCTCAAGATCGGAATTTGCACCCATGACCTTTCCACTCAGAAGAGTACCACCCACATAGCCAAAGGTAATAGGTTGTTAGAAGGAAACATGTTCCAATTACTCCAGACTTTATTGTATCTCAAAGCACCTTGGGTGCAGTAAGTTACTTTACGACCTATGCAAATATTGTAACCATTCTAAACAAGAGAATAACAAGGCATGAGTGACCAGGAGTGTCTGCTACTATTCGGGAGGCTAAAAGCAGAAGAGCAAAATACCTCATCTCGGCATGCCACCCCTTACAGTCAAACTCTCCCATTGCACTGGTAATTAGGTTGCATTCCAACCTAAAAATGTGACAAATATCCCAAGCGAGGTTGTGAACCTAAAATTGAACAGCCTCAAACACAAAAAAATTAGCCATCAATAGCTGAAACTTTAAAACTGGTTGTAAATCCAGCTTCAAAGTAAATCCAGCAGAAGGCTGTTAAGTGAACATCAACCTAACTCCTCATCTATGGAGGCTTCATCATCACCAGTCATCTCCACATCAGATCATTCCAACACCCAATTGACATTCTCAATCTTCTAAATTTGAACACTCTTAATTGCTTATTCATGTTCACCGACCAATTTCACTAATGCATCTTTTTTTAAAATTTTGCCACAGTCAAAAAATCCCTCCACCTCTTCCTGTCATCTCTACAGTAACATTTTCATTCACCAGTCTCGTCATTGATAGCCGTGCCTTCAGGTGGCTAATCTTAAACCTTGGGAATTCATTCTCTAGAACTTTAGAGTCTATCTCTTCCTTAAATATGCCTCTCTGACCAAGTATTGGGCATTTGTCCTTTTCTGGATCATTTTCAACTTTCTGCTTCATTCTTGCAAAGCAAAGACGGTATAAATACATGTTGAAATGCTTTTAATCAAATCCAATCATTGTTAATATTCAGACGAGTTATTGCATAAATTTTACATTAAATGATCACCACGAAAGCAAACTAGTATTGTAGAAATAACTCACTCAGTCGCGAGTTTAATACAACTTGCTGAATCGACACCATTTGTGAAGAGAATGCCCGATGGTAATAACAACTGACCTAGGAGGAATGAGATTAAATTTTAATAAAGAAATATTTATAATAAAAGAATTGCACATACATCAGCAAAAATGCTTAAAAAAGCAGAATACATTCATTCTTTGTTATTTGCAGTTCAATGAAGCAACAGTATCAGTCCCAGATGTTGCATGAAGCGAGCTTCGGAAGGGAGACAAAGTTGCTGATGGCTATCCAGAGCAGTTATGGAAACATTGAGGAAAAATAGTTACCGACCCGTACAGTTATTTAATGCTGAAAAAACAGCACTGTGTGGAAGCATGTATCAGCACCATCTCAAGGTGGAAAAAGGACTCCAAGCTTCTATAATGCTGGCGACATGGTGAAGTCTTTGCTTTCACTATTCAAAAAAATCCTCATGCCTCAAGTGGCAAAAACATGATCCCTGGACTTTGCAAAAAATTAAGTGTTTTGTGTGACAGGAAGATTATGTTCTTGAATTGGTTTCATAATTGCTCCATAAGGAAAGGCTAGAAATGTCTACAAGATGAAATAATTATTAACATGATTTTAGATATTGCTCCAGGTTACACATAATCACCAAATTCAAACACACGAGTGTCAGGTGGACGTTCTTTCTTCACAATACCTCGTCTACCTTCTCAACCAGGGTACGATCACAACATTTGAGGTCTATCATATAAAATGTATATTTGTACACATTCATCAGGCCTGGATACATCAATGCATGAAAATGTTTGAAAGACTATAAATTGCCAACTGCATAACCAACATGAAAGAATCGCAGGATGAATTGACACCGGCTACACTCAACAGTTTCCAGCAAAAGACATGGCCAGGGGATGTGCACGACATCATAGGACAAGTGTGTTTAATTGCTTTATGCGTTGGGAACAGAACTGTATTGACAGAAATAGCCTTACAATTAATCTGACTCAAGTTTGGAAAAGGATATTTTGACAAGGCCAAGGAAGAAGTTGCAGTTATTTGAAAAAAAAAACCCGACAGCAACCCGTAAAGGTGCGTTGAATCTGAAGGCAAGGAAGAGTGTGAAATTCCCACTGGAAGCCTGAAAAGCCGATGAAGGTCACAAGAACATTGACAGATTTATTGGTTAAATGCATTTCTCGAACTTGGCTAGAGAGTAAAAAAGTGGACGTAGACAATTATTTGAATCCTTGTGTGGCAATTTATTAGGAATTAAAGTTATCACAGCTCCCTATAAAATGTCCTTTACACTAGTCAAGCCAGCAGAACGACAAGGTTGCAACCCTTTTCTGCTGCCATCTTACACCCAGCTTCCTCTTCCTAACTTTTGGCCCAAAGGGAGAACCAGTTGCTACCACTAATCACCATTGTCTGCATCAAAGTTCCTCAGTCCAGATGATCAATCACTGTCTGCTGGGAGGGTAGTGGAGCAATAACTATGTCACTGAAAATTACCACCTTTAAATTTACCCTCATCACCATCGGATTCACCCGTCTCACCTGCCATCTACACAACATCAAACATCAACAGTGCACTGTAGGGTATATTGCTACATACAGCAATTGTTTCTCATCTTTTCTTCCTTAGGATTACTCTAGAGGTCCTTCTACAGTTGTACCGGGCCCTGGTGAGACCGCACCTGGAGTACTGTGTGCAGTTTTGGTCTCCAAATTTGAGGAAGGATATTCTTGCTATGGAGGGCGTGCAGCATAGGTTCACTAGGTTAATTCCCGGAATGGCGGGACTGTCGTATGTTGAAAGGCTGGAGCGATTGGGCTTGTATACACTGGAATTTAGAAGGATGAGGGGGGATCTTACTGAAACATAGAAGATAATTAGGGGATTGGACACATTAGAGGCAGGAAACATGTTCCCAATGTTGGGGGAGTCCAGAACAAGGGGCCACAGTTTAAGAATAAGGGGTAGGCTATTTAGAACGGAGATGAGGAAGAACTTTTTCAGTCAGAGAGTGGTGAAGGTGTGGAATTCTCTGCCTCAGAAGGCAGTGGAGGCCAGTTCGTTGGATGCTTTCAAGAGAGAGCTGGATAGAGCTCTTAAGGATAGCAGAGTGAGGGGGTATGGGGAGAAGGCAGGAACGGGGTACTAATTGAGAGTGATCAGCCATGATCGCATTGACTGGCGGTGCTGGCTCGAAGGGCTGAATGGCCTACTCCTGCACCTATTGTCTATTGTCTATTAAAGCTATATGCATTCTTATGATAGTTTATTTTTTACAATTGCCTAATGTAATTTTCTTTTAAGTTTTTGTTAAAAGTAGCATGAATGTATTTATCGCTGATATAGTAACCATTGAACCTTATGAACCACCCTTCAAATTACCGCCATTAAATATAATGATACATGCAGTAATAATTTTCACTGTCGCCAGTCCTCATCGCCTGCGATAGCATTATAATCTCTGTCACCAAGACAAATGAGGGGGTCTTTCATGAGGACGAATCCTCGGAAAGCATCCAACCCTGATGTTATACTTGGCTGTGTTCTTAAAACTTGTCTGCAAAAATTCCAGCCAGTTGGTCTGTACATCTTCAATCTCTCATCACTAAGGTGGTCCGAGATTTCCACCCGCTTTAAAAGGGTATGAAATGGTACTGGTCCCCAAGAAGAGCAAGGTGACGTGCCTCAATGACTGCCGTCTGGTGGCACTGACATCTGAGGTGGTGAAGAGCTTCCAAAGGTTGACCAAAGGTAAAGATGGGCATGAGAGAAACTGTCCAAAGGTTAAAAATACTCAATAAATAACCAAAATCCCAGTGTCCTTTGGACACTGACAAATCGATATACTTGCCCCATATACTTGATTGGATGCGATGAAGGGAATTGGGATGAGCTTGAATTAAGTGAAAAGACTGCCTCAAGGTCAGGGTGAGATAGAGTTTTTGTAGGATTTTGATTTCACTACCTGCAAAGTTGGTGGAAACAATTAAGGTGCTCAAAAAGGAAGTGGATGGGTGAGACAATGGGGAAAAGGATTTACATAATTGCTTTCCCATGAGCAGGCACAGTCTCAATGGGCTATATAGCTTTCTGTACCTTAATAATGTTATGATTTAAATATTAAAAAGGTGGTTAATAAAGTACATCAGGATAAACATTCCTGTGGCAGGAGCATAATCAGAGGGGAGTTATTTACAGAGCAAGATTTAGTTATCTGGAATGCATTAAATAAGTTTTTTTTTAAATGGGAAATTTAGTACCTCTAAAAATACTTGAAGTAAATTGCAGGGGTATTAAAAGAAAAGAGAATGGGATGTAGTGTATCAGAAAATGCCAGCAGGCAAATAAAGGTTGAATGAGTTCTTTCAGTCTTTGAAAGTGGTTTCTTTAATATATAAATTCCAGACATCCAAAAGCTTTGCATCACAAGCTCACGTTCCATTGGAGGCTCAGGGCCAAGTGCTGATAAATGGGATTGACATGGTAAGGTACTTTTCAGCTGGCACATACACAATGGCTGAAAGTCATGTTCCGGTTCTCTATGACTAATGCATGGATATTAAAGCAAAATAACATGTGCAGAAGAGTAGATTTGAAGCATCAGTTCTCAAATCGCTCCCATTAGTTTACAGTTAACCTATGCTCTGCCAGCCATAATCTACAATGACCCAAAACATCACCTATTCCTTTTCTCCAGAGATGCCTCCTGTCCCACTGAGTTACTCCAGCAGTTTGTCTATCTATCATATAATGGCTATCTATAAAATTTCCCCATGTCTCAAGGAGCTTGGAATTCCAGAGAGGCTGATAAGAGTAGACATAACTGATTGGTGAAGCATTGTCATATTCATGCAAAAAAAAAAACACATTTCAGTTCCAATAAGCAGGTGAATAACATCCTTGGTCAGTTAGGCAACCTCTATTGGTCTTGTGGCAAAATTATAAATTTTGCAGGAACTAAAATGGTACCGTAATACAGGATGCCCAGCAGACACTGACGTATCCAAAGGTCATATCCAATGCTGCCCCAGGAAAATAATGCAACATCCTCACTGCTTTGAGGAGTCCATCACCCAGAAGCAAACAAGGACTATGGAGCAATCCTCGCAACAAATGCTCCACCGCCTAATGCACCTCCTCGCCCTCCACCAAAGCTCCTCCCCTCTCAAAGTTACTCCTCCCCCTGTCCCCCTCCCAAAAGTTCATCCGCCCCCTCCTAAATGCCCCCCGCCCCCCCCCCAAAGTTCCTCCCACGGCCAAAATAGCTCTTCTTCCCACCCCCAACGTCCACCTCCTCACCCCCTTCCCCGGCCGAAAGCTCGTCTCCTGCCAAAAGCTCTCGCCCACCCATTCGCCCAGGCAGGCTTTTCTCAACCACCAATCTCAGCCCCTTTGGATCTGATGTAACTGCACCCTGAGGACTAGCGCCTCGGGGGTTGATGTTGGGGGAGAGAGCCCAACCACCCACGGAATGAAAGTAACTGCAGAATCTACCCACCCTGTTCCCCAGCGCTGCGCGTTCCACCTCTCGCCCGCCGCCGTGGAAGAAAACAACGCGCGTCCGGCGCCGCTCCTGACCAATGCCACTTTCCGCTGGCGCGGGGTCGCGCTTAAAGGGGCGACTGGAGCGGGAGCGGAAGCGGCTCAGAGCCATTGGCGCCGAGTAACGGCCACCCATCGTTCAGGGGCCATTGGCGCGGTTCAACCGCCGCCCCTCGTGCGGGGCCATTGGCGCGGTTCAACCGCCGCCCCTCGTGCAGGGCCAGTGACGCGGTTCAACCGCCGCCCCTCGTGCAGGGCCAGTGACGCGGTTCAACCGCCGCCCCTCGTGTAGGGCCATTGTCGCGGATGAACCTCGGCCAGGGGAAGGGCGGGCGGGCAGTATTGGTGAAGAGGTAGGGCCTGTCTACGGCGCCTTCTGGATGGAGATCTCATGGTGGCGGGAATTGTGGAGGAGTAGGGCTTCATCCAACTTTGTTCTAATTGTAATTTCCATGTCAACTAACATCCATCAGAATCACCATCCACCCCATAAGCCGTCGAACACAACATATAATCCTCTGACATTTTCACCACCTCCAACTGGATCCCACCAACAGCCACATCCCATCACCACCCTTTTCTGCTTTCTGCAGAGACCGTTCCCCCCTGGTTAACTCATCCCAAACCACCCCCTCCCCAGGTGCTCTCCCCTGCAACCGCAGGAGATGCAACACCTGTCCCTATATCTCCCACCTCGACTCTGTCCAAGGACCCCAACAGTCCTTTCAGGTGAGGCAGAGGTTCACTTGCACCTCATCTACTGTATCTCCGTGGACTCTATAGGGGAGACCAAGCTCAGCAGGCTCAGCAATCGTTTCACTCAACACCTTTGCTCAGTCCGCCTAGACCTACGTGACTCCGGGTTGTCAAACACTTTAACTCCCCGTCCCATTCTCATACTGACCTCTCTGTCCTGCGCTGCTTCCACTGTCAGAATGAAACTCAACGCAAATTGGAGGAACGACACCTCATATTTCACTTGGGCAGCTTACAACCCAGCAATATGAATGAATTTTGATTACTCCAACTTCAAGTAACCCTTGCTTTCCCTCTCCCTCCCCCATCCTAGTTTTCCAACTAGTTCTACTATCCTGATTAAATATTACTAATTGTATGAGGTGTTGTCACCTTCTCCATTGCTAACAATGAACTATTCTACATTTTCTTAACAACCTCTGCTTTGATCTGTTGTTTTCATACTCTCCCCTTCCATATCTCTAAACTCCATCCCCCTTGACTCAGTCTGCAGAAGGGTCTCAACCAGAAATGTCACCCATTCCTTCTCTCCAGAGATGCTGACTGTCCCGCTGACTTACTCCAGCATTTTGTATCCATCAGAATCTCTGGTGGTAAAGCCTCAGTGATGTTTTATTTATTCTCTTATGGGTTGCGGGGCCTTGCTGGCAAGGCTGATGTTTATTTGCAAACAAAACACAAGAGCTATTGGAGGAACTTAGCTGTCGAATATCATCTACGGCAGGGAGAGAAAGAACTGCAGATGCTGAAATTTTGTACTCTCAACACTTTGCGATCTGTGGTGAGGCAATGGACAGTGTTTTTTTTCAGTTGGACCCTTCATCTGGAACAACATTTATTTGACATAAGGACAGGAAAGTTTTAGAGGGATTTTGTTTAAATATGGGGAAATGGGATTATTTTAGAAGTACTCCTTGGTCAACATGGCCAAGTTCGGCCGAAGGGCTGTTTCAAGTCAAGTCAAGACAGCTGAGGAAATTCAGAGTCTCTCTGAGGATCCTTCAGTGCTTCTACTCTGGGGCTGTAGAAAGCATCTTGTTCGGCAACATCTCAATCTGGTTTGGTAACTGTTCTGCCCAGGACAGGAAGGCTCTGCGGAGGTTAGTGCGTTTGGCTGAACGCACTATGGGAACTACACTCGCCCCCCTGCAAGACCTATACATCAGGAGGTGCAGATCCAGAGCCAGCAACATTATGGAGGACCCCTACCACCCCAGCAATGGACTTCCAGCTGCTACGGTCAGGCAAACGCCTCCGCTGTCACGCTGTGAAAACAGAGAGGATGAGACGGAGTTTCTTCCCACAGGCCATCAGAACTGTTAACTCATATCACCAGGGACTAATTTACTGTATTAATTTTTTTTTGTGTTGTGTCTTTTAAAAAAAAAAAATCTATTCTGTTTGGTAGTTTTAGCACAATCTGCAGGCATTGCCACTTTCATTTCATTGCACATCTTGTATGTGTATGTGACAAATAAAGAAGACTTGACTTGACTTGAACAAAATACTTAACATACTGAAAACATGAAACAAAGACAGGATGTTTGGCATGTCAATTGGCGTCTGTGGAGAAATAAACTTAATGTTTCTGGTCAATGTCCGCACCAGAGCTGGGTAAAGTTGAAAATTGGACAAGGTTGGAGAGAAGTGAGGGTGAGGGAAAGAACAAGGGGTACATTTGTGAAAGAGCAGAAGGCAGAAGAGAGTAAACAATAAATGGGAACGCAAGTTGCATTTGAACCACAGAAATGCCGTGCAATAACGATATCCAACAAAAGAAACCAACAATCACCTGACATTCAATGGTGTTACCATTACAGAATCCCCCATTATCAATATCCTAGGGGTTATCATTTGACCTGAAACTGAACTAGCGTAACCATATATACCATGTAAGTGAAAGGCTAGGAATCCTGAAGCAGGTAGTTCGCCTCCAAATTCCCAAAGCGTGTCCCCTATCTACAAAGTTCAAGTCAAGAGTCTGATGGAATAATCTCCATTACCTCGATGAGTGCATTCAAGAAGCTTGATATCATAATGGATATAACAGCTTGCTTGAGAGGCACCCTATCCACAACCATCCACCTCCGACACACGTTAGCAGTAATTTGTACAATCCACAGGATGTACCGCAGCAACTTGCTATTTCTCCTGAGACAGCACCATCCACACTCCTAACCTCTACCAGCTTGAGGATCATGAGCAGCAAATGCTGGCTAACTCCACTTCCTGAACTTGCCCTCCAAGCCACACACCATCCTGACCTGAGAATATATTGTTCCCTCACCATTAGCTGGACAAAATCCTGGAGCTCCCTCCCGAACAGCATTATGGCACACCCACATCTCAAGGACTGCAGCAGTTCAACAAGATAGCTCACCAAAACCTCTGGACATAGACACATGCTGGTTTATTTTTAAAAAGACATAGTGCTGGTGCAACTCAGCAGATCAGGCAGCATCTCTGGAGAACATGGATAGGTGATGTTTTGGGTGCGGACCCTTCAGAATGATTGCAGGAGAGAGAAGAAAGCTGGAGAAGAGGAGGGACAGGACACAGCCTGGTAGGTAATAGGTTGATACAAGGGAGGGGGGATTTTGATTGGCAAATGGTGGACAAAGGCAAGAGATGAAAGGACAGAAGGTGTGAGACAAAAGGTTTGAAAAGTTGCGAATTGTGTAGCTAGAGGAAGAAATGTAGGCGGAAGGGGAGGTAGAGGGGCAAAATAGGTATGAGCCACACCAAAGATGGTGAAATTGAGAGTAGGAGATAGCGTCTTTACAAGAAGCAGAATGGGAGGAAGCATAGTCCAGATAACTGAGAATCATTAGGCTTGTAGATAGTGAATGTTCTACCCTTTGTGATGGAAACAGAGAGATCATGAAAGGGGAGAGCGGTAGTCCAAGTGAATTTGAGGGCAGGGTAGAAGCTTGTGGTAAAGAAAATGAAATCAACGAGTTCCATGTGGTTGCAGAAGGCAGCCCTGATGTAATCGTTGATGTAGCGGAGAAAGAGTTGGGGGATGGTGCTAGTATACATTTGGAACAAGCACGTTTGGTTCAACGTAGTGGACAGAAAGGCAGGAAGTAATGGACAGTTCCAGTTCAAGGAAGAACCGGAGGGCCTTGAGATCTTCCTAGTGGGGGATGGATGTGTAAGGATGAAGAAAAGAGGGCCAGGAAAGTGAAAGTTATTGAAAAGTTGAAGGGCGTGTGAGGTGTCTCGAATGTAGGTCGGAAAGGACTGGACTCAATAGCATGGAATCAAAGTATTTGGAGATGAGTTCTCTGGGGCAGAAACGGACAGAAACAATGGGTTATGGATTTTGAGAAGGAGATAGAAGCAGGCAGTGTGGGGCTGTGGAGGGGAGAGGCCAGAGGTGATTAAAGCAGAAACAGTCTGGGAGATGATGGCCTGGTATTCATCTGTGGGGTCATGGTCAAGGGGTAGATATGAGGAACTCTCCGAGAGCTGGCCTCAGCATGGTAAAAGTAGTCTGCGGCACTTTCCTTGTTGGTGGGTTTAATAACAATGTTGGGATTGTTGCTGATTGAGCAAGAGGGCTGTGCATTCAGAGGGTGTGAGATTGGAGAAGGTAAGGGATGTGGAGAAACCAAGAGGGTTGATGTCACGCTGGCAGTTGGAAATAATAAGGTCCAGAGAAGGTAGAAGGCTGGCAGAGGAGAAAGAATGTTGGATCCGGGAGAAGGGTTTGTCACTGGGCAGCAAGGAATCTTTACAAGATAAAAAGCCCCGGAGGTGGAGGCGATGGAAGAAGAGATGAACATCATAGAGGGCTGGGAACTCAATGAGGTGTGGATGTAGGGATACAAAGGTAAGGCCTCTGTTGAGGACTGACAGTTCTGCATCAGAAAGAGGGAGGTCAGGGGGGATGGTGAAAACTTGACAGGGGTAAGGACTCCACGTAAGGAAGTGCTTCCTGATGTCACCCTGGACAGTATGGTTTGAATCCTATTCACTCCCTTAGTTCTGAATATTCCTGTCAGAGGAAATATTCTGTCTCCCTTTTTCCTTTCATTATCATTTAGCACCTCAATTACCATACCCCTTTACCTTCTGGATCCAGTGCTTCGTGGTCCCATATTTTTAGTCTTTGGATCACCCTGGAGCCGGGGGTCATGCAGCGCAAAGAGGCACTTCAACCCACTATGTCTGTGCTGGCTATAAAAGTATGTGTAGGAAGGAACTGCAGATGCTTGTTTAAACTGAAGATTAACGCAAAAAGCTGGAGTAACTCAGCGGGTCAGGCAGCATCTCTGGAGAAAAGGAATAGGTGACATTTTGGGTCGAGACCCTTCCTCAGACTGAGAGTCAGGGAAAAACACTACCTGCCTTTGCTAATCCCATTTTCCAGCACTCAGCTTGTGGTCTTTATGCTAAGGTATTTCAAGTGCATTGTGAATGTCATGAGTTTTTCTGTCTTCTTCACTCCATTCCAGATACCAACCGCCATTTGAGCACAACATTTTTTCATCAAACATCTATATTTTATCTGGTCCAGAAGGGGGGGATAAGATAAAAAAGAGGCTGTGGCCAAGTATTGAATTGCAAGCTCTGCTAAACCGATAAATAGTAAGTTGTTATAGTCCGGAGTGCAGACTGGATTAGTGCTATACAAAGAAAAACAATGGGTAGACAAGACCAGTGATGCCTTATGATGGCAGGAATCTCTCCTGCTGAGAGATTTGCAAGCCAGCCTTCCCTATGTCTTTTCGTTCCTTGTTCCACAACAACCCATCTGTTTTTCAATGACATTGCATCTTTCTACTCAATACAAGTCATCCCCTTCCCATGGTATCTCCTCTGTTCCATGACTTTTCATCCCCCTGACTCTTGGCATGGAAGATTTCAATGAGTTGGTAAAATGGACAGAACAATGGCAGATGGAACCTAATCCTGCTTAGTACAACGTGATGCATTTTGGGAGGACTAATTAAAGTAGGACAAACATGAATAGAAGTGCCTTATGAAGTATTGAGGAACCAAGGGATTTGAAATGCAAATCTAAGGATCCCTGAAGGTGGCAGCGCTGGTAGATAAAATGACGATGAAAGCTATTAGGATAGTTGCACTCTTCAGCCAGGGAACTGAATATTAGAGCAGGGGAGTTATGTGCAACTTAGTTAAACATCAGTTGGAGTAAGGTGTGTATTTCTAGTCACTACATGTTCGTGATTGCGCTGGTAAGGATGCAGAGGAGATTGACCAAGATGTTACATGGGATGGAACATATCAGTTGTGAGGAGGCTGGATAGGCTGAGTTTGTTTTCCTTGGAGTGAAGGAGTCTGAGGGGATGACCTGATTGAAGACTGCACAATTATGAGAGCAATTATAACAGCATGTTAACTCTCTTTCACTTAGCATGCTACCTTCCTTTTCCACAGGAACCGATCTCCCAGTCTCATTGCAGTTCCCATTAAATCAAAACCCTGTCAAATTTGGAACATATCCTCAGCCTCTGGGAATGAATGATAAATCTGCAAACATTCCTGACAGAAGTCCATGAAAATGATGGGGGCAGTGGATGGGTGGGGGGATTACATGAGTTGGGTAAAGTTGCATTTACATAACTTGGAACTGCAAGTTGATTGCTTATTAAAGCTGGGGACATAAAAGCAGGCTCTCTCTCTGACTTGATAAGAGTGACTGGCTTCATTGAGTCATAGGGGAGCCGAGAAATGAACCTTTCAGCTTAACTTGTTCATGCTGACCTGGATGCCCCATCCAACTAGCCTGCGCCTGGCCCATATCTCTCTAAACCCTTCCTATTCATGTGCCTGTTCAAATGTTTTTCAAATGTAGTTATTGTACCTGCCTCAACTGCTGTTTCTGGCATCTCGTTCCATATACCCACTACCCTCTGTTGGAAAAAGTTCCTCAGGTTCCTATTGAACCTTTTCCCTTTCACTGAAACCTTACCCTCTAGTTCTAGATTCCCCTACCCTGAGACCCTGGGTCATGTGAAAAAGTCGGGATCCAGGCACAGCTGAAAGCCAGCAAGGTTTGGTGTATTGTCAATAGACAATAGGTGCAGGAGGAGGCCATTCGGCCCTTCAAGCCATTCAATGTGATCATGGCTAATTATTCTCAGTCAATACCCCGTTCCTGCCTTCTCCCCATACCCCCTGATTCCGCTATCCTTAAGAGCTCTATCTAGCTATCTCTTGAATGCATTCAGAGAATTGGCCTCCACTGCCTTCTGAGGCAGAGAATTCCACAGATTCACAACTCTGACTGAAAATGTTTTTCCTCATCTCAGTTCTAAATGGCCTACCCCTTATTCTTAAACTGTGGCCCCTTGTTCTGGACTCCCCCAACATTGGGAACATGTTTCCTGCCTCTAACGTGTCCAACAGTCCTTAACATGTCCTAGTGGGTTTGTCGTATTTCCACAAATTCAGTATAGAGAAACTAACTGAGCTGGATGATCAGCCATGATCATATTGAATGGCGGTGCAGGCTCGAAGGGCCGAATGGCCTACTCCTGCACCTATTTTCTATGTTTCTAATAGATCATACAATCAGCATGACACTCAACTCTCCAAGTATTATCAATATTTGAAGGATTCCTTTTAATTGTGCATGATGTAGCTATCATATTTTTTACCCGTTTATTGGAATTAGGGGTTGATTAGAGATAGTTAGCATGATTTTGTGCATGGGAGATAGTGTCTCATGAATGTTACATGTAACCGAGAAAGTTGATAGGGCAGGGCCATACAAATTGTCAATATGGACTTCATCAAGGCCTTTGATATGGTTCTGCATGGTAGGCCGTTCTGGAAGGTTAGGCCGCAACCGAACCAGGCAGAGCTAGCAAACAGAGTACAAAATTGGCTTCAAGGTAGAAAACAGAAGGTAGCAGTGAAAGTTTTCTTTTGACTGGAGGCCTGTGACTCGTGGGGTGCCTCAGGGATCGGTGCTGGACCCATTGCTCTTTGTCATTTACAGCAACGATTTGGATGAGAATATAAAAGGTATGCTTAGTAAGTTTGCAGATAACGCTTTTAACAAGTTGTTATAGACAGTGAAGTGGGTTAACAAGAATTGCAAGAGGATCTTAATAAGCTGGGCAAGTGGGCTGGGGAGTGGCTATTTGAGTTAATTCAAATGAGTCAGTAAGGTGTTGCATATTTAGAAGTCAAACCAGGGCAGGACGTTCACAGTGAACGGCGGGGCCATGGGATGTGTTGTAAAGCAGAGAGTTCTGGGAGTATAAGTAAATAGTTCACTGAAAGTAGTGTCACCGGTAGATAGGATGGTGAAGAAGCCTTTTGCACATTGGCCTTCATCAGTCAGGGAATTGGGTATAGAAGCCGGGACATTATGTTACAGTTGTAAAATACATTGGTAAGGCTGTGCTTGGAAGTATTGTATTCAGTTTTGCTCACTGGCTAGCCGAAAAATGCCATTAAACTGTGTAGAGTGCAGTGAAGATATAGAAGGATATTGCCACGTCTTGAGGACCTGAGCTGGAGGGAGAGGTTGGACAGACTAGGACGTTATTCCTTGGAGCGCAGGAGGCTGAGGGAGTGATCTTGTAGAGGTGTATAAAATCATGAAGGGATAGGGCGAATGCATGGATTTTTTTTCCCGCTGTATAGAAGTGTCAAGAACTAGAGGGCTTTGGTTTAAGGAGCGAGGGGAAGATTTAATAGGAACTTGTGGGGTAACTTTTACACACAGAGGATAGTGGGCAAATGGAACGAGCTGCCAGAGGAAGTAGTTGAGGCAAGTACAATAACAACATTTAAAAGATACATGGATAGGAAAGGGTTTTGACCAAATAGGGGCAAATGGCATTAGTTTAGATAGGGCATCTTGGTAGGCTGGGACAAGTTGGACCAAATGGTCTGCTATTGGTATGTAAAAAGCTATTGACGGACAGCCCCTAATGAGATGCACAAAACTGCCAAAAAAATCTGACTGGTGTATTATCACCCTGGTAGATCCAGTTCATTTGATAACACACCCACTTGTGCCTGTGGGTTTTCGGCTACAAAATAAATGTACTGTCATGAAAAAACGCCATTAGTGCGTGTCACGTGTGCATGTTGCAATATGTTACATTAGAAATACGGACTAAGTACAACTCCCACTCACAACTCCCACGCCTTCGGACTATCTGGAAGCAAATGAAACTAAACGTGATATCATTGAAAAGTTAAAGATAAGGATCCGGGTAGTTTCAGTGCTGATGAACGGGCATAGCGACAAAGAAACATCACCATCAGCGTGCTTCCTCAATGCAGCAGAGAGTCTGTAAGAGTATTTACATTGACACGATTATAATCTGGGTGATTCAACATAATTGTGCAGGTTTCTTCCACCCGATCCAGGTTATTCATCCCAACCAAACCACAGATGTTTCCACAATTCGCAAATGTGCAAATACGAAACGTAACGAACCCCGTGCAACTTAAAACACTACGATTTAAAGTGTAACCGTGCAATATTAAAAAAACAACGCTCAAAAACTGGTCACGGGATAATCCCTGCCCAAAGCAACAAGTTTACCAAGTCAGCCGGAATGAAATCGTGGGCAAGTCCAAGTTGTGAAATAGCAACTGCCTGCGGCTCCCTCGAGACAAGGCTGCGTGGGCCAATGCACTGTCCAGAAAATAGTTCTTTATTTTTAGTGGCGCGGGGAGGGTGCTGTCGTGCAGTCGCAGAGCAAAAATAAATTATGCATGAAATAAAAGGGAACAAAACGACGAATAAGAAATGAAATCTAGAGATTGAGACAGTGTTGTTCCCCCTGCAGCCTGACTCCTGCTTTGACGTCACCGCATAACTTTTAACGAGACGCAGTTTTCTTAACTAGGAAGTGAACGGACACCCTTTGCTTTGCAGACAAAGTTCTGGATTGAGAAACTTCTGGCGATTTGCAGGGATTACTGACGCCTGCGAGTGTGTAAGTTGGCGGACGCTTTATGTCTTTTTTAAACTTTATATTCGAATGTGGACACAGCCTGCAAAAATGTTGCAAATTTTCCTTGCGTGGGTCGATTCGAGCGATTTTCTGTCGCTAGTGTACGCGGACTGAAACTGACGTGAGCAGGTGACTCGAGTTTGCAGGCACAAGTTGGAATTGTTTGGGTTGGGGGATGCCAGGGTGGCTGGCGTTGGTGAAATAGTTATTTAATCTGTCGTCATAGATACATTTATAATCTCTGCCCCCACACCCCAGTTAGTTTCAATTCTTAAAATTAACTGGTTAATTCAAAGGTTGTTTGCAAAAGTTCGCGTTGCATAAATTCTGTGCTTTGAATACTTTTTTGAAATGACGTTTTATCTTAAAAATATTACCTGAAATTTAATTATTAAACCCGGGTAGCTTCGCATTTAACACTTTGTCCTGAGTTTGATTGCCCCTCTAAATTTGCTCTTGCAAATTTACTTCAACTGAACCCGTGTAAGTAAGTCACTGAGCGGAAAGTCCCGGCATGTTTACGGGATTTAAAAGGGCCTTGTGCCATTTTCTGACGGCAGCAGGAAGTAGTCGTGGAATATCACAAAGCATTTTTGTTCTATATGTGGGGAATTTGCGGTTATTTCTGCATTGAGCATCTTGCAAAGTATTGGGGAAGGGGGTGGAGGAGGCGGGGAGGGGAGGACGGAGAGGTAGATTGTGTTGTGCACAGAAGATGTGCAATTGTCAGATCGCCCTCCCCCGCGAGAATGTGCAACAATGTTCGCTCAGCCCTCGATGAGGTAAACTATGACTCAGCCTGCCAAATGTAAGCTCACCACAGCATTGCGATGGTGAGAGCGGATGCATCGAGTTGTTGGGGACGTGCTGCATTTCCAAACTATTTTTCAGCCTTGAGGGAAGACTGCTATCTGCTGCATGCCTTTGGGACGAGAACATTACACAGGTATCTTTGTCCATAAAGCCCCAGTACCGTCATAGATTTCTGGAGGGAACAAAAAGTTTAAAAATGCATTGATGCCTGTCTGGATATTTTTGGTAAGGTTGTGTATTGTACACCAACATCTCTTTAAATAATGTTTTAAAATCTTCGCTTAAATTGCAACTTGACACCACCGTGTCAGAGTTTCCAGGCGGTTTCAGCGTGATTTCACCTGATGAGTTGGCCTCAGTTCTGAGTGCCGATTTGGACGCTTGGGGATGTGCATGACTCTTAGGTTACCCGGTGCCTTCGACACTGCCGCACTCAAGCCGCCGGATCACTATTAAAGACCCGCCCGGCACTGCACTCGCCGCCCCCGGCACGGACGGGAAAAACACAGCGTGTTTCGACACCGTGCGTGGGTGGCTGCCTTGAGCGTAGTATTGAGATTTCTTTGGGGAGGTAGGAGGAAGTGGTTTCCTGCGTTGCAATGCAAAAAGGAAAAGTCCCGACAGTGCAACAGGAACGCACTGGTGATAATATCTGTTCTAACATGGGTTTTTTTACGGCACGGTCTGGGATTTGCCGATTTAGGACTGAGCTGTGGCGCAAAGCTTCATATTGAGGAGACTTTACTTCTAGTTCACACCGGGATGGAATGTGTGGAGTTTGGTTCTGCATTTATTCACTCCAGCTCCGTTAACATCTTGCATTGCAACCCCCCAACAAATGTACCAACACGGAGGTGCTCAAGGGCTCCCGTTTTGGCACAAAACATGCAGGGTAACGGCTACGCTGCAAAGGGGAGGGGGGTCGTTATACTGTATTGGCTCCATGGGGCACTAGGAGACCAAACAGGGACTCCCTTCAACCCCCACCCCACATTAACGCGTATTGAACAGGCGGTGATTTGGTTGCACGTTTCAACCAGACTCGGCAATCTCCAACATTGCAACACTCCATCCGTATTGTTACCAAAAGTCTATATAGAAGAGAAGCAGAGAGTTATTTTTCGTAGACACAGGAACTACAGATGCTGTTTTAACAAGGAAAGACAATGTGCGGAGTTATTCCAGCACTTTGGCTTGAGTTCATCTAACCTGATGTGAACACTGCTTGTTCTGTAGCTCTGGTATTAGAATTCAACTCTGATCCAAAGCATATGAAAGCTTCCAACAGTTCATCGCAAAAAAAACAGCCCACCCCCTCTACAAAAGGTTGTGAGCACACACCATCAGCTTCTTCCTTGCTGCTTTTAATATATTCCTTTATTTGTCCCACACTGAGGAAATTTACAGTGTTACAGCAGCAAAGTGGATAGCAAGAGATCATTCATTATAAATAAAAAAGACAAGGATAAATTGTCATCAGTTTACTGTGTATTCCTTAACTGTTACTGTTGACTCATCTGCTGGGAGCAGTGCTGGTTGTGCAGTCTCACAACAGCGGGAAGGAAGGACCTCCGATATCTCTCCTTCACACACTTGGGGTGAAGGAGTCTGTCACTGAAGGAGCTACTCAGTGCAGTGACAGTGTCCTGCATGGGGTGGAAGTCGTTGTCCAGCAGCGATGTTAACTTTGCCATCATCCTCCTCTCTCCCACTGCCTGTACTGAGTCGAGGGGGCAACCCAGGACAGAGCTGGCCTTCCCGACCAGCTTATCAAGTCTCTTCCCCTCCGCCGCTGAGATGCTGCTGCTACAGCAGACCACTCCATAGAAAATGGCTGATGCAACCACCGTGTTAGAAACATAGAAAATAGGTGCAGGAGTAGGCCATTCGGCCCTTCGAGCCTGCACCGCCATTCAATATGATCATGGCTGATCATCCAACTCAGTATCTCGTACCTGCCTTCTCTCCATACCCCCTGATCCCTTTAGCCACAAGGGCCACATCTAACTCCCTCTTAAATATAGCCAATGAACTGGCCTCAACTACCTTCTGTGGCAGAGAATTCCACAGATTCACCACTCTGTGTGAAAAAAAACGTTCTCATCTCAGTCCTAAAAGACTTCCCCATTATCCTTAAACTGTAACCCCTTGTTCTGGACTTCCCCAACATCGGGAACAATCTTCCTGCATCTAGCCTGTCCAACCCCTTAAGAATTTTGTAAGTTTCTATAAGATCCCCCCTCAATCTTCTAAATTCCAGTGTTGTAGAAGGTCCTTAGGAGCGCCCCCTGCCCTCCAAAGGACCTGAGTCTCCTCAGCAGATAAAGTCTGCTCTGGCCCTTTTTGTATAGCACATTGGTGTTTTAGGTCCGGTCCAATTCATTGTTGAGGTAAACAACCAGGTACTTATAAGAGTCCATCCTCCTGATGTCCATTCCCTGGATGTTCATCGGTGTTGGGGGGACTTGCTGCGCCTGCGGAAATCTACCACCATCTCCATGGTTTTCCCTGCGTTGATCCGGAGGCGGTTCCGCTGGCACCAGTCCAGAACTTCTGTAGATAGCAGTTTGCAGAGCTGTGCCTGAAGTCCGCAGTGTACAAGGTGAAACAAGACTGTTCCCTGCGGAAGCCCTGTGCTGCAGACCACTATGTCCGAGACATAGTCCTTTGTCCTCACATACACAGCCAAATGGTCCTCTCATAAGCTAAACGCGTAGTATCTCCCTATCACCCAATCTGTCTCATTGTAGCCCTTGAATTTTTTAACTGCTCAATTTTCTCTGTAACACTATAATTTACACAGGTATTTTTCTCTCTGCGCTACCTGTTGTACTTGTGTATGGCTTGAATGTACTTGTGGATGGTATCATTTGAATGGATGGCATGCAAACATTTTTTTGCTGCATCTCAGTATATCAATGATAGACCAATATCCCCATTAAAATGTTTTAAGAAAAGTTGCACTGACAAGGAAGGGTGTTGAGAAGAAAAATATTTAATGCAGCCTGTCATGATCTGGGATGTGCTGAGTCTGTAGTAGAGGCAGATTTAGTTGTTTCAAGAGGGCTTGGATAAACTGTATGATCAGTAGCAGCTCCTCTTGGACAGTGGTCTGAATCTTGTTTATCTTGAATTCCCCATTGGATTTATTATGTGCGTTTTTGGACAATATTTGGAAATATCCTTCCTCTGACAACCATATCAGACCCCTTCATAATCTTAAAGAATGTTATCAGGTCACCGTTGGACTTCTCTGTAGAAAATAGCCTGTTTACTCTTTCCTATGTAATATTAACCCAGATATTTAATTTTGCATTTTATTCAATGTTGCTTTGTTCTATTTTGTAAGCTGGAGACTTGAAACATTGCACAGTATTCCATGTGTGTCAACAAGCTTGGCTTGATTTGACCGTTGGAACACATTGGAATTAGAAACAGCAATTGAACATGAGCTGGACCAGTGACTGACTCCTCCCATTCTCCCAGGCTGGAAGTGGAATTCCTGTAATGGTTGACAGTGAAATTGCAATAAACGGATGAAGTCATAATATGAAAGGTAGCCTGATGAGGCTTATCTCGTGTTACAGTGCTCCACTATGTGTCAGTTCTGTCACTCCTCTGCTTATTAAAAACAGAACATAAATAAAAAGAGGAGCAAGAGGAAGTTGTTCAGTCCTCCGACCCTATTCAATTGTTCAATAATTTCACGACTGATCCAATCTTGGACACAATTTCACTTTCCCACACATATTCCATATCCCTTGACTCCCCTGTAGTTGAAATGTCTGTCATTCTCTGCTTTGAATATATTCAATGACTCCACCCCCAAAACTTTGCGGGCTTGGGTTCCAGAGATTCATCACATCCGAGAGAATAAATGCCTCCTCTCTGTCGGAACTGAGTGACTCCCTGTTGTTTATGTCCTTTATAGAGTCAATCATAGGGGCTTTTGGTTTGCCATTGGGCTATATTTTTACATGGTTTGAATTCAATGACTGACTTAACTGAGGAAGTGCTGCATGGTCTCAGGCACTTCCAACAAGGTGTCAGTTTGAACCCTAGTCTGGCTGCTGAGTAAATATTTATGGTACTATTTATAGATTGGAAGAGTGACCCCAAGTGTACTACCACTGTTTGACCTCGTTCAGTACCACAGATGCCGTAGCCATTGTCATATTGTGGCATGTGGAAGCTTGCAGTATACATATTACGTTATCATTTCTACACTGATATAATTTCAAAAGCAAGTCCATGGCTATAAAATGCTTTTGTATGGTGGTGGTCAAGTTTGGTGGAGGAGGCAAATAAGATGTGTTTAAGAGGCTTTTAGATGGGCACATGAAAATGTGCAGGCAGATGAGATTAATTTAGCTTGGCATCATGTTTGCTGTATACATTGTGAGGCCTAAGGCCCTGTTCCTGTGCTGTATAGTTCTATATTCTATGGTTTAAGACTGAGAATGGTGCTTTGAAAATGCAGATTCCTGTTTCTAAGTGGCTTCTGGTGGTGTGCCAGACTAGCCTTAACCCACAATCTCCTGGCTTGTGATTCACGTCCCTGTCTCACAGTCTATGGGACTACTAATAGAATCTTTATGTAAGTTGCTCATGTTTTTGCAAGCATCAGGAGTTGGTTATAGAAGATTTGATCTCAGTACTAGCATTTTGAGGATTTATGCTGAGGTTTCCGTTGAGACCAAAGATCAGTATTTAATACATTAGACGTTCCTAATGAGATATAACATATGATCCAAGCACTGAAGGAGTTCAATGCCCCTGAGGCTCCCATCTGGGACAACTACTGCACTTCTAACTTGCACAAATGCTCAATTGGCCTGAAGTTATAAACAAAAAGACCTATAGGGTTGCCGATGCTAGTAATTAAAGGATATTTTCCAGTAGAACTACTGGAAGTAATCAATGATAGATTTGAAAAATCCTTTACCTCATATCTCTTGACCTTTTTTAACTGAATTGATTTTTTTTTAACTCTCAGTATCAGCTTGAGAAGGCCAGCATTGTTTCTGGGGAGAGAGTTACCGTTTTCACTTCCTGATAACTCTTCTGAACTACCGTGCTCTCTTTCTCAGCTAATGAGTAAGGATGGTTGGCATTTTAAAAAAAGTCCAATGTCTTCATGGTTTGAATGATGGTTATACATGAGGGATCCTTCTATGCACAGCAAAGTCCACAGACTATACTGAATAAACAGTTAATTGTTTTTGGACTTGGTGATAGCTAAGAAATGACAATTGTTCAGGTGTATCAATCTATTCCTAGCTTGTGGTGCCAGAGGAGATTTGAATCCAGTCAGTCAAGCAGAAGCAGCCTAGGCCCGAAGTAATTGTTTCATTGAAAGGATGCCTCGTTTTCCACTGCCCTCCTCCACAGCATGGCATTGAAGGAGATAATACACTGAAGACCTAAACTGGATCTTCTGACTCAGGCAGAAATGTTAGCAACTAACCACGAGAGACAGTGTACAAGAAGTAAGCATAGCACCAGAAATAATCACCCTCAAAGGCGGTTAGGGCTGTATATTAAATGCTGACTTTGCCATCAATGTCCACATCCCATGAGAAAAGGAAAGGTGTTGCATGTGGTATGTTTATGCATTTGGCACGTAGAGGACGTTTGCTGTAATGTATGCATTGTACAACAGCCGGTCCCATGGAGATACTCGTGCATTGTGTGATCAGTATGAAACCAAGAAGTAGGACATGCCACCACAAAATGCACAATGTATTATTCTAGTGCTAATGTGCAATTGTATGTTGGAGTTCAGCTCTGTGGTTTGTTGGCCTTGCATGCTTGTCACTTTCATGTTGGAGCTTAGAAGGACCCAGCATATTGCATTTCTTGAACTACACAAAGCCTTGTGTCTTGCACCATTTTTAACAGACTGCTAATGATATTAGTTACTCAATCATCTATTGTTTAAGATGGCAGCTGTGTTGTAACATGTATGATACATGATATATTACTTTCAATTTTACAGAAGAGCTGAAATTCCTTCAGCAGTTTGTTTTATTTTTGCTTCAGATTCCAGCATCTGCAGTCCCTTTGGTTGTTTAGTTTAGCGATACAGCGCAGAAACAGGCCATTTGGCCCACCGAGCCCTCACCAACCAGTGATCCCCACACACTAACACTATCCTACACACACTCGGGACAATTTACAATTTTACTAAACCATTTAGCCTAAATACCTGTATGGCTTTGGAGTGTGGGAGGAAACTGGAGCTCCCGGAGAAAACTCAGGCAGGTCATGGGGTGAATGTACATAGTCTGTACAGACAACACCCGTAGTCTGGATCAAACCCGGATCTCTGATGCTGTAAGGCAGCAATTCTGCCACTGCGACACCATGCCATCTTCTGGGGATGGATCTACTGAATTGCTCTGGTAGAGAACTGGTATGAACTGCAGATGCTGGTTTAAACCAAAGATATACTCAAAAAGCTGGAGAAACTCAGCGGGATGGACAGCATCTCTGAAGAGACGGAATGGATGACGTTTCGGGTTGGGTCTGAAGAAGGGTCTCGACCCAAAACGCCACCCATTCCTTCTCTCCAGAGATACTGCCTGTCTGCTGAGTTACTCCAGCTTTTTGTGTATATCACTGGTATGGACTAGATTGGTTGAATGGCCTTCTCTACTTTAACCAGCCTATGATTTTTATTTACTAATGCGGTAGTGGTATGCTCACTGAGATCCCACATGGCCTGAGATCTCTGTTTAGGATCTGCTGCTTTGCGCAAAACTGCTGGCCTTTTGCTCTTTAACTCAAGCTGTTGTCCCTGCAGTTAAACCTGTGGTGTTATACCCCTTGTGGCCTCCTGCAGTTTGCCACTTGATACTGGGAAATCTGCCTGCTGTATTTGTGCTGAAATTGCTGTAAATGCTCAGTTGGATTAGGAAACTCCTCTGGAAAGAAATGCAGAGTTTATATTTCAGCTTGATGAACATATTAGAGAGAATTCAATGACTTCATTTGTTTCATTAGAGTGGAATGACTTTGTGAGAGATGACTAAGTTATAGTAATAACACTAAGAAGAATACCAATAAAATAATTTTATTAATAATAAATAATACCAAGATAAGTATGGTGACTACCAACCCACTACAATTTGCCTACCGCCATAATATATGAGCAATTGATACGTTCTCTCTGGCTCTCCACTCTGCACAGAACCTCTTGGATAATAAGAACACGTATGTCAGGCTGTTGTTCATTGACTACAGCTCAATATCAACCCCATCGTCCCTTCCAAATTTCTTACGAAACTTGGGGAACTGAATCTTTGCAGATCCTTTTGCAACTGGATCCTTGACTTCCTCATCAACAGACCAGAATTGGTACGAATTGGCAACAACACGTCCTTCTCGATAACCATCAGTACAGGGGCACCTCAGGACTGTGTGCTCGGTCTTCTGCTCTACTCGCTCTATAGCCAAGACAGTGTTGCCGGCCACAGTTCCAACTCCATCTTTCAATTTACCTTGTTGGACGAATTACGGATTATGATGAATTGAAGTATAGATTGATCGTCAGATTGAATTGTGCCAGAACGACAACCTTGCTTTCAACATCAGTCAGACCAAGCAGCAGATTGTTGACTAGATGAGGAAAGCTGAGGATCCACAAACCTGTCTTTATCGACAGGTGGAGCAAGTCAATAAATTCATTTTCCTGGGTGTGCTTGTCTCTGGATATCTGTCCTGGACCCAGCCACATTGATGCAATCATAAAAAAAGCTCATCAACACTATTTTGGTATGTCAATGAATACGCTTTTGAATTTCTACAGGTGTACAATAGAGAGCATATTGACTGGTTGCATCACAACCTGGTTGAGCAACTTGAACGTCCAGGAACGAAGTAGATTTCAAAACATGGTGGACACTGCCCGGGCTGTCACGAATACTGACCTCCCCACCATGGAAAGGATCTATAGGAAGCGCTGCCGCAAAAAGGCAGCAAACAACATCAAGGACCCACACCACCATGGCCATGCTCTCATTTCACTCCTGCCATTGGAAAGAAGTAATAGGAATCTGAAAGCCATGACCTCCAGGTTTAGGAGCAGTGTCATTCCAACAACCATCAGCTGATTGAACCCTACAAATACCAAAAACTGTGTAAGGAGAAACTGCAGAAGCTAGTTTAAGCTGAAGATAGACACAAAAAGCTGGAGTAACTCAGCGGGACAGGCAGCATCTCTGGAGAGAAGGAATGGGTGACGTTTCGGGTCGAATCCCTTCAGACTACAAACTGTCTTGGTTGCACTGGGGACCGTACTTTTATTTTGCACCATTATTAATTCAGTTTTGAGATGCAGCATTTAAACTGGGCCTTTGACCCACTGAGTCCACGCCAACCACTGATCACCTGTTTTGCACTAGTTGTATGTCATCCCTCTTTCTTGTACACTCCCTACAAACTATGAGCAATTTACAGAGGCCAATTAACCTACAAACATGCACGTCTTTGGGATGTGGGAGGAAACCGGAGCACCCGGAGGAAACCCACGCTGTCAAAGGGAGAATGTGCAAACTCCATGAGGACAACACCTGAGGTCAGGATTGAACTCTGGTCTCTGGCGCTGTGAGGCAGCAGCTCTAGCTATGCCACTGTGCTTGTTGTTTTTTAAATTTATTTAGTGCACTTCTCTTTTGTTTGTTTTATTATGTTTTCTATTGAAGCTTGTGTTTACAGACTTGTTCTGCTGCTGCAAGCGTGAATTTCATTGTTCCTTTTTGGTATATATGACAAACATTCTTGACACTTGATTTTAAAAAAAATCAGATTTAACTGTAATCATTTTTCATGGTTTATGTTTAAAATTTTAACTAACTTTATTTTTATGCTTTTAATATGTGTTTTGGAGGAGTTTGTAAACACGGATGAGAATTCTAAACGCAAGCCATTGTTTAACAGAGTCACTTCAGGTCAGCAGTGTAAGATTGGGTGAGTGGGATTTGGATACAAGGTAGGACATGAGCATTAGTGGGAAAAATGACGGAGATCAGGCACATATGCAGTGGAGCAGTCAAGTTTGAAGGCAATGTCGATGGGTGCTCAAGAACATGCAAGTTGAGGCAGACGCAAAATCAAGCAGTGTTATGGAAGTGGAAATGTACAATTTGATGACACCAGTGCATGGCCTCAAGCTCCTTTTTGGGTCAGATGTGTTGACAAGATTGTAAACTATCTCATTCAGTTTCATACCCATGGTAGAGAGGGAGAGCTGACAGAAGGACAACGCAGTTTGTTCTGGGAACTTCAGGCTTGCCAGTGTTTCACTGGAGAACGTTTCTGCGTGTTCATTAAGCTTATTTAGGGCTCTGGAGGCGAGAACAGGTGGAACTGAGAATGGGAACTTATTACATTACAGTAAACCCTCGCTATAACGAACCACGGGGGGAGATGGTGTCTGTTATTACCGATTGCTATACGGGATTAATATTTACAGTATGCAAAACAATCAATAAACATACACCACACACAACACATACCACCACACAACAATCAATGCATTACTAAAAACCAATAAATATACACTACATAATAAACAGTAAAAGAAACAAAATACACTACCTTTGGACGGCACATTGATGCCGCAGTAAAGTTGCTACCTTACGGCGCCAGAGACGCATGTTCAATCTTGACCTCGGGTGCTCCCTGTGGCAGCGAGGGTTTCCTCCTCTTTTGTGGAGACGTGCAGGTTTGTGGTTTGGTTGGCAACTGCGGATTGTGTGGGTTGCTGGTTCTATCCTGCACACTGAGTTGTCCCCAGTGTGTGGGTTGGAGCTGGTGTGCCGGGGGCCCGTGGTTGGAACCGGGTCTCTGGCGCTGTTAGGTGGCTCTGCAGGCAGGATTCGAGGAGGTCAGTTGGGCTGTACATCTTTGCGGGGGTTGTGGGGGAGAGCAGGGGAGGTGAGGGTGAGAAATCCACGCTGTTACAATGTATTGGTCTTTGCAGGAACCACTGCGTTAGCTCTATACACACTCTAAATTGTCCCTAATGTGTAGGATAGAACCATGAGCCGAATTATGATTTGTCTGTGTGTAGGATACAACTAGTGTATGGGTGATCGCTTGGTGTTTCCACGCTGTATCTCTAAACTAAATGAAGCTAAAATCATTCCAAAACACTATTTAAATGTGTAGTTCTCCAAAGCATTTTAAATGCTTTTATTTGTACAGTAGTAAGGCCAGTAGAAGAAATGACAGCATCAATGTACAGTACCTGTATCTCGAAGTAAAGAAAACCAAGTATCTCTCCATCCAGCTAGTGGTCATTCCATGAAACAACGAACTCTTGTCTATAACAGATTCGGTCCACTTTAACTGAAATCCATTATAAAGAGGTCTGTTATTGCGAGGGTTTACTATACTGTTTGCAGGTTGTAGATGCGATGCATGAGGGAGTCAAAGGTATAGGCTCCAGAGATCAGGGCAGCACAGTGGTAGAGTTGCTGCCTTACAGAGCTAGAGACCCGGGTTCAATCTTGACTATTGGTGCTGTCTGTATGGAGTTTGTACATTCTCCCTGTTTCCTCCCACACTCCAAAGATGTACAGGTATTTTGGTTAATTGGCTTCGGTAAAATTGTACATGGTTCCTAGTATGTAGATAGTGGTAGTACATGGGGTGATTGTATCTATGTACAAAACTCTAATTTGTTTGTTTGTTCCTGAACTACAGCCAAAATGGTGCACGATAGTGTGACAATTTTAGGCCCACCTTACTCACCATCAGCATTTGGTGCTAATGGAGGAAGTTTCATTGAAATCGGTGTTATATTTTTAAAGTTATTCACATTTTAAAGTTTAAATCTATCTCGGAGGGAGGGAGGGAGGATAAGGGAGGTTGAGGGGGAGGGGAGGGAGGGGGAGGGTGGGGGGGGGGGGGAAGAGGGTGCTGCACCAATGAAGGAGAGGTTTGGGCCCAACTGGTCCACTTGGTCTATCTATAAAGTTGCTGTATCTCTAATGTCAAAAGGTATTTGTTTTGGTTGGGTTGGAATGCAAACCTACTGCTAATTTTCTGACTTCAATTAGATTTTAAAAATTGAATGGAGAGATTTTGGAGGAAGGCTGAGTCAAATCCTGAGGCAGACTGAGATGGACAATGAATATATTACCTGTCACTTTCATAGAGGATGTCATTAGTGGCTTTCATAATGATAAAATAACAATTGTGTGGAAAAATAAGCAGCAGATGGGGACAAATTGATCAGTGCTTTCAAAGATATGGAACCTCCTCTGCTGGAATATTCCATTTATATCATGTAAATAGAAAAAAATGCATGGTTAAATATAGGCAATGATATACCAGCAGATATATATGCATTTGCATAAATGCACACAACATCTGTAAGCATGAATGCACAAACACCCACACAGTATTTCAACAACTTGCATTTAATGTGATATTTTTCAAGAAGTGCAAGTTTGATGCAATTTTTCTGCAGTAAAAAGTTACTGTCTACAAAGAACCATCCCAGTGCTAAATCTGATTAAATGTGATTTCTAATATGGTGCAGACTTGGTTTACATAAAAAATAAATTGGACATTTCTTTACTAAATGGTAGACTGATCCAAAGTTCAAGGCAGATGGGATCCACGGTGGCTTGGTAGAGTGGATTCAAAATTAGCTAGGCCGTGGAAGACAGAGGGTAGTGGTGGAGGGTGTTATTTTTGATTCAAGATCTGCAACCCACAGTGTTCTGCAAGCATCGGTGCTGGGACACTTTCTGTGACATTGGACAAAAATGTAGATGGATAAGGTTGCATACAACACAAAAAATTGTGGAAGGTTGTCAAAGGATACAGCAGGACATAGACCAGTTAGAAAATGGGTGGAAAAATATCAGGTGCGGTATAACCGGGACAAATGTGAGCTTTTGCTCTTTGTGAGGTCAACTGTAAGAGGAGAGTATACAACTCTATGTAGAGCAGTATATATAAAGGTTGGACCCATAGGAGCTGTGCTAGTCCATAAGCTCCCTAAACGTGACAGCACAAGTGGGTAAGGTGGTAAAGTGTATTGCATAGATCTGGGTGTTGAGAATAAAATTCAGGAAGCAGTGTTGCAGATGTATAAAACTTGTTAGGCCAGATTTGAAGTATTGTATGTAGTTCTGCCCCTGCATAACATGAAGGACGAAGAGGGTGCAGAAGTGATTCACTGGGAGGTTACCTGGATTAGAGGATATTGCCAATAAAGAGATGTTGGATAAACTTGTTTTCTCTGGAGCATCAGAGGCGGAGGGGAGACCTGGTAGAAGTTTATAAAATTGAGAGAGGCATAACTAGTCAGAATCTTTTTACCGGGGTGGATATGTCAAATATTAGAGAGCATAGCTGCGATGGGAGAGTTGAACAGAGATCTAGAAGGCAAGTTTTTCTTCTTGCATGCAAATGGCAGGTATATGAAATGCAGTGATGTGGGTGGTGGTGGAAGCAGATAGCAACATTTAAGAAGCATTTAAACAGGCAAATGTAGAGTTTAAATTAGTATTATGGTTGCCAAAGACATTACAGGCTAAAGAGTTGTTCCTGCATTGTCCTGTCCCTTTTTTAAGTCACTGGTTTCACCACCCCCTTCAGACATTGTAGTTTTGATTGTACCAGGATTGTGTAGGAAGGAACTGCAGATGCAGGTTTACACTGAAGATAGGCACAAAATGGTGGAGTAACTCAGCGGGACGCACAACATTTCTGGCGAGAAGGAATGTTTGACGTTTCAGGTTGAGACGTTTCTTGTACCAAGTTTCTTTTGCCGAATTTTGTCGATTTGCCGTTATCTCATCTTCTTGTTGCCAACTCACTTACCCACGGGAACAGATTTTCTCCTCTTAGCCCTCAATTTTTAAATTACTTTAATTAGGAATTTCCTTCACATTCACAATTGTAATCGAAATAATCCCAGTGTCTCCAGTCCTTCCACACAACAGATTTTTTTGCTTTATTATTGGGGTAAGTTTGCTCTTTTTCTTTGCCTTGGCCTCTATCTTCCTTTTGGTGTGTGGCTCTCTCAATACAGGGGAGTTCTTTTACATGTGTTGAGCCAGTAGCTTTGTAATTATCTATTGGAACAATGGGTAGGAGTAATTTTGTGATGTCTTAATAGCAAATAGACCTGTTCAGATGAATGACTATAGAATGAACGCAATAAACTGCGGCACTTAGGAATTTCTTCTTGCCGAGGTTGGTGAATGTGTGGAATTCTCTACCCTGGAAACTTGTTGAGGCTGATCACCAGAGGTATTTAAAGTCAAGGGTCAAGTCATGTGCATCAGATATGAACCAGAACAATACAATTATTACTTGCTGTAGCTGTGCAGGCACATTTGATGCAACACTAATAAAAATGCAATAAATCATCATTCCAAGTAAAATGTACCATGATAATGCAAACAAAAGTACATGGAACAACCACAATAAAGTCTGTCGAGGAGGCAAATAAAGTTTTAAAAGATTGAGGAGTTGAAGACAATGGGAAAATTGGCATAGATGAGGAGTTGAGGCCTGGGATAGATCAATGACGATCATTTTGAGCGGTGAGAAGGCTTGATGCCTATTCCTGCTCTCTCTGAAGTCTGTGTGCTTTAGATGATCAAACTAACCTTTCGTCGTCTTGGTTCACAAGTTGATGCTGACAGTAGTTTCAAAGTAGTCCTCTTACCAGATTCTCCCACTACCTCCCATCCCAGGCAGACAAACAAAAGTAGGAGGGGTAACTATAATTCTCTTTGTAACTGAAGAAGCATCTGAAGGAGCCACAGCTGCTGTTGTGGCAAGCGCAGGGTATCTTGTTTCCACGGTGTGTTACCGTGGCAGCAGGACTGCTCTCTCAAGTTCAGGAATCTGATGTACGAAAGTTGTTCTGGAACCGAATGTGTATCAAATCACGTTCAGTGCTTGGGGTATAGTTTCATTATTTATTTCCTAGAATTGGTGGCTCTGTTGGGTCTATACATTGAAAGGACATACTGGGATTTAGACTTTGCCTTTTACGAACTAAGGGCACCTCAATGCTTTGCAGTCGGTGACTTGTCTCTGAAGTGTCGGCAGTGTTTTAACATTTTAAATCAAACAGTCAATAAATGTACCTCAAGATTCCACAGCCTGCAATGTGATGATGACGGTTGATCTGTTTTAGTCATGGGATAAATATCAGTTGGTGCAATGGCGAGAACTCCCGTGGTCTTCGTCAGAAGAGTGGTAGCAGACCTTTGTATCTATTGAGTAGTTTTAACGTCTCGCTTAAGGCACAATGGCTGAGAAACTCAGGTACATGGTGCTCTTTCTTCAAGCCTAGCATGCCTGAAAATAGCTCGGAGCAGAGTACCATCATGATGCAACAGTTTCTGTGTGCGATCATGTCAGTCTGAAAATTGACTGTTTAAATAAAGCTGGTCCCAGCCTGGTAGTTATTGTAATTTACTCGTCTCTGGGCACCCAGCATCTCCTTTCCTCTGCACACATCCACCCTTATCCCCAGGGGCTCCATTTGGGGCCTCTGACCACCTTCACCTCGCTCCCCACCACTACACACCTGCAACCGCGCATGCCCAGTCCTGGACTCTGGAGTTCATGAAGCAAGATATGCAATACACAATCAACCGTGGCACAAGCTTGCTTCCAAATCACTAATGGCAGGCCCATTTTGTTGCAAAACAGCTCTCTGTGTGATGTTAATATTGTAGATCAAGTACATCCCGTGGTGGACTATTGCTACACTATGCATCACACTAGTTTGTGTTTTCTGGTCTACAAAATGGGATATGAGGCAGAAATCTAAGATCAGAATGCAAGAAAATAGGAGAAGGGATAGACAACCACCAGGCCCCTCAAGCATAATCCACCATTCAAATTTATCATGGCTGATCCAGTCTAGCCTTGAGTCCTGTTCTGTAACAGTAACCCAAAACCCTCAGTTTCTTGATCTTTCAAATCATTATCCATCCCCGCTGTAAATATTCTTATTGATCTGGGCTCCACCTCCCTCAGTGGCAGAGAATTCCAGAGATTCACTGCCCTCTGAGAGAAAACAATTTTTTGCACCTCTGTTTTAAATGACTGGCCCCTGTTCTTGTAACTTTGTGCTTTTTCCCCCATGAAACCCCTACTGATGAAAATATGTCAAAATATACCCTATTAAGTCTCCTCAGGGTCTTGTGTATTTAAATGTCATCCTTTCTTTATCTAATCCAGCCTGTACATAAACCCATCCTGACTATTTCTCTTGATAGAACAACCTTCCCATCACAATAATTGGCCTGGTGACTCTCATTTGGACTGCCTTCAATGCTACTATATTCTACTTTAAGTAAGGGGACCAAACTCTACAAAGCATTCCAGATTTGGCCTCATTAATATACCTGTACAATTGTAACAAAGCCACCCCTATTTTCAAATCCCAACCCCTTTGCAATGGAGGTCATGATGCAGTTTGCCTTCCTGCTTAGTAACTTTGTGACATGTGCACTAGAAGATCTAGATTCTTCTGAACTGTATCATATCCCTTTGGCCCATATTCCTCTCAACCTTTTATCCATGTAAATGTCTGTGTCTTTTTAATACTGTTATTATACCTGCTTCAACTACCTCCTCTGGTAGCTCGTTCCATATGTCTACCACCCTCTGAATGCAAAAAGTTGCCCCTCGGGTTCCTATTAAATGTTTCCCCTCTCACCTTGAACCTTTATCCTTTTTTTCATGATTCACCATCCCTGGGGAAAAAGACTGTGTATTCTCCCTACATATTCCCTTCATGATTTTATACACCTATATAAGATCACCCATTAGTCTCCTACAGTCCAAGAAGTAAAGTTTTAGCTTGCCCAACCTTCTTACAGTTCAGGCCCTTGAGGCCTGGTAACATTATCTTAAATCTTCACTGTATTCACTCGAGCTTAATGACATCCTTCCTCTAGCAGGGTGGCCAAAACTGAACCCCAAACTCTCCATTTAGATGATCTCCCTTTTGATTCTTCTGAAAAATCTTTTCTTTTTTTTTTTTCTTTCTTTTCTTTTTTTTTTTTTGAAAAGCATATGTACGGATAGAAATAAAAGACAAATTTGTTACAAAATTCTTACATAGCTTCAATTTAAAAAATTTTAAAGAGAGAAAATAAAAATAAAGAAGAATGAAAAAAAAAACAACAAAAAAAACCTATAAACTATTGGGAAGAGAGAATAAAAAAAGAGTTTATAACTATAAAAATTAAAGGGGATAGATCCGGGAGACAATAACCACAGTTGTACATCCAACCCTAAACTCAAGTTTCAACTTTTAATTTAATTTTTTTATTTTAGTCCTGTGTCAAACCCATTTACTTTTCTAAAAATTCAATAAATGGAGACCATATTTTAAAAAATAAATCAGGTTTGTCAATTAAGGCAAATCTTATTTTTTCCAAATGCAAGGTCTCTGTCATTTCCGTAATCCACATTTTAATTGTGGGGGTTATTGGTTTTTCCCAAAATTTAAGTATTAATTTTTTCGCAGTTATTAAACTGTAATCAAGAAAATGTACCTGACTTGTTGTAAAGTTTGTAATATGTTCTGATAATCCTAATATTATTAATTTTGGATCCATATCCAATTGCTTGTCGATAACTTTAGAAACTATTTTTAAAATATCCAACCAGAAATTTTGCATTTTTATGCAAGTTACGAAAATATGAGTTAAATTAGCTTCTTGAAATTGACATTTATCACAAATAGGAGAGATACTAGGAAAAATCCTATTTAATTTTGTCTTCGAATAATGTAGTCTATGTATTATTTTAAATTGTATTAAGGAATGTCTAGTATTTAATGAACATTGGTGTATATGTTGTAAACTTTCATCCCATATATCTTGCATTATGAGTTGGTTCAATTCGTCCTCCCATGCTCGTCTATATGATTCTGATTACGGAATGTCAGTATCTAGGAGAGTATTATAAATAAAGGATATTAATTTATTTGAATTATAATGTCGATTCAGGCATTCATCAAGAGTTTCTGGACCTCTAAATTTATATTCTTGCATGTGTAATTTTACATAATCTCTAAGTTGTAAATATCTAAAATAATTATTAACATGTAATCTGTACTTCTGTTGTAAATCCTGAAAAGAAAGAAAAGTACCCTTATGATGCGATCCTCTTAGCTCCAATAAATTTAAATAAAAAAACATATGGAGGTAATCCGATTATACATAGTGTTATCCGTACCTGGAAACAATTAAAACTTACTTTAAAACTGAGTAAATTATCCTCTTTCCTCCCTATTGCGAATAACCCTTCTTTTAAACCGTCTGTCTTAGATAGAGGATTTGCTCAATGGAAAAGTTATGGAATTAAAAGGGTGGGAGATCTTTATCATAAGGGAACTTTTCTTTCTTTTCAGGATTTACAACAGAAGTACGGATTACATGTTAATAATTATTTTAGATATTTACAACTGAAAAATCATTTTTGCAAGGTTTTTGCCTATTCACTTAGTCTATCTATATCCTATGCAGAATAACAATGTCCTTATTACATGCCCTTCCATCTACCGTCAGCAGACATAAATTTACATTCAGTTTCCTCCAGGTATTTAATGCAAATGGTGAACACTAAAAGGCCAAGACCCTCTCTGGCATACTCTTAGTTAGTAGAAACAAAGAGCTGCAGATGCTGGTTAATACACGAAAGGACACAAAGTGCTGGAGTAAGCGGGTCAGGCAGCATCTCTGGATAACATGGTAGGTGATCCTCAACATAAGCGAGGGGGGGGGGGGGGCGGGTTGATAGGCAGGTTGATAGGCAGGTTGTTGGAACAAAGGTCAGTGATAAGAAAGGAAAGTGTGATAAGTTTGAAGAGTTGCAGATTGTGAAGCCAGAGGGAGGAAAGTAGCAAGAGGGGAGGGGGATGGATGGGTGGGGGACATAGGTTGGAAACCGTGGAGCACAGGGGAACGAGGGGAGTGGGTTAGTGAGAGGTTATCTAAAATTGGAGGATTCAATATTCATACCATTAGGATATAAGCTACCTAAGTGGAATATGTGGTGCTGCTCATCGAGTTTGCCTGTGGCCTTGTGAAGAAGGCCCAGAACAGAAAGGTGGGTGCTGGAATAAAAAGGGGAGTTAACATGGTTAGCTACTGGGAGATCTAGTAGGCATGACGAACCAAGTGCAAGGGTAGAGTTCTCCCTTCATCCTCGCCTTTTACCGCACCAGCTTCTGCATCCAACACGAAATTCTGACATTTCCGTCACATCCACTGTGATCCTGCCACTAGTTGCATCTTCATCCCTTTCCGCCTTCCACAGAGACTGCTCCCTCGGCAACCCCTTGGTACACATCCCTTTGCACCCAAACCACCCCCTCCCCAGGTACTTTGCCCTGCAACCGCAGGAGAGTGTTGGAAAACTGCTGGATTTGTTGGAATGTAGCCAAAGTATTTAGACATGTTGTAAGGTGTACCATTGTTTTAATAACACATTTACTTATTTCCCAGAAATTTCTCCCTCAACACTGTGAACTGATAGAACAGAAATGAGATTTAACTGTGTGACACGACATTCTAGACTTTGTCCTGCTGATCCATCAATTTGGCAAACAATCAAATCAGCTGCATGGGAATAGTGTCTTTGAACAGTGAGCTTTGTAAAGGACATAGATTGTTAAAATAAAAGGGAATGGATATTTTGGATTGTGCTATGGTGAGCTGTTGCATAAGTTGAAGCAACTAGGGTATTTACAGTTTCACCTTGTACTAAGTTTTTGAATAATCAGTGAAATCTGATGAGTTCTATTTCTGGCATTTGGTGTATCTTCTGCTCCCATTACTGGCCATTGCACCTTGTCTGAGGTGATGTTCTAGAACTCCCTTTTTAAATCCTTCCACTTCCCCCCTCCTTTTGTCTTTTTTCTTCCACATACAGTTTGTTATGTAACTTTAAGATTTCTGTGAAATGTTGTGGGATGTTTTGCAATAAAATGCACAACGAGACTTGTCCAACTGGCTCATGCAGATTTTTGTTACACAAAAGCCTGCATCCACCTTATTTCATCTCCAACTTCTGATGTGCTCTTTTATTCCTTTCTCCCTTGCAAGCTTATCCAACTTCTTCCCCAATGCACCCAATGCCTCGCCTCTCCCTTGCGGTGGTGTGTTCTCCACTCTAACCACTCTGCGTATAAAGAAGTCTTGTTTTTTAAATTTAGTAATGGCCAATTTATTTCCGGTGTTCTGGTCTGTGTGGAAACGTCTCTGTTTACCGACTTGAATCTGCTATAATAAGGTTTTAGTGGATCACTCACGACTTTTGGTTTTCCTCAATGAAGAACCTTCACATGTTCAATCTTTCATAATAGACGTGATGTGCCTATTCTGATATCGTCCTTCCCAATGAAGAAATTTTCTAGTATCCTATGTTCATTCTGTATGTCCAGCAGCAGGTTATATCCAAAAGATGAAGGATAATCTCTTCCTCACTGAGCTAGGAAAGCTCTTTTGACTAAACAATGTTTGTTCTTTTGCAGTATCAAGGGGTCACCAGCTCGGGAGTTTGTGGGACATTTCGAGGCTGGGTGCGCGTTGTTTCAAAATAGATATTTGATGTCCAAATCCCTCCCTGTCCTTGCCTCTCTGACTGGGTCCAGTGTTCAGCAGAGGAATCCTGAATACCTTTGGTCTGTTCATGTTTTCTGCCTAGCTCAGCTGAAGTTCACAGAGATGATGGTCATTTGGCCTACTGGGTTCATGCCAGCTCCCAGGGAAGCAATCCAGGGGCGGCACGGTGGCGCAGCGGTAGAGTTGCTGCCTTACAGCGAATGCAGCGTCGGAGACTCAGGTTCGATCCTGACTACGGGCGCCGTCTGTACGGAGTTTGTACGTTCTCCCGTGACCTGCGTGGGTTTACTCCGAGATCTTTGGTTTCCTCCCACACTCCAAAGACGTACAGGTATGTAAGTTAATTGATTGGGTAAATGTAAAAATTGTCTCTAGTGTGTGTGTAGGATAGTGTTAATGTGCGGGGATCGCTGGGCGGCGCGGACTCGGTGGGCCGAAGGGCCTGTTTCCGCGCTGTATCTCTAAATCTAAAAAAAATCAATCCCATCACTCTCATTCTCCCATTCTTTATTTCCCTGTATACCTGCAGCTTATTCTCTCTCTCATGTACTCATCAACTCGTTTTATTGTTTTGGCTTGGGCTAAGGGATAATTTTACAGTAGTGAATTAACGAAACTGCATGTCTTTGGGATGTGGCTGGAAACTGGAACACCCAGGGTAAACCCATGCAGTTACGGAGCACTCCACATGCATGGCACCAATTGAACTTTGGTCGCTGGAATTTTTTAGAAACAAAACTGCAGTTGCTGATTGTACAAAAAAGGACATGCAGTGCAAGTCGAAAGAAGGGTCCTGACCCGAAACGTTTCCCGTCCATGTTCTCCAGAGATGCTGCTTGTCCCACTGAGTTACTCCAGGACTTTGTATTTTTGTTCCCTGGAATTCTGAATGGCAGTGCCGCTGTGAATCAACTCGACACACTTCACCAAGCTCTTTTTTAAATTCCAAGCTCACTTCCTTTTGAGTCAGAAGCTTTAACGTTCATCTCCTTCTGAGTGCATGGAGTCGGCCTCAACAGAACAAATTGCCTGTTCAGCTATCATTGTGTGCAGATTGCTGGATTGTTTTGCATGTATGGTACAGCAGTTAATTAACTATGAAGATTTTGAGATATCCTGTGACTGACTAAAAATTCAGAGATGTTAGCCAAATCAATGGATCCTGGAGAGTTCTAATGACCACCATTACTGGTCACTGGGTCCATCACCCTGCTAAGGAGGAAATGGGCTGGATTAACAATGGCATGTCATGAAAAGAAACTGCTGGAAATGATCAATAGGACAGGCAGCACCTGTGAATTGAGAAACAGTGCTAATGCTCCAGATCAATGATCTTTGAAGGTTGTTGAGGGGGGGGGGGGGGGTGGTGATGATTCTTCCCACACTCACAATAAATCGTTTCTGCTGGGAGAATGGTTTTCCAAGTGAATTAGTGCAAAACAATTGAATCTTCTGACAATGGATAGATGCAACAATGGGAGGTTTTCTATCTGAATTAATCAAAGTAAGCTTCATGACTCTGTAAATCTTGCAGTGATAATTTCTTTGCAGAATTGTTACCGAGTTTGTGATTGTTCCTATAATTCCCTGAGGATTTGTTTGTAACCATCCATTTTTAAGAGGTCTTCTGAATGGATGGTAAAGTGGCACAGTGAGTCGAGCTGCTGCCTCAGGGCTCTAGAGACTAGGGTCCATTTCTGATGTTGCAAACATTTCTCTGTGGAGTGTTTATGTTCTCTCTGTGATTATGTGGGTTACCCTTGGGTCATCCAGTTTCCACTACATCCCAAAAACATGTAGGTAGGTGGGTTAATTGTAAATTATCCCTGGTATGTGGGTGTAAGGTAGGATCTAGTTAATGGGGACGAGGGGAGAGTAATTAATGTACAAATAGTTGGCATGGAATTTGTGGGCTGTATGTCTCTATTATTGCACCCTTAATGGATCAGAAATGTGGATGAACCATATTATTTAAGTGTTGTTTGTATGCTGGCATGAATATTAATATCTCTTGGATAATTGTAAAATACTCTTTCATAAACACTCGAGTATGGCCTTCAACTGATGTAGAACCAAACTCCATTATCCTTGTGATCACAGCACGAATCTATATATCGCCACTTCAAAGGTAATGATAGAAACATGCATTTATATAATGCCATTCCTGGCCATAAAATGCACCTAGCTGCTTTCAACAGATAATTTAGTGAAGGAATGCAGCTAATTTTTAAATGGCTAGGTTTAATGAGCACCACTGAAGTTGATAACCAGAAAATCACCTTTCATAATTATTTTCTTTGAGTGTCCGTGTACTAACAACATCTGGGATTCAAGCCACAGAATAATTGGTCCTTGTAACATTAATAAACATGATGTCTAGTTAATGCTGAAATAAGGGAGTGCAAATCTTGTTATTTTCTACATGTGATCTTTACCAGTAAGTAGAACACAGGAATTTAATAGAATTGATAGCACCGAAATTGGTCATTCCTGCACCCTGCTGCATATGGGGCTGCACACGGAGGATCAACTGCATATTAGGCAGGTGCTCATAATGTTTTGGCTCATCAGGTCATAATGTTTTGGCTGATCGGTGTATATAAGCCAGGAAGCTCCTGGCAGTGAGCCAAACATCAATAGTGGGAAAGTTACGAGAGAGGATGTGAGATACTGGATATATCTGCATTTGGAAAGTTAAGGACTGATTAGCCATAGTCAGCATGGCTTGGTGTATGTTAAATTGCATCCCTCAAATTTTTTGAAGCGACCAAGAGGACTAACAAGGATGTTGCGTGCATGGACTTTAGCAAGACTTTTGACAACGTCTTGCTTGATATACTGATCTGAAGATGAGATCATATAGGATCCAGGATGAGCTAGCTAGTTCTATACAAAATCGGCTTGGTGGAAGGGGTCAGAGTGGCAGTGGAGGGTTTTTTGTAAATCGGCAGCCCTTGACCTGTGGTGCGTTGGTGGAATCGGTACTAGGTCCAGTGTTTGTCGTTTATGGTAATTATTTGGTTTAGAATGCTGGTGGCTTGATTAATAAGTTTAAGAAAACACCCAAATTGATGGTGTGGTGCATACTGAAGAGGACTGCCTGAAATGGGAAAAGGAATGGCAGATAGAATTTATTTCTGTCATTCCTTTACCAAGTAAGTTCAAAGTAATGCATTTGGGGAATTTGAACCAAGGCAGGACTTGCACGATAATTGAAAAGGCCTTGGGAAGTGTTGAAAAACAGAGGATGTGGGATACACTTACATTTACTTACATTGTTCACTTACAAGTTCACTTACATTGGTGACCCAGGCAGATAAAGTGGTGAGAAAGGTGTGCATTTGCTTCACTGGTCAAGGCACTGAGTACAAGAATTGGGATGACTTATTACAGGTATATAGGACGTTATTGAGATAGGGAGCATTGTGAGCAATTCTGGTCGTCAAATAATCGGAGGTACTGTATGTGACCAATCGAAAGAGGATGAAGAAAAGATTTGGATTTTGCTGGAACTGGTTGTCATGTTACAATTCGAGACTGGAATTGTTTTCTTTGGAGCAAAAGAGGCAGACCTTTTAGAGAGATTTATAAAATCTTGAGGCTCAAGATGGGGTGAATGGTCAGTCTTTTCCCCAGTGTAGGCAAGTCTAAAACTGGAAAGCATAGATTTAAGATGAGTGGGGAAAGATTTAAAGGGGATCTAAGGGGCAAGTTTTTCAGAAAGAAGGTGGTGGGTGTATGGAACGAACTGCTAAAGGAGGAGGTAACATTGGGTATAGTTAGTGTTTAAAAGTCATTTGGGTAAATTTGTGGAAAGGGAAGGTTTAAAAGACTGGGTCTTTTGCAAGCAAATGGGATTAGCCCAGAAAGGCACCTTGGCCGGCACTGATAAGTTGGAGTAAAGGGCTTGTTTCCGTGCTGTATGACTATGTCTTTCATCTTAAATGTACCGATCACCTCAACTACTCTGTGTAGGTAGTTCCTCCTCCTCCCTCATTACTTTGGATACAAGCTCAATGTTGGATTAAATTGTTGGCTAATTGACTATGTAGAGGTCCAGGGTGGGGATTGTGGTGGATTTTGCAACTTCCGCATTGCAATAAATTCCCTCCTCTTCCTTCTCATGGCTGCCATGAGCAGTATTACTCCTTACCATCTGAAACATCAACAAACAATTGAGGACCGATTTAAATCCAGATCCTGCAGAGTTGCAGCCACGCTGACAGACTAGTGCTGCATTTTTATTTTGTAAAATCAAATGCAATCCAAAATTTAGCATGAAGATTAGTTTTAATGTTTAGAATTACTTTGAGAGATTACAAGTGCACACTGGCATTGCGTGACATTCCAAAGGATGGGAGTGCATGCAGTGACAGGCCAGAATAATCACACAACCGATAATGGGCTCCCAGAAGCCTTTTCCACTGACTGTACAGTGGAACAAGTTAGGGAGAATCTGGCAACTGTTTAGTTTTAGCTCTTGGCAGATGGAACCTGTCAGCAGGATTCTCACATCCCAAAGTTTGCTGAGCACTCATTTTGAGGCTGAGACTGGAGCATTAACCCACACTCATTTTAATCTTCTATCCTTGTCCAGTTCTTGCTTACTGTGCTGCAGAGAAAAAAAGACGCAATCTGAGCCTGAGACATACATCATGCAGTGTCCGATGGAAGAGAGTTTAGAAAAGATTACCAAACAGCAGAGACACAAGGAACTGCAGATGCTGGTTTACAAAAAAAAAGACAAAGTGCTACGGTGCTAGATCAGTGAGATATGGGCCAAATGTGGGCAATTGGGACTCGCTTCAATGGGGCACCTTGGTCTGCATAGATGAGTTGGCCCCAATGGCCTAATTCCGTGCTGTATGACTCTATAACTTAATGCTGGAGTAACTCAGTGGGTCAAACAGTATCTCTAGATATGGAAAAGCAACGTTTTGGAATGAGACCCTCCTTTAGACTGACTACAATCAGTGTGAAGAAGGGTCTCAACCTGAAATGCCGTTTTTCCAGAGATGCTGTCTCACCCGCTGAACACCAACACTTTCTGTCTTTTTTTTTAAACCAAGGAACGTTTTGCTGTTTGTTTTTGATCTTTGCCCAGTTTGCACTGTTGGTGGAACAATGTTGTTTGGCTAAGATTATCCTCTTTGCATGAACAGGACTGAGTTGCAGATGATGATTGCTAATGTTTGACCTTGATTGTTCTTCCAGGTTGTCAAATTTCCTTCTGTGTCTTTGCACGTGAAAAGTGAGGGAGAAAATTACCCATGTGGACTGCGCACAACTGCAGAAGTTAACTTGGTACTGTGGACATTTGATATCTTGGGTGCAAGTAGACATCCATAATTCATTGTTGGCTTTCAAACATCTTATTTTTAGAGTGGAGAAACCGAGCTTGGAAGGAACAACGCTCTTAAAACTGAAAGGGGTCAAGAGTTTGCAACGAGCGCCTTAAATGCCGCACTAAAGATGAGTATACCTGCCCCTGGCAAGAGCTCAACCAAGCGGAGAGGCAAGCAGATTTCATTCTTTGCTGAAAGCACCAGAACTGTTCGACCAAACCCAGCTCGCCAGAGGAAGAACGGAATGCTGCACAGTGAAGTGAATGTCTCTGAGGGCCTGGCTGAACCACAGCAACTCCCCAAGGCCACAGTCCCCGTCGCCGGGGTGCATTGCCACCCTGTAGCTGCACCGGAAGTGGAAATGGATCAAGAGAATCTGACCAAAGGTGGCACTGTTCCACCAAACTGGGCTGCCTCCATTCTGATTGATCGCTTGCCCACCAAAGGTGGGCTGAACTGGCAGCCAGCTAACCAGGGTGTCTCCTGGAGTCAAAATGAAGCCCCTTTCTGTGCCATTAGCAGGGCTGCAAGCAATGTCCCAAGATCCTTCCTAAACACTCTAGCACAGCAAGAGAGCACAACCCATCTGTCACAGGAATGCCTCCAAAGGCAACAGGAGAACAAAGACAGTGGATCCCAGCTTGGCTTATTTGGGGATGCAATAAAACAGATGGATGAGAAAGCCCACTTAGCAAAGAAGCCGGCCAAGCAACCAGTTCACTCATTAACTGAGCTACAGAAACTACAACTACAGAACCCCTTACAACACCAATCCCAGCAGAACCCCCTGCAGCATCAAAACCAATCCCAGCAGAACACCCAGCAAAATCCACTGCAGAATCAACACCAATCACAGCAGAATCCATTGCAGCATCAGCATCAACACCAATCCCAGCAGAACCCCCAGCAAAATCAACTGCAGCATCAACACCAATCCCAGCAGAATCCACTGCAACACCAATCCCAGCAGAACCCGCTGCAACACCAATCCCAACAGAACCCACTGCATTACCAACACCAATCCCAGCAGAATCCACTGGTGCATCAACAGCAATCCCACCAGAACCCATTGCTACATCAACACCAGACAAACAAACTGCATATCCGAATGCATTCAGCACAGCATGACCTCCAACAGATCCGACTGCAGCATCAACACCAGCAGAATCAACGGCAATACCAGCAGAATCAAGCTCAACACCAGCAGGCTCAACTGTTGCATCACCAGGAGCAACAACAGCAACAAACCGGTCATGAAGCGTTGATTCAGCATCAATTCTTCCAGTTTCCATATGGACAGCGCCAGAAGCAGGACCTGCCCCCAAACTCAGTATTAAACCTGTTCCACCAATCTCGCCAGCCACCGCTTCTTCCTCTTTACAGCCATACAACACACCCACAAGCCACATGTCAACAACACCTTTTCCAACAGTTCTTCCCTCACCAGCAGCCACCCCAATCTCTCGGTCTCCACAGGATTCAGACAAGTCAGAGGCCAGAAGAATCCACGCATCTGATCGTTTCAGCACCATCTCAGTTACAGCAATCATCTGATGTACAGATCAGCAAAGGAATCCAGGGGTCCACAGGTGGTCACAATCAGGAACATCCTCTATGTCATATAGGGAGTGAATTTCAAGCACCCTTGGCAAAGCAGACTCGATGTACCCTAAAGGAAAAGAAGGTGAAACCCTGCCAAATTGAGTTGCAGAGACGTGAAAATGAGTCTGGCACCATGGAAAGTACCTGCCAGCATTTGTCACTTACCTATGGGCCAGAGCTCCAAAAATTGCTAAACATGCCAAAGTATCAAGGGGCACAGAACGAACACAAACTGCTTGAGGTAGATTTGCCTCAATCCAACAGCATTCAAGCACATGCTCAGATTAATGAGGACAACAGGAGTCAGAGAGAACATGAGAAAAGCCAGGTGAATCAAAACAGTAGAATATGTGCTCAGGAAACTTCATCGGAAGTTGACGAGGCAGCTGACAGTATTACAGAAAGCACAAGAAAAGGAGGGACAATTTCTGGCGAAACCACTGGGCTCCGATCACAACAGTGTCTGCTCATTCAAAACTCCACTGAGGTTAGTTTTACCTATGAATAGAACTCTTTTGTTGAACTTCCCCAGTGCTTCAAAATAGTTTTGCTGTTAACACCCTCTTTGCACCAATAATTTATAGGTTTTGAAAACTTCTCATGCCTATCTGGAAAGAACTTTGTACTTCAGAACCTGAGAGCTTCAAACAGCATAGTTATTGTTGCAATATTGGAAAGAATCAGCAAACAAAGTGGTGAGATTATATGCTTTTGTGATACTACTTTTGCAGTCAAGTATTGGCCAGGACACCAGGAAGAACTCCCTGCTCTTTGAGGCAGCAAGATAGGAACTCAGTTTAAAATCTCATGCATGGAATTGCATCCTCAATATAGGTTTCAATGGTCTTTTATTGCCACTTGTACCAATTAAGGTACAGTGATATGCGAATTACCATACAACCATACTAAAAATGCAACAAGACACACAACTACATAAAAGTTAACATAAACATCACCACAGTGGATTCCCCACATTCCACATTGTGATGGAAGGCAATAAAGTCTAATCTACTTCCCTCATTTTTCTCCCGCGGTCGGGGCAGTCGAACCATCCGTCGGGGCGATCGAAGCTCCCGCAGCCGGCGGTCGAAGCCCTCGGGTCGGGGCGATCGAAGCTCCCGCTCCTGCAGCTTGGAGTTCCCGATGTTGGTCTCTAACCAGAGACCGCGAGCTTCGTGACGTTAAAGTCTGCAGGCTCCTGCAGTAGAGCTCAGAGGTCGATCCCTGACAAAGGGATCGCGGGCTCCACGATTTTAAAATCCCGTAGGCACCCGCGGTGGAGCTCCCGGTCGGTCTCCAGCAAAGGCCGCCAACTCCTCCATGTTGGGCCGCAGTGCGGACGGAGATACGATACGGAAAAAAAACGCATCTCCGTCGAGGTAAGAGATTAGAAAAAGTTTCCTCCAATCCCCACCCACACCCCCATATAAAACAAGCTAAAGAACATTAAAAACATACATTTAACACATACTAAAAAAACAACAAAAAGAAAGGGACAGACAGACTGTTGGCGAGGCAGCCATTGGATTGTAGAAGTCTGGGGAGTGGCTAATGTACCGTTACATAAGGACATACAAACCTACTGACTCCCATAGCTATCTTGACTACACTTCTTCCCACCCTATTCCCTGTAAAAACCCTATCCCCAACTCCCAATTCCTTCGTCTACGCCGCATCTGCGTCCAGGATGAGGTGTTCCATACAAGGGCATCGGAGATGTCCTCATTTTCTTTTTAGAAATCGGGGGTTCCCCTTTCCATTATAGATGAGGCTCTCACTAGGGTCCCCTCAATATCCCGCAGCTCCGCTCTTGATCCCCCCTCCCCCCTATTCATTACAAGGATAGAGTCCCCCTTGTCCTCACCGTCCATTCCATCAGCCGTCGCATACAACATATCCTCCAACTTTTCCGCCACCTCCAAAGTGATTCTACCTCTTCCCATCTCCACCCCTTTTCTGCTTTCCGCAGAGACCGTTCCCTCTGAAACTCGCTGGTCCACTTGTCCCTTCCCACCCAAATCACCCCCTCCCCAGGTACTTTCTCCTGCAACCGCAGGAGATGCAACACCTGTCCCTTTACCTCCCCCCTCGACTCCACCCAAACAGTCTTTCCAGGTGAGGCAGAGGTTCACCTGCACCTCCTCCAACCTCATCTACTGTATCTGCTGTTCTAGATGTCAACTTCTCTACATCGGCGAGACCAAGCACAGGCTCGGCGATCATTTCGCTGAACACCCCCGCTCAGTCTGTCTTAACCTGCCTGATCTCCCGGTGGCTCAGCACTTCAACTCCCATTCCCAATTTGACCTTTCCGTCCTGGGCCTCCTCCATTGTCAGAGTGAGGCCTAGTGCAAATTGGAGGAACAGCACCTCGTATTTCGCTTGGGCAGTTTACACCCCAGCGGCATGAACATTGACTTCTCCAACTTCAGATAGTCCCTGCTTTCCCTGCCTATCCCCTTCCCCCTTCCCAGTTCTCCCACTAGTCTTCCTGTCTCCAACTACATCCTATCTTTGTTCAGCCCCCTCCCCTGACATCAGTCGGAAGAAGGGTCTCGACCCGAAACGTCACCCATTTCTTCTCTCCCAAGATGCTGCCTGACCCGCTGAGTTACTGCAGCATTTCATGTCTACCTTACGTTACATAAGGACAACAAGGACAAGCCAGTGATTACAGGCCACTGAACCTAAAGTCGCAGTGGATAAGTTGATGAAGGAGCTTCTTAAGGACATGTTCTACCAGCATTAGGATAGGCATGCTCCGATTAGGGATATTAAGCATGGCTTAGTGTGGAGAAATTGTCTCTTGCAAATCTAAGTTTTTTAAAAGAAATCACTAAGCGAATTGAGGGGGAGCGAAGCGGATGTTGACCATGGGGACTTTATTTAGCGTGGACTTTATTTAGCGCGGACTTTATTTAGCAAGGCCTATGACAATTTGACAAGGTCCCACATGGTAGGTCTGTCTGAAATGTTCAATTGTATGGAATCCAAGGTGAGCTAATTAATTGAATTCAAAATTAATTTAAAGAAAGGAGTCAAAGGGTAATTGTGAAGGGCTGGTTTTTCTACTGGAGGCCTGTGACCAGTGATGTGCTGCAGCAGGTCAGTGCTATGTCTGCTGCTGTTTGTTATCATTAAAGATTTGGGCGACAAAGTAGTTAACATGTTTAGTAACTTTGCAGATGACACCAAAATTGATGGTAAAGTGGAGAGTGAGGATATAGCACATAGAACATTGTAAGGTGCCGCACAGGAATAGGCCCCTTCACCCACGATGACTGTGCCCTACATGATGGCTAGATCATCTGCCTGGACATGATCCATTCCAGCCTATCCATGTGCCTCTCTTAAATGCCACTAGTGTATCTACCTACACCACTACACCTGGCACTGCGTTCCAGGCAACCACCACCCTCTGTGTAAAAAAAAAACTTGCTCTGCAGATCTCCTTTAAGTTTTGTCCTTCTCACCCAAAAACCTCCTAGTGACGCCCTCATAGTTTTGATATTTCCATCCATGGGGAACATGGTTCTGACTGGCTACCTTCTCTGTGCCTCCCATAAATTTATATATTTCTATCAGATTTCCCCTCAATTCTGGCGTACTGGCGAAAGTAATCCAAGTATGTCCAACTTTTCCTTGCAGCTCATACCCTTTAAACCAGGCCGCATTCTGGTAAACCTCTTCTGCAATTTCCACAGCCTCCACATCCATCCTGCATTGAGGTGACCAGAACGCACGTATACTCCAAATGAGACCTAGCCAAAGTCTTAATGAGCTGCATCATGAATTCCTGACTCTGGTATGCAATGCCCCAACTGTTTATGATGATTCTGCTTACCTCTCTGTAGATGAGGCACATCCCATTTGGAATTAGAAAACATTTGGGCAAATATATGAATAGTAAGGCTTTGGAGGGCTACAGCACCTCCAGCAGATGATACATTGTCAAATGAAGGCAAATGAGACGAGTGCAAAATGCCAACTTGGTCGGCATAGACAGAGTGGGCCGAAGCTTTGTTCCCATGCTATTCAGCTTTATGACTTTAATGGGGTAGGATGGCAGATCACATTCATGCACTCTGCATCCAAATTTGTTTCATCTAGAGCTCTCATAAAATTTAAATTTATGCAGTCTTTTACAATTAAGCCACGATATCCTATTGCAATTTGTAATGGCAGTTTATATACCATCTCGAAATCCCACTTCGATAGCCATTACTGCTCGGGGATGAAATGTGGTTATAGCTTACGCACACGTCGCACCCTGATATGACAAAACGAATCTTCCAAACTTCTTTTCTTCATTAATTGGTTTTATTAAAGTAGCATAAATCACAGAGTAATTAATCAGTTTCCGTACTTTATCAACTGTTTCTTCTTCTAAAAATATCTAGAATTCTTGCAGTTATTACCGTATGTTTCTGACAAATATAACCGGTGCGAGCGCATGGTACGAGCGCATGGTAAAGAACTGTATGCTCACCATCCTCCGAGTCTAAACTGACCCACAACCTCTGTCGCCACGCTAGCCACCTCCCATCTAGACACTCCCCATTACGCATTAAGTCACACCCACAAGCAGGCAAAAAAGACATAAACTAGAAATATTAAAACATAGCCGTAACACAATGACAATAACTGAATTAAGCGTAAATGGCTCCTACATACCGGCCCCTAATTGTTCTGCGTATATAACGAAGCGATTACTAATAGATATCAAAGGAGCTATAAAAGCATAATATTCATCAAACAACAAAACAACATGCATTATATACATTGGCGTACAAATTTATTTCGCAATTCTTCAATCTTCCATTGTTGAGACTTTGTAGTAATAACTTGATCTAGTTCTGCCATTCTGGATTTAGCTGCTTGCAGCTGTGCATTCAGATCAGTAACTAATTGTGTCTTTTCATTTTCTGCATGTTCCGTTTCCTTTCTAACATTTTGTAAACTATTAGTCAGCTTTTCTACCTCTGCTCTCAGTAATGACAATTGGCCATCCTTTTCTTCATTCTGTTGAACAGACATCTTCAAATTTGACTCGAGCTCTTTCATTTTGTTGTTGTGCTGCACAAATTTTATTTCTGTTCTTTTCTTCCATTCTGCTAACTTGTTTTTATATTGATCTACCTGTCCAAGAGCTAAAATTTTCTCTCGAGAATTAGCTTCAATACTTGCAGATAGTTGATCTATTTGGTTCAGCAGCTTTTGTTGTTCCAATTGATGTTGTTCGTTGAGCAAGGATATAGCTTCTTTATCTACAACGATATCATGGTGCTCAAGTTGCAACTTTAAACTCTTTATATCTTCCTGGCAACTTAAGATGTTTGAGTCTTCTTCCTTCAGCTGTTGAGTGACGAATTTATACATATCTGCATTTTCTGCCAGTTCTGTTTTACAATTTTCAATGTGTACCTCCTTCTCTTTCAAAAGCTGTTTGCTGAGTTTGCTTTCTTGTTGGAGTGTGTCGCGCTCTGCACTAATGATTTGTAATTCTGCTTGTAAGGTCTTAATATTCTGCTCTTTATTTTGCAGTTGTACTGTGATATGCTGCACTGAATCATTTAATAAGACTTTTTTTGTTTATCAACTCATGAACATGAATTTCTAAATCACGAATTTCACAGATCCCTTTCATAAATGCCTTTTTTATCTTCTCAAATTGAGCTTGGTAAACTTTAAGTTGCTCGCTAAGGTTATTGATTTTATCAAAACAGAAAGAAGTAAATTTATTGATTTGCAACTCTATTTTTCCATCAGCTTCATTAAAACAATTAAGTTCACAAATCCTCTCCTGGCTTTGTTCATGCGTATTTTTCAACTCACTTCTTGCCAGTAAAGTTTGACTAGCAGTCTCTTCAAGTGTTTCTAATCTAGTTTTCAGGATTATTTCACTTCCCAACAAAGCACCAATCTGGCAAGATGCTTCTTGGAGCTCCACTTGGAGCTGTTGCATTCTATCTGCTCTTGAAGCAACTTCTCCTGTAAGCTCTTCTACTTTGCTAGATAGTTTGTCCTTATCATTATTTGAAGCTTCCAGGTAAAGTTTCGATTTTGTGACTTCCTGTTCCTTTTCCTGAATCTCGTTCTCATGTTTTTCTTTTAGTTCTTCCATCTGCTGAGCCAATCTATTCATCAAACTTTGATTCAGTTCTGCAACCTTTATTTTGTGCATCTCATCAAGACTTTCCAGTTGTTTCTGGTTAGATTCTAACTGAGCTACTGTTTCATAATCATGCCTTTTCCCTATTCCTTTTTGAATATATTCATCATCTTCCTTGGACTTCGATCGAGACAATTCAATGCATTCCTTTGTTTTGGATCAAGAGCCATCAACTCTTTCCTTATATTTTGACAAGGAGCTTTCAGATTCTCTTCTCTTTACTATTTTCTTCTCCCTTGATTTATCTTCTTGCAAATCTTCCTTGGATCTTGACCATGAATTTTCAAAGTTCTGTTTATCTTTATTTTGAGCATCCTCCTGTACAGTTTCCTTTGAATTTGACCGAGAGCTTCCAGATTCATTTTGATTCTCTAACATTCTCATGATTTCTTGTGTCATCATGCAATTTCTCTCTGGATTTAGTTGGACCATGTTCAGATTCATTTTTCTTTTCTCTGCTTTTAGCATCTTCATGTATGCTTTCCTTCAATTTGGATTGAGGGTTTCCAGAATCCTTTTTTTTCTCTTTCCATTTTTCACTGGATTTCACATCATCTTGTGAGTTTTCTTTGAACTTTGGCCGCATGCATTCAGATTCATTTCTTTTTTCTTTTTCTCATGACCCTTTGTATCTTCCTGGGTATTCTCCTTAGACTTTGGCCAGGAGCATTCGGTGGTATATATTTTTTCTTTCCCAGACATTTCTTCTGATTCCTTGCCGGCTCTTTCATTGAAGTCATGATTATGTTGCTTAGTCAACAACTCCTCCAGATTTACGATAGATATCCGATTAACGGCAGCAGCAGTATAATTATTCTTTTCCCTGCCTTTATTATTCTTTCTCAAGGAGCCATAGATAACCCATCCGAGTACGGTTCTCACGGCAAACGGTCCACCTTCTTGACAGGTAATAACCTCTCTAGGTTCTAATGCCTCCAAAGCATTCGTTCCGATAAGCAGGTCAATACCCAAATTTATTTTGGGTAATTTGACCTCCTTCAAGTGAGGCCATTTTTCCAAGTCTTTCTGCTTATGTATATATGGATGAGAGACGGGCATAGTCTTTTGTGTAAACACATCAGATACTTGCATGAAGTTGTCTTCCTCCAGACTAGATATTTCCATATTTGCAATATGATAACTATCGTGGTATTTCGGACCATTTATGGTGTTCATGAGAAGTTTAACCTTTTCTCCTGTAATGTCCAGCCTCCTCATCAAACTTTCTGTACAAAAGGTAGCTGAACTTCCACTGTCCAAAAATGCATATTTTTTCAGCACTGTATTCCCCTCGTCGCTCCTTACCTGTACCAGTAAGATGGGGAAAACAGGTTTCTACCCCGGCCCCAATATGCGCATTTAACTGATGAAGAACAAAAACGTCACTCATAGCTGGCTTCTCCTTTTGTTCCACTTGCTCTGGCTTCCCATCTGTATTCCTCTCTTCGATGTGAAGCAATTCAGGATGCTCTTGCTTACATATGCTACAAATTATCTTATTCCTGCAGTCTTTGACCATGTGTCCTTTCTTCAGACATCCATAGCAGATTGCTTTCTCCTTCAAGAAGTCAATCCTTTTTTTATAATCCCTTTCCTTGAATTTCCGACACCATCTTATAGTGTGGCCAACTTCATTACACGAAGAGCAAAACCCTTGTCGTTTAACGGTAGATACCTCTTCTTTCACTCCGCCCTTCTTTTCTACAGGTATTACAGTGGCAGCAAAACTGTTTTCCTTAGGTCCTCATCTTCCCCTGCCCTTAGTAAATGTAGAGTCTTTAACAGTTGCTGATTTGGGATCTTGAATATTCCCATGGCGTAGGTCTGACATTAACCGTACTTCTCTTTCCATGAAATTCACTAAGTCGGGAAGCATTGCCCCCTTTGTTTCGACCTCCCGTATCAGTGCTGCTTTGTCTCTCCATTTTTCCCTAAGCCGATAGGGCAGTTTTAGCATGATAGCCTTCATATTACTCACGATGTTCATTTCTTCCATGTGGCTGCTATTTCTCATGGAATTACAACAACCACTAAGAAACATCGCAAACTCATGCAAAGCCCTCACATCTTCCGCCTTAATAACTGGCCAAGCAATGGCCTTTTTCATGTATGTGTTAGCAATCTTCTGTTTGTCTCCAAAATGCATTTCAAGCAATCCTCTTGCCTTCCGGTAGCCCTCACCTGCAGGCAAATATCGGCAACTCTTAACAAGCTGCTTCACGTATCCATTCGTGTAAAAATTCGTAAGCCATCTCTGAAACTCGTGGTTTTCATTTCCACTCCTTCTTCGAACGCCGCTATGAAAGTCTCATATTGTAAGGGATCACCATCATAGTTAGGAATCACCATTGGGGGTAAGGTAGCAGAAAGATTTTGTTGGACCATGAGCTCACTGAGTCTCGTTTGATTCCTTACTAACTCGTAGAACTCATTTTGAGGTCCCTGGCTTGGTTCAGGGCGATCCTGGTAAACTCTGTCATGAGCCCCATAGTCAGTTGTCTGTCTCTGTCTGTGTGCAGGTAGCTGACGAGCAGGCCTCTGAAAAGAGTACTGGGTTGGCTCATCTCGAGCCGTAGCAGGCATCCCAGAGGTAGGTTGCTTCGATCTAGCACCCGGTTGCTTTGTTGAAGTTTCATCGACCATCCATTTACTCAGTGCCAGTTCAGCGTTACGAGACCAGGCTGGCTCTGGCTGTAGGTTGGCCTCGGCTTTTGTTTCCAGCTTAGTAGCTCCTCCTTGGATTAAGGAACTCCTCTTCTGTGAAACTCTCGAGCTGCATTTAGACCTTTGGCCATCCAATGCATCCTTCCTTATCTCCGCAGCTGCCAGCTCCGTGGCTATTTCCAGCCGTTCCTTCTCTCTCTTCAACTGTTCTGTTCGTTCTTCTCGTTCTGCCGCTTCTCTCTTTACCTGTCTTTCCTGTTCCTCAAGCTGATATTTCTTCTCTAAGGCGGCAGCTTCTAGCAAGAGAGCAGCCATCTCAGCTTCAGCTTCAATTTGAGCAGAGACCCTCGTAGCTGAACTGGCTACAGAACTGGATTTACATCTAGATCTTCGCGTTGAAACGTTTGAGACACTATCCTGAGGTGTAATCTCTTCTTCCACCTCAACGCCTCGTTGCATCGCACCTTCCACTGTAGAGTACGATGTTTGAGCCGTGGCTACAGACATCCATTTCTCCACGTCACCCACGAAACAATCAAAAATCTTTTTCCTCTCTTGGAACCACTGAGTGTGCCATTCGAGTTGCTCCTTTGTTAAGTGTTGTTTTTCTCCAACCTCTTGGCGAAGGTTAAGTAGGTAATCCATATTAGATCGTACAGTGTTCGCATTCCCATCTGATTCCATCAGTTCCTTCTGATATTCAATCGATTTGATGACCTTCCTCCACAGCTTGTCTCTCTCCTTCTGGCATCTTTCCAGATAGGCTGCCAGTCCCTTTTCCGAAAGTTGAATGTCTCTTTTTTCATATCTTCTTGCCTTTTGCTCCACATTTCCCTCCTGTGGCAGTTCTTCATACTTACCTGACGGAAGATCCATGATAATTGGTGCTTATCACTATGTTCCAGCAACACCAGAAGAATTCAAAACAAAATGAGCATTTTTTCAAAATATATCATTAATTTCAAGGCTGAAAGTCTTCGGCCAGCACCTATGGTAAACAATCGCTGGCTGAGCACTTTATCTTGCAGAAGTTCATAACATCATTAATTCTCAAGGTCGTGCTCTGCGAGTTGGGCTTCCTTATCTCGTCGTAGCAAAAACAAGCTTCTTGTGTCAAGTAGTACTTCTGCAGAAATCTTCCACAGGCTTTTAAGCTTTTTAAACTTCTTAACTTCAAATTACGACTAAACAGTCGTCTACTCACGGTACCCGGTCAATTAAGTCTTCAATCTTCCGATGATCCAGGTGTAGACCGTGTCAATTTGCCTTCGACCGGCAGGTTCTTTGTTCCAGGATCTCAGCTCCAATCTCTGGCAGAGATTCAGCTTCTTCTTCAATTCCACTGTAGAATTGGATTTTACTTGTAGAACAAGTATTTCTTAAATTCCTTTTACTTTAGTCCATTCAGAGCAGTTCTTTACTCTAATTCCTTCAGAGCAAGTTCTTTACTCTAATGTAATGGCAGTTTCTATACCATCTCGAAATCGCACTTCGATAGCCATTACTGCTCGGGGATGAAATGTAGTTATAGCTTACGCACACGTCGCACCCTGATATGACAAAACTAATCTTCCAAACTTCTTCATTAATTGGTTTTATTAAAGTAGCACAAATCATAGAGTAATTCATCAGTTTCCGTACTTTATCAACTGTTTCTTCTTCTAACAATATCTAGAATTCTTGCAGTTATTACCGTATGGTTCTTACAAATATAACCGGTGCGAGCGCATGGTACGAGCGCGTGGTAACGAACTGTATACTCACCATCCTCCGAGTCTAAACTGACCCACAACCTCTGTCACCACGCTAGCCACCTCCCATCTAGACACTCCCTATTACGCATTAAGTCACACCCACAAGCAGACAAAAAAGACATAAACTTGAAATATTAAAACATAGCCATAACACAATGACAATAACTGAATTAAGCATAATTGGCTCCTACACAATTAATAGTGAATACAAAGCCAATGGTGAACAGTGGGGGACATGGCCTGGGATAAGTTTGGTAAAAGGAAGTATCAAGGACGTTGGCATCTTCATAATTGAATACATGGTCAGGCATGGATGAAATAAATTCCAGGCCGTTTCTGCAAGAGAGGATAATGCAGAGGCACCAATCTTAATTTTTCAATCTTCGTTGACCATTGTAGTGGTTAAGGCTATTGGAGGACTGCTGTTATTGTACTGTAATTTTTAAAAAGCATATCAGAATATAAAGGCCAGTTTAAGTTCAGTGAGGAAAGATTGGTTGTCAGATTGCTGAGACTGAGGGGAAACAAATGTGTAGAAAATGATGAGGGACTTGGGTAGAGTTTCTAGGAAGGATGTTTCCCACATCTGGGGGGGGGGGGGGGGGGGAGTGCAGAAATATGTAGAAGGATTAGAAGAGAATTGAGGAAATTTTTCTTCACTGGGGGTCGAGAACTTGCTGCTTGAACGCGGCACAAACCCTCAAAGCAGTTCTTGAATGTGTATTTGAAGCAGTGATTTACAGGGTCACAGACCCAGTGCTGAAGGTGGGGATTAGGCTCGGGAGATTTCTTTGATCAGCACATAAACAGTGGACTGGATGGCCTCCTGTGATGTGAATATTTGACGATTGTAATGGGGACCCGACAAGATTTTAAGTACAGTCCAGTAATTTCATTTTCTCTATGACTAATGCCACATTTTAATTCTAGATTATTAAAACTCAAATTCCCCAAGGATTTAAATTTGTCTTCAGATCATTGAGAGTAAAGAGAGAGTCAAAAGTGTTTTAATTGTCATTTGCACTAAGACTACAACAATGAAATTCTTAAGATAGACACAAAATGCTAGCGTAACTCAGTGCGTCAGGCAGCATCTCTGGAGAATTAATGGATAAGTGATGTTTCGGGTCAGGACCCTTCTCAAACTTCATAAAAATCCTACTCGGGTCAGGTGTCTGGTTTACTCCAGTAACCTGACCACCATACTTATTATAGCTTGTATATGGTTTCAAAAAACTTTTAAAAAATGCAGGTGATGAAAATCTGAGGTCAAAAAGGGAGAAACTGAGTTCATGTTGCATAATTGCATTTCTGACACAGACTGGTGAGACTGTAGATTTAATGTGGAGCCCCAAGGGCTGCAACATTTCCAGACATGGATATTCGTTGAGCTGCTGTTGGGCTTTGTTGGAACAGTAGAGGAGTTAAAAAATAGGGTCAGAGTGGGATGGAGATTTAACATGACAGGCATGTGGATGACCAGGGTCACCTGTATAGTCTATACACTGTTCTCTCTCTGCAGATGTCTCTCCATAATTTTCTGTTATATCTTCAAATTTCAACCTGAATACCTTGTGCAAAAGCAAGGTGAGAGTTACTGCTCTGACAGCAGTACAGAAACCCTGGTAAACTTCGAAGTGAATGGGAAAGGGGTTCAGGCCATAGCCAGTGTGAATAGGGAGTGGAGTGTGTGTTATCTTGCCCAAAACATTTGTTCCAAGTACTTCTTGGGTGAATTCCCTGAATCAACTATCTTCCGCTGCTTCAACAATTAATTTTCATCTTTCATTAGATCAGACTTGACGATGTTTACAGCTGATTGTTTGCAATTTGTGACGTGAGAATTTGGTTGTCGTCAGCAAAAGAAAAAGACGTAAAGTGCTGGAGTAACTCAGCGGGTCAGGCTCTGGAGAACTTGGATAGGTGACGTTTCGGGTTGGGACCCTTATTCAGTATGGTTGTAATGGGGAGGCAGAGGGGAAGAAAGCTGGAAGAGAGGTGGGGACAGGTTAAACCCAGGGAAGTGATAGGTGGATACAGGTGACGGGGATTTGATTGAAGGGTGGTTGGAATAAGGACAGAAATGATAAGACAAAAGGATGTGAGGCAAGGAGTGAAGAGGTATGAAATGTGAAGCCATGGTCACGGATATGGTTGGGGGGCCCAAGGTGAAAGGGGGTGGGATTATGAAAAAATGGGTGTAAATCCTGATGGGGCACAAGGAAGAGGGGGGGGGGGGGGAAGGGGAGGAGGTATTAGCTACCTAAAATTGGAGAATTCAATGTGCATACCATTGGATTGGAAGCTACCCAAGCAGAATGTGAGGTGCTGTTCCTTCAGTTTGTGTGTGGCCTCACTCTGGCAATGGAGGAGCCCCAGGACAGAAAGGTCGGTATGAGAATGGGAATTCAGCAAGCCTTGATGGCCCACGCAAGATCTGGGTAAGAGTCAGGGAACTATAGACGAGTGTGTGCAACATCTGTGGAGGGATTACTGGCAGGGATTCTGAAGGATAAATTGTATATGCAATATATACTTTGGGGATAGTCAGCATGGTTTTGAATGTGGGAAAGTATATCTTATGAACTTGATTGAGTGGTTTTGAAGATGTAACCTAAAAGGTTGAAGAGTGCAAAGCCATAGACATTATCTATATGGATTTTAGCAAAGTCTTTGGTAAGTTTCATATGGTAGGTTGCTCTGGAAGGTTAGATTGCATGGAATTTAGGGAGAGCTAACTATCAGGACACAGAATTGGCTTCAGGGAGCAGAGGTTAGTGGTGGAAGGGTGTTTTATGGACTGGAGGCCTGTGTGTGTGTCGGGTATTGGTGCTGGGCTATTGCTACATTAAAGATTTGGATGAGAATGTTGAAGACATAATTAGTAGGTTTGCAGATAACACTAAAGTAGGTGGTACTTTGAATAGCAAAGATGGTTATCAAAAATGATAGTGGAATCCTGATCAGCTGGGTAAGTAGGTTGAGGAATTGCTATGGAATTCGATATAGTCAAGTGTGAGTTGCATTTTAGGAAGTCGAACGAGGGCAGGACCTTCACAATGAAGTGCGGGGCACTGGGGAGTGTAGAAAACTCGGACTACAGATAATATTAGGTATTGAGTATAGAGGTTGGGGTAGACACAATGCTGGAGTAACTCGGCGGGACAGGCAGCATCTCTGGATGAAAGAATGGGTGACGTTTCGGGTCGAGACCCTTCTTCAGACTGAGTCAGGGGAGAGGGAGGTAAGCTGGTGAAAGGTGTGTAAACAGTACAAAGGGGATGGAGATCAAGGAAAATGTAGAATGGATCATTGTTAGCTAGGAGAAGGTAACAACAACGCAAACAGATAAAATGTAATCAAGGACAGTCAAGCTGGTTAGAGAACTGGGAAGGGGGGGGGTAGGGATGGAGAGAGAGGAAAAACAAGGGTTACTTGAAGTTAGAATGGTCAATATACATGCCACTGGGGTGTAAGTTGCCCAAGCACCACTCAGTCTGAAGAAGGGTCTCAATCCAAAAGTCACCCAGATACTGCCTGTCCTACTGAGTTACTCCAGCATTGTGTCTACCCCAACCTCTATACCCAATACCCAATATTATCTGTAATCCGAGATCCCTCTTTTCTACACTCCCCAGTGCCCCGCCATTCATTGTGAAGGTTCTGCCCTCGTTCGACTTCCTAAAATGCAACTCACACTTGACTATATTAAATTCCATTAGTGAGTTACTCCAGCATATTGTGTCTATCTTCAGTTTAAACCTGCATCTGCAGTTCCTTCCTACACAAATGTTTGGGTGGTATGTTGCAATTGTACATGATGTTGGTGAGGCCACACTTTAGTAATGTGTTCAGCTTAGGTCACACTGCTATAGGAAGGATGTCATTAAGCTGGAAAGAGTGCAAAGATGATTTACGATGATGTTGCCAGGACTTGAGGACCAGAACTTTCGGGAGAGGTTGACTAGACTAGGATATTATTCCTTGGTGCACAGGAGCTGAGGTGTGATCTTGTAGTGCTGTATAAGATCGAGGAGAATAGATAGAGGAAATGCAGTCTTTTACCCAAGGTTGGGGAATCAAGAACCAGGGGACATAGATTTATGGTGAGAGGGACAAGATTTAATAGGAACCTGAGGGGCAACTTTATCACACAGATGGATACGAAAAGCTTAAAGGGATAAGGCAAATGTGAGTAGCTGAGATGGGGCATCTTGGTCGGCCTGGTGAGTTGGGCCAAAGGGCCTGTTTCTGTTTTGTATGACACTACTGTGAATATGTTCTGTAATAACCCAACAGAAATAAGTTTAAATTAATTTAAGGAAAACCTAAATTAGTATCCCCATGATGAGAAATTAAGTCAATTTTATACAGTGTTAGGTAATATAGATTGGGAGGAACGTGTGGAGCATGACACTAGAGTGGCATGCTGAATTGGTTATGCACTGTGCTGCATAGAGCTTTGTAAATCTAACATTGTGTGGCATAGTGGTGCAGCCAAAAAAGCCGCTGCCTCATTGCTCCTACAACTCTGGTTCAATCTTGACCTCGGGTGCTGCCTGTGTGGAGTTTGCACATTCTCCCAGTGGCTGTGGCTTCTCCCTGGGTGTGTCAGTTCCTCAAGCATCCCAAAGAATTGCTGCTAACTTAATTTACAACTGCAGATTATCCTAAGTGTGTCGGTAAGATCATTAACATGGGTAGGAGTTGAGGCAGCGGGGGGGGGGGGGGGGGTCAGTGGTGATGGTAAGGGAAAGAAGAAAATGCATGTGAGAGTATGTTACAGGAAAATAAGCGGAGGACTAGAATTGCTGTCAATAACACCATAGACTGGAATGAATGGGTTCCACCATAGACTGGAATGAATGGTGTCATTAGAAAGGATGACACTATGAGAATGGTAATTTTTGATAAGAGTCGGCAGATACATGAGACTGCAGAGGCTGAAATCTTGAACAATAAACAACCTGCTGGAGAAACTCGACAAGCTAGGCTGCATCTGTGAAAGAGATAATAAACAGACGATGTTTCCGATCAGGACCCTCCAGTGGTGAATTTGTTACGGTGACAGGTATGTTTTGTTTCCCTTCTAGGCTCAGGTGAATGACGGTGAGGAAGGAAGGAAGAGGATGTCAGAGCAATCAAAGGTTGAGAGTACCCTGTCAGAAGCGGTATCTCCTGGGGGCCGACATGATGACAGCTGCCTGGTACCACTGGTAATACCCGTGTCTGTGCCAGTCAGAAGCGCCAATCAGAAAGGAGATGGGGAATCGCAGAAGTATCTGTCAAGTGAGAGGGATCTGCCTGAGTTGAAATCCATTCCATTGACCACCCGCAAGCGCAGATTGAGTAGAGGTTCTGGAGGTGGCCCTTCCTTACAGGTAAACTACCTCAATAACAACATCATATTTGTATGGTGCTTTAAATGTATGATCCCTTTGGGTTGTGTTCACCGGGGGCATTATCAGCTGACACTGGCAAAAAAGATATTAAGCCAAGTGAAGTGAGAGCATTTAAAAGGAGGAGATGAGAGGCATAAGGGTGAGAGAATGCAAGATCTCTAAAGAGTAAGTGGAATTCATGGAGGTGTGCAAAGGAGGAGAGTGCTGTGTGGTTGGAGGAGGTGGAGGAGATGGGGAAGAGCAAGACCATGATTGGATTTGAAAATAGGAATAAGAACCAGAGTGCAAAGGTTTAGGGTGAGAGGGCAAAGATGTAAAAGGAAATCTGAGGGGAAGCTTTTTCACATAGATGGTGATGTGCACATGGAACAACTTCCAGACATTTGGACAGGTTTCTGGATTGGAAAAGTTTGGAGGGATATGGGCCAAAGGCAGGCTGATGGAACTTGCTTGGTCCAGGCAAGTTGGGTGGCATGGACAAGTTGGGCCGAAGGGCCTGTTTCCATGCTGTATAGTTCTTCAACTCTCTAACTTTATAATTGATGGATGAAGAGTTAATGGAACTTATTGTGCGCCTGGATAAAGTGTGAAGTTTTCGATGAGCTAAAGTTGATGCAGGTGGAAGATGGGAACTGTTTACTGTTCTCTACTTTTGTTCAGTCATTGTCCTAATCCCAGAAATTAAGTCACTAACTTGGCCCTGTAGTGGTTTTCCGAGGGATTGTTTGAAGGAATATGTCTAGTCATACTGCAGGAACATAGGCCCTTTGGCCTAACTTTCCCATGCCAACCAAGATTCCCCATATACGCCAGTCCTACCTGCCTGTATTTAATCCATATCTTTCTAAACATTTCCTATCCATGAACCTGTCCAAATGCCTTTTAAGTGTTGATGTTGTACCTGCCTCAACTACCTCCTCTGGTAGCTTGTTCCATTTAGCCACCACCCTCTGTCGCCTTCTGGTTCCTATTAAGTCATTCCCCTCTCACCTTAAACCTATGTCTTCTTGATTCCTTTGCTCAGGGTAAAAGATATTCACTCTCTCTAAGATACGATACAATAGAACTTTATTTATCTCAGGAGGGAAATTGATCTGTCAACATAAAAACACAAAATACATGAAACATGAAATTAAAATGACGAGTGGAAAGGATTGGGGATGTGCAAAGATTGGGGGAGGGGAGGAGGAGGAGCTTGGTCTCAGTCTACCCCATGACAGAAGGGGGAGGAGTTGTACAGTTTGACAGCCACAGGGAAGAAGGATCTCCTGTGGTGTTCTGTCCTGCAGCTTGGTGGAACCAGTCTGTTGCTGAAGGTACTACTCGGATTGACCAGTGTGTCATGGAGGGGGTGAGCTGTATTGTCCAGGATGCTCCACAGTTTGAGGAGCATCCTCCTCTCCAAGACATCTCCCATGAATCCAACTCTGACCCCACGACGGAGCCAGCCTTCCTGATGAGTTTGTTAATTCTATTGGCATCCACTGTTTTGCACTGCTGCCCCAGGACAATATAGCAGAGAATACAGTACTGCCTACCACCAATTGGTAGAACATCTGCAGCATCTTAGTGCAGACGTTGAAGGAGCGGAGCCTTCTCAAAAAGTACAGCCAGCTCTGTTCCTTCTTGTACAGGGCCTCTGCATTCCTGGACCAGTCCAGTTTACTATTCAGGTACACTCCAAGGTATTTGTACTCCCTGGTAAACTGCACATCCACACCATTTATGGGGACAGGAGACAGGGATGTTCCTCTCTTCCTACAGTCCACCATTAACTCCTTAGTCTTGTCGGTGTTGAACGGCCAGAAAAGCCGTTGACTACACCTCTGTATTCAGCTTCCCTCCCATCACTGATGCAGCCCACAATTGCAGAGACATCTGAAAACTTTTGCAGATGGCAGGAGTCCGAGTTATATCTGAAGTCCGAGGTGTAGATGGTGAACAGGAAGGGAGAGTGGACCTGTGGGGCCCCTGTGTTGCTCAACACCATGTCTGAGACAGTTCTGTAGCCTGACATATTGTGGTCGTCTAGTCAGGTAGTCGGTGATCCAGAACACCAGTGGGGCATCCACCCCCACCTTCGTCAATTTGCTCCCTAGCATTGCAGGCCGGATGGTGTTAAAAGCACTGGAAAAGTAAAAGAACATGACTCTCTCAATGCTTCCCAGCTTATCCAGGTGAGCATAGGAACGATGGAGCAGGTCAAGTCAAGTCAAGTCAATTTTATTTGTATAGCACATTTAAAAACAACCCACGTTGACCAAAGTGCTGCACATCTGATTAGGAAAAAAAAAAAGAAACATACAGTGGCAGGCAGCCAAACACAAAGGCGCGGCCATCTTGAACAAAATGTTTGGATTGTTCCCTCATGGTGCAGGTGGATCTATGCCCCCCATCTTACACACCTGTACAAGATCACCCTTCAGCCTTCTGTGCTCCACGGAATACATTCCTCGCCTGCCCAACCTCTCCTTTTAGCTTGGGTTCTCTAGTCCTGATAAATATTCTCTGCACTCTTTGTGCATTAATAACATTCATCCTTTAGCAGGGTGACCAAAACAGAACACAATACTCCAGACTCACCAATGTCTTGTAGAACCAACATAAAATCCAAACTTCTGTACTCAATACACTGATGAAAACCAATGAACCAATTGACCACCCTATTCTACCTGTGACACCTGCACTCTTAGATCCCTCTACTCTACAACACTCCCCAGGGCCCTGCCATTCACAATAAAAATCCTGCCCTGGTTTGACTTCCTAAAATGCAACACCTCACTCGTATCTGCATTAAACCGCATTAACTATTCCTCAGCCCACTTGCCCACTGATCAAGATCCTGCTGTAATTTTGGATAACCATCTTTGCTATCTACGATACTACGCATTTAGTGTAATCTGCAAACTTACTAATCAAATCGTTGACATAAACCACAAACACCAATGGGCCCAGCACTGATCCCTGAAGCTCATCACTAGTCATAGATCTGCAGACCAAAAAACAGCCTTGCGTTATCACCCTCTGTTTCCTTCCATGAAGCCAATTCTCTATCCAGTCAGCTAGCTCTCCCTGGATCCCATACAATATAACTTTCCAGAGCTGCCTATCATGCGGAACTTTATCGAATGCCTTGCTGAAGTCCATTTAGATAACATCTGTGGCTCTGCCCTAAATCAACCTTTTTTTGCTTACTACTTCAAAAAACTCAATCAGATTTGTAAGACATCTCCCACATACAAAACCATGTGACTATCCCTAATCAGCCCCTGTCTATCCAAATGCATATATGCTATATTTAAATGTCAGGCCTGATTTTCTTTTGTTGTTGCAGGAAGTTGAACACACCAGAGGTCAGCTGAACCTGACGGCCAAGCTGAAACGGCGCCCCAGGCCAGAGCCCCTCTTCATTCCGCCCAAACCCCACAACCATGTCTCAGTCATTGCTTACCCACCTGGTACCCTCTATCAGAGCAACCTTCGATCGCCCATCAGACTGCCTGAGTACTCGGTGGACAGGAACTTCCAACCACCGCCCTACACTCCCCCGCCCATTCTCAGCCCCATGCGGGAGGGTTCAGGACTTTACTTCAACGCCATCTTGTCAGCTACAACCAATTCGTCCCAACCGGTCACCCCAAAGTCTACGCCCAAATTCTGTTTAAGCCGATCAAGTAAGTTGAGATCATTTAATTTTTCTTCTCAGCGGTAAATTGTCTATGTACTTCGGGCCAATAAACCAACTACTTCCAAAGTAAAGGCTAGTTCTGATATTTGGCTCTTTGGGTGCTTAAATGGAATTTTTACATCACATCTGTCTAAAAAACCCCATCTTGAATAGTTGATGCAGTCAATAGAATTTGCATTTGGACGGTATCTTCATTTTTCCCGTACAATATACCAAGTCCAACATGGGTAAATTAGTTTGTCTAGTCCAGATCTGTTTTCTCTCTTCTACCACCTTTGAAAACACGCACACTTGCAAATGCCTGGAGAACAGTTTATCCGGAGAATTACAAGCTCAATCATTTAGGGACCCACAACATTATTCCCATTGTTCTCTCTCCCCATTGACTGAATACATCATCTTATTTTAGACCTTTCTCCAAACCTATTGAGATTATCAATCTCAACAGGGAATAATTTCTTATTGTCTCCTGGGAGGCAACCACTGCTAAAATATGAAGTTTTATGATGTTTTGTTCAAATATTTTCATAGCTTTACAAATAACCTGCATCTTTCAAGGTCTTGAAATGCAGAAAGGAATACTGTCGAACAGATGTCAGAATTTTGGTTAAGAAACATAGAAACATAGAAAATAGGTGCAGGAGGAGGCCATTCAGCCTTTCGAGCCAGCACCGCCATTCATTGTGATGATGGCTGATCGTCCCCAATCAATAACCCGTGCCTGCCTTCTCCCCATATCCCTTGATTCCACTAGCCCCTAAAGCTCTATCTAACTCTCTCTTAAATCCATCCAGTGATTTAGCCTCCACTGCCCTCTGTGGCAGAGAATTCCACAAATTCACAACTCTCTGGGTGAAAAAGTTTTTTCTCACCTCAGTTTTAAATGGCCTCCCCTTTATTCTAAGACTGTGGCCCCTGGTTCTGGACTCACCCAACATTGGGAACATTTTTCCTGCATCTAACTTGTTCAGTCCTTTTATAATTTTATATGTTTCTATAAGATCCCCTCTCATCCTTCTAAACTCCAGTGAATACAAGCCCAGTCTTTTCTATCTTTCCTCGTATGTCAGTCCTGCCATCCCAGGGATCAATCTTGTGAACCTACGCTGCACTGCCTCAATTACAAGGATGTCCTTCCTCAAATTAGGAGACCAAAACTGTACACAATACTCCAGATGTGATCTTACCAGGGCCCTATACAACTGCAGACGAAAGAAGGAAAGAATAGAATGAGAGAAAGTCGCTGAGCCTCTGGCTTGTCACCTCAATGTTCAAATTCCTGGCATAAAGATGGGTTTAGACCATAGCTTGTCTACCCCAGCCACTGGGAGCACAAGGCTTCCAGCACTATGATTATGATGTTGGTAATACTCTGTTTTCTGTTTTCTAGACAGTGCTGATACCTCTCCTCCATTCCTGCCCCTCATGAATGACGCCACTCCTGCAAGCATTGAACCGTGAGTAATAGAAAGGATTCCAACCTGAAATGTTGCCTATCCATTCCCTCCAGAGATGCTGCCTGACCCACTGATTTACTCAAGCACTTTGTGTTATGCTCAAGATTCCAGCATCTGCAGTTCCTGTGTCTCCATAAAAAAGGATGTAAGCTTTTTGTTTTCGAAACAGGCAGAGTAGCATAGGCAGAGACTGCAGAATAGCACAGGTTATCAGCAGAACATGAAACTTACACAAGCAGCTACAAGCTAGAAGGTGCAGGCTTCCACAAGTCTGCGCTGACTTATATGCATTGGATTAGATATGTTGTGGTTTGCCTTAGCTGCTCTTTAGAGGTTTAGAGATATAGCACGGAAACAGGCCTTTTGGCCCACTAAATCCATGCCGACCATCGATCACCCGTTCACACTAATTCTATGTTATTCCCACTTTCTCAGTCACTCCCTCACACGAGGGGCAATTTACAGAGGCCAATTAACTTACAAACCTGCATGTCTTTGGAATGTGGGCGGAAGCAAGTGCACCCGGAGGGAACCCATGCAGTCACAGGGAGAACTTGCAAACTTCACACAGATAGCATCCGAGGTCAGGATCGAACCCGTGCCTCTGGCGCTGTGAGGCAGCAGCTGTACCACTGTACTGCCAAAGGTATTGCTGGCCATTCATCTCCACCCTTACCGTAGTTGCACGCAGACAGTTGAAATGGAATGGCTTTTCTTTGGTTTCCTTCCATTTTCAATAAGCTTGCCACCCAGCTTATGTGAAAAGATAGCCCCTGAAGGGGGAAAGAAAACAGCATGAGAGCACCCCAAGGAATGTGGGGAGAAGGCAGGGAGCTTGGTCAAGATCACTTTGATATTTTAGTTTTCAATATGCACAGATAATCTCCCCACTAGTGCCCGATTAAAACTTGGTGTTTGGACTTAATAGGTTTCATAGAGAGAAATTATTCTGGTCATTGGAATAAATCTGTGCACATGTGGTGAATTCTATTTCAGGGGACCACTCCAACGTTAGAACTAAGTGGCACAGGGGTTGCATGGCAGATTGTATTTGGGTAACAAAGGATGGGGAGCACAGGGGTGGGATGCAATTAAACTATAATAGACAATAGACAATAGACAATAGGTGCAGGAGTAGGCCATTCAGCCCTTCGAGCCAGCACCGCCATTCAATGCGATCATGGCTGATCACTATCAATCAGTACCCCGTTCCTGCCTTCTCCCCATACCCCCTCACTCCGCTATCCTTAAGAGCTCTATCCAGCTCTCTCTTGAAAGCATCCAACGAACTGGCCTCCACTGCCTTCTGAGGCAGAGAATTCCACACCTTCACCACCCTCTGACTGAAAAAGTTCTTCCTCATCTCCGTTCTAAATGGCCTACCCCTTATTCTCAAACTGTGGCCCCTTGTTCTGGACTCCCCCAACATTGGGAACATGTTATCTGCCTCTAATGTGTCCAATCCCCTAATTATCTTATATGTTTCAATAAGATCCCCCCTCATCCTTCTAAATTCCAGTGTATACAAGCCCAATCGCTCCAGCCTTTCAACATACGACAGTCCCGCCATTCCGGGAATTAATCTAGTGAACCTACGCTGCACGCCCTCCATAGCAAGAATATCCTTCCTCAAATTTGGAGACCAAAACTGCACACAGTACTCCAGTTGCGGTCTCACCAGGGCCCGGTACAACTGTAGAAGGACCTCTTTGCTCCTATACTCAACTCCTCTTGTTACGAAGGCCAACATTCCATTGGCTTTCTTCACTGCCTGCTGAACCTGCATGCTTCCTTTCATTGACTGATGCACTAGGACACCCAGATCTCGTTGAACTCCCCCTCCTCCTAACTTGACACCATTCAGATAATAATCTGCCTTTCTATTCTTACTTCCAAAGTGAATAACCTCACACTTATCTACATTAAACTGCATCTGCCATGTATCCGCCCACTCACACAACCTGTCCAGGTCACCCTGCAGCCTTCTTGCATCTTCCTCACAATTCACACTACCCCCCAACTTAGTATCATCTGCAAATTTGCTAATGGTACTTTTAATCCCTTCGTCTAAGTCATTAATGTATATCGTAAATAGCTGGGGTCCCAGCACCGAACCTTGCGGTACCCCACTGGTCACTGCCTGCCATTCCTAAAGGGACCCATTTATCCCCACTCTTTGCTTTCTGTCTGTTAACCAATTTTCTATCCATGTCAGTACCCTACCCCCAATACCATGTGCCCTAATTTTGCCCACTAATCTCCTATGTGGGACCTTGTCGAAGGCTTTCTGAAAGTCGAGGTACACCACATCCACTGACTCTCCCTTGTCAATTTTCCTAGTTACATCCTCAAAAAATTCCAGTAGATTTGTCAAGCATGATTTCCCCTTCGTAAATCCATGCTGACTCGGAACGATCCCGTTACTGCTATCCAAATGCTCAGCAATTTCGTCTTTTATAATTGACTCCAGCATTTTCCCCACCACTGATGTCAGACTAACTGGTCTATAATTACCCGTTTTCTCTCTCCCTCCTTTCTTAAAAAGTGGGATAACATTTGCTATTCTCCAATCCACAGGAACTGATCCTGAATCTATAGAACATTGAAAAATGATCTCCAATGCTTCCACTATTTCTAGAGCCACCTCCTTAAGTACTCTGGGATGCAGACCATCAGGCCCTGGGGATTTATCAGCCTTCAGTCCCATCAGTCTACCCAAAACCATTTCCTGCCTAATGTGGATTTCCTTCAGTTCCTCCATCACCCTAGGTTCTCCAGCCCCTAGAACATTTGGGAGATTGTGTGTATCTTCCTCAGTGAAGACAGATCCAAAGTAACGGTTTAACTCGTCTGCCATTTCTTTGTTCCCCATAATAAATTCCCCTGCTTCTGTCTTCAAGGGACCCACATTTGCCTTGACTATTTTTTTCCTCTTCACGTACCTAAAAAAACTTTTGCTATCCTCCTTTATATTATTGGCTAGTTTACCCTCGTACCTCATCTTTTCTCCTCGTATTGCCTTTTTAGTTAACTTTTGTTGCTCTTTAAAAGAGTCCCAATCCTCTGTCTTCCCACTCTTCTTTGCTATGTTATACTTCCTCTCCTTAATTTTTATGCTGTCCCTGACTTCCCTTGTCAGCCACAGGTGTCTCTTACTCCCCTTAGAGTCTTTCCACCTCTTTGGAATAAATTGATCCTGCAACCTCTGCATTATTCCCAGGAATACCTGCCATTGCTGTTCTACCGTCTTCCCTGCTAGGGCCTCCTTCCAATCAATTTTGGCCAGCTCCCGCCTCATGCCTCTGTAATCCCCTTTGCTATACTGTAATACCGACACTTCCGATTTTCCCTTCTGCCTTTCCATTTGCAGAGTAAAACTTATCATGTTGTGATCACTGCCTCCTAATGGCTCTTTTACCTCTAGTCCCCTTATCAGATCAGGATCATTACACAACACTAAATCCAGAATTGCCTTCTCCCTGGTAGGCTCCAGTACAAGCTGTTCTAAGAATCCATCTCGAAGGCACTCTACAAACTCTCTTTCCTGGGGTCCATTTCCAACCTGATTTTCCCAGTCTACCTGCATGTTGAAATCTCCCATAACCACCGTAGCATTACATTTTTGACACGCCAATTTTATCTCCTGATTTAACTTGCACCCTAAGTCGAGGCTACTGTTTGGGGGCCTATAGATAACTCCCATTAGGGTCTTTTTACCCTTACAATTTCTCATTTCTATCCATACTGATTCAACATCTCCTGATTCTATGTCACCCCTTGCAAGGGAATGAATATCATTCCTTACCATCAGAGCAACCCCACCCCCTCTGCCCACCTGTCTGTCTTTTCTATACGTTGTGTACCCCTGAATATTCAGTTCCCAGCCCTGGTCCTCTTGTAGCCATGTCTCAGTGATCCCTACAACATCATACTTGCCCATGACTAACTGAGCCTCAAGCTCATCCACTTTATTTTTTATACTACGCGCATTTAAGTACAACACTTTAACTTCTGTATTTACCTCCCCTCTCACATCGTTCACAATTGGCCCTGCCCTTAATTTCTTTTCCGCTCTAGAACTTCTGTTCCCATTCTTCCGTGAGTCTTTTGCAATATCTCCTGTATTCCCTTTTACCTCATCTTCATATTCACAATTTGTTAACCCCTCCCCCCCCACTACTTAGTTTAAAGCCACAGGTGTCACACTAGCAAACCTGCCTGCCAGAATGTTTGTCCCCCTGCTGTTAAGATGCAACCCGTCCCTTTTGTACAAGTCACCCCTAGCCCAGAAGAGATCCCAGTGGTCCAGAAATCTAAATCCCTGCTCTCTGCACCAGTCCCTCAGCCATAAATTCATACCCTCTATCTCTCTGTTCCTGGCCTCACCAGCACGAGGTACCGGTAGCAGTCCAGAGATAACTACCTTCGACGTCCTACTTCTCAGCGTTTTTCCCAACTCTCTAAACTCCCGCTGTAGCACCTCCTTCCTCTTCCGCCCGACGTCATTCGTGCCCACGTGCACAACGACTTCAGGTTGATCGCCTTCCCTCGCTAGGAGGGAAAATGGGGTTGAGGGACTGAATGACTTCTGTTTCTGTTTTAAGTTATCTGGGAAGAAAATGTTTATTCTCCCAAAATATCCATGTGATTCATTTTTGAATACAACTTTTGATGCAAGTCATTGGTGTGGAAATGTACTCGGTGTTGCGTGTTGTAAACAGACAATGTAGGATTTAAAGTCTTTGGATATACGCTCGTGTATTTTGTTGATGGAAATGGAGTTGGAGGGAGGGCGCTTCATTGGTTTAACATGTTTTCTGTCATCGTCTTCCTCAGGCGAATCAACATTGGCGGCCAGTTCCAGGCAGAAATACCTGAGCTTCGTGACAAGTCCATGGCTGTGTTGGATGTCAACCATGCCGATCTGGTATTCAAGCCCTGGGAGAGTCCTAAAAACCGTCGGCTTAACCAACAAATAAGTAAGAATTCAAATTCATTTTAGAATTTTCTTTAATAGAAATAATTTGTTAAATGTCTACATGTTATGATGTTGCTAATCATAGCTGAGTGAAGGTGATTGTCAAACCATTTTGCAGGTTGTATTGCTGTAGAAAATTGGGATTCATTTTATGAGAGTAATGGATATTGTATAATTATCCTGCATTGGCTACATTTTACTGGAGAAGTAATTGTTTTTAATCAGGTAATCAGGTTTTTAATCAGCTGTGTTGAGGAACACAACAATGTGGTACAAAGTTTAAGGGTAGGAGTCGTCATGTAGGGAAGTGTTGATGTGAAGTAATCTGTAATGTTTGTGAAGAATAAGGAAATGTGGGGAGAGTAAAATAGGATTACTGTAAATGGGTGGTAAATGGTTAGTGTGGATCTGGTGGGCTAAAAGACCTGTTTCCATGTTGGATCTCTCTCTGATGAAAGTTTGAGTCTTTTTTTAAAGAGTCTTTTTCCTAATTAAATGCAGTTTAGTAGAGTGCTGAGTCTGAAAAGGTCCTGATCCGAAATATCGTCTGTCCATTCCCTCCACAAATGCTGCCTGACCCGCTGAGTTACTCCAGCACATAGTGTTTTGCTCAAGATTCCAGCACCTGCAGCTCCTTGTGTATCCATTGTGCAGAGTGCTATTTGCTATGTAGTCTTTGTTTTTTGTAACAGAGTTTACTTACTTTGAGAAAAGCTGGAAAGCCCACCTCCAATTTGTTGGCTGATAGAGTATTATCAGTTTTCACTCTCAAATACATTGCTTGACAACCATAACTATTTTCCTTTTGTCTCTCAAAATGGCACCATAATCTGATGGTTCAGAGCACAAGAAGCTTAAAAGCAATTCAGCAAAATCATGGCATAATCTTTTACCTTGGCACCACTTAGTTGCACTAACTGCACATCTTTGATTTCCCTTGCTATCCAGAAAATAGGGTATTTGTGTATTTTATGTCCAGCAATAATATCTAGCAATCAATAAGTTGGCTAAATGTGATGTTGGGATAGATTTATGATACCACAGTGATGGTACTGATTTAGATTGATGTTTGGTGATGTAAAACCACAAATGTCACTCGAGTAATAAGTTACATTCACCCTAGTACTTGTCAACTTCAAGTGTCTTTCAATCTGGTAGAACCCTTATTTTTAAATATCTCATCCTCTTCACATTACTCTATTTCCAAGGGTCTTGGGTCTCTAATTAATCTACTCCTGTGCTGTCAGTGCTCCGTTTCCTAACTCCTACTTCAAAATCTACCAACTGGATAAAGATTTTCAGTGAAACATCCACGTACTATTGTAGCTTCCTTCCACTCTCCAAAAACAGAGGTTGGTAGGTTAGTTGACGCGTGTAAATTTACCCTGGTGTGTAGGTGAGTGGTAGATATTTGAAGGGGGGGGGGGGGGGGGTTGATGTGAACATGGAGACAATAATTAAAATAAATTGGATCAACGTAGGATTAGTGTAAATGGACAGTTGATAATTGGTGAATATTCGGTGAACCTCAGGGCCTGTTTCCATACAGTATGACTCTTCCAAAATCTGCTGGCTGTTTAGTGCCTGTTGGGTTGGCATCCAACAATGATCACCACGTATAATAAAAAGAAAGGGGTAGTCAGGAAATGGGGCAGGAGATGGCAGTGCTCTGAGACATTTAAAAATTGTGTCATTCTCCTCCAAACTAATGCATGGTCTTGTTTGGTTTGCCTTGTAGTGGAGGACCTGATGACTGTAGCCTGCTCCGATATTTTACCAGGTGGAGGTACTAACCAGGAGCTAGCCTTACACTGTCTGCATGAGGCCAAGGGAAATATATTGGTGAGCGATCCTCAATCTCTGTTTATTTGTTGACTCCCACCAATAAAGCTATACATGCACACCTTGTGTGTGTATTTCTATTTGATGTCTTCATCTCTGTTTGTTTATGTCCCTATCAGGCAGCCCTGAACATGCTGCTGATTAAGAGGAATCCACGGGGCAGGAGCAAGGCACTGATCAATTATCACTATGCAGGTAAGTGATTTTTTTTAATTTCCTGGCTTTGACTCACCATTTGTTTACTTTTGCATTCAAAGAGAACACTATGTGAGACTGGTGAGCACACCTAGGACTTGGTGCTACTAGACTTGGTTAAGCGACAATATTGCCCTTGTAGCAAACAGCGTTGTTGTTGCCTGCAACAGTGAACCTTTGCAACAGTCCGAAGCGGTTACAGAGTAATGTTCAGTGAGTAATAATCTCACTTCATTCAGAACGGTCCTACTGTCATCCATGTTAATGTTGCTTCAGTAGACTGCTGAATGAGACGTTAAACGTCTGTGGGTTTTATTGGCATTGTTCCCAGTGTTCTGACTAATTCTCACACTAAGCCATCTTCACAAACACAGGTTATTTATGTCATTATTTCATGGATGTCTGTGGGCAGACTATATTGTCATATGTACAATTACAGTGCAGCTTTCAAGTCAAAGCATCCTTAAAGTACAGGAAATCTATTTACAACCTTGGCAAAGCCATCTAGAGTTTAAATAACCACGTGGATGCCTGTTGATTGAGGCAAGGCTAGCATGTTGTAAATGGTTACAAAGTGAAGTTGGGTATCGCTGGCAACAATGCATCTCTCCCTGACAGCTGAATCCATTCTATGTTGCCTGTTATTAAAAGGACAGTGGAATTAGGTCATCCATCCTGTCAGCCTTGGGTGCTTCTTCATCCACGATCACTGTCACATGTGTCAGATCAGCCCTCCTGAGATTGAACCCATGGAAAACAATTGGCCCAAATGAAATTCCTGGCTGCGTCCTCAGGATCTACGTGGACTAGACATCTTTAACCTCTCCCTACCTCTTGATGAGATTCCTACCTGCACTAAGATGATCATTATCATCCTGAAAAAGGTAGCGTGTTTTAATGACCACTGTCCAGTAATGTGTTGCTAGAGTCTGGTCATGGCATACATCAACTCCAGTTTCCCAGACAGCTTTGATCCACTGCAGTTTGCCTATCACTGCAAAAGGTCCACAGCAGGCATAATTTCCCTGGCCCTACACTCATTGATGGAGCATCTAAGTAGCAAGGACACCTACAATAGACTCCTATTTATTGACTATAACCTTCAACGCCATAATCCCAACCAAATTCCTCTCCATACTGCTGGATGCAGGAATCAGCACCTCCTCTGTAATTGGACCCTCCACTTCCTAATTCATACACCATAATCAGTGAGGATAGGTGACAACACCTACTTCTGAATAATTCTAAACACCGGTGCCCCGTATGGATGTGTTCTCAGCACCTTACTATATTCTTATTTACTCAAGATTGTGCGGCCAAATTCTGCTCTAACTCCATTTACAAGTTTACAAATGATGCCACAGCAGCGGACAGAATCTTGAACAGTGATAAGACAGAGTACAAGAAGGAGATAGAGCTTCGTAACATTGTGTCAAGAGGACAGTCTATCAATGTCAGCAAGGCAAAGGAGCTAATTACTACTTCAGGAAACAATGTGATGAACACCAACTAATCAGCATCATGTGGAAATGGTCGAGAATTTCTGGTTCCCAGGTGTAAATATCACCAATAAATTTTCCAATCACATTGAAGCTAAGGCCAAGAAAGCACACCAGTGCCTCTACTTCCTCAGGAGAACAAGGAAGTATAAAGAGTCACTGGTATGTCTACAGTGACTCTTTATCAACTTCAACAGATGCACCATTTAAAGCATCCTATTGGGATGCATCACTGCTTAATTTGGCAACAGCTCTGCCCTAGATTACAAGAAATTTCAGAGTTTTGTTAATGTAGCTTAGTCCATCACATTAACCAGCCAAGCCAACCCCTCTTTCCCACTCCCCCCCCCCACCCCCCACGCCCCCACCCCATTAACTCCAACTGGCTCAGTAAACCAACAAGCAGAATCAAGAACCATTTTCACCCCATTCATTCCCTTCTATCATCGAGCAGAAGATACAGAAACTTAATAATAGTTTCTTCCAGATTATTGAATGGTCCTCCCATAAATTAGGGTGTTGTTCCAAACTCTCACTCTTCCTCATTGCACACTTTGCAGTTTTTTCTATCTGTAACTGTAATGCTAAAATGCTATAACACTATATTCTTCCCTCTAGTATTTTTTTCTTTCCATTACTTGTAGTACTTGCGTATGGCTTGATTGTGTGCCATCACATTAAATCATACTACACACGAGTACCAGATTTTTCCACTGTATCTCAGTACAGATGACAATAATATACTAATACAAATAAAGTGAAGTACAAAGACAATGAAAATCTAGCTTGTGTCAGCATCACAGGAACAGAAACTCGGACAAGCACAAAATCATAAATTCTACAAGCCAGTGAAAAATAAAAGACTGCAAACAAGCAAGACATTAATGGAAAACGGCATTGGGAAATAGGGCCATGGTGGTATAAGAGGTGGCCTGTAATATTACGTTGACAAGGTCAGATTAGGGTTGTGGAGGTCGGTTCAAAAATAAAATGTTTGGAGGAAAGTAGCTGTTCTTGAAACTGGTGGTGTGGGACTTCAGGCTTTGTACCTCTTTCCACAGTGTGATTAAAAAAAAAGTATATCGATGGCTTTGAAACACTTTATGACATCCTGAGGTTGCAAACACATTGATAGCCAGTTCTCCCCCCAAAATACTGCCCTTCCTTTGGGAAAGCATCAAAAATGAGAGGGAGGAGGGGGGGCAGGGGGTGATGGGGAGGTTGACCACCCTATTTAGCTTCTGTTATCGGTTTTCTCCTCGCATGTAACAAATTGCATTAGCAGGTTAAGGTAATAACCATCCAAAAACATTTAATGGTAAACTAAATTTGATACCAAATTATGGCTTGTTTTAGGGTGAAAAGAGCAGTAGCGAAGTGTGGTTATGTTATTGTAGAGGTGTGTAAGTAATGAAAGATTTGACTACCAGTGGTAGTGATTACAATTACAGTTCAGAGTCCAGAGTTGGATGAGTTAGGATTTTGAGGGTTTTGGGGATGGAGAAGCTGGGCGATTAGAGGACTGGGTGTCTAAGGATGTCCTGAGTGCCTTATTGCTGTGGATTGGTCTCAGCCTCATACTTGATGTCCCTGAGCGAAGGAGTGCAGTGACCACAGAACAAAATTAAATGTTGGTCCCCTGCCAAAGCCTCACTGGAACACAGTCGAAGCAGGAACTGTTGGATCTAAGATTGGTAAGGCATGGGCTGCTCTGACCCATGTGGTTTGCACATGAGATTAGTTTATCTTGGCATCATGTTCAGCACAAGCATTGTATAAATTAAACCTAAACTCCACAAGACACTGATTCAGATGTGAGAATCAAAGGTGCAGTCATGTGTGGGTTTCCTCCCTGAAAACTGTCTGCAAGCTGATATCTTTAAATCAGAAACATTACTTTTCTGTAGCTACCCATATCATAAGTCTCTGCATACATGTTATAATTCTTTCATTTCATCAAATATTCACGCTAATTCAATGAAACGAATCTCTACTATGAAATATTATTTTCTTGGGAAAAAATGTTAAATTTAAGTCAGAATTTCTTGGGAAAAAATGTTAAATTTAAGGTAGAATTTGCATAAAGACAGATTTCCAAAATACGGCTCTTCTATAAGTGAGGGAGCCCCTAGATTGAGTAGCCAACAGTACTCGCCAACATGCCTGATTCTCCTTTTATGATCTACAGGGTCAGATAAGTGGACTTCTCGAGAGAAGGTGATGTTTAATAAAGGGCTGGCAGCGCACAAAAAGGATTTCTTCCTTGTTCAGAAGCTGGTAAGGCCCGAGTCATTCATGCCAAAATGAAAAGTGTTTGTGGTGATAAACGGGAGGAAGCGAAGGTTAAGGGGAAAGTTATTTAAATAATAGTTAATGGAGATCTTGGAGAAAATTGTTTTACTGAATAGGGAAGATTAATGGAGTTAGACACAAAATGCTAAAGTAACTCATCTTTGGAGAAAATGAATAGGTGAAGTTTCGAGTTTTTAGACTTTTAAAGATACAGCACAGAAATGGGTCCTTCGACCCACCGAGTCTGCGCAGACAAGTGATTACCCCGTACACTAGCACTATCCTACATAGTAAGGCCAATGTACAGGAGCCAATTAACGTACAAACCTGTACGCCTTTGGAGTGTGGGAGGAAACCGGAGCACCTGGAGAAAACCCATGCGGTTAAAGGGGTTGCGTAAAACTCCGTACAGATAAGCACCGGTAGTCAGGATCGTACCTGGGTCCCTGGCGCGGTAAGGCAGCAACTCTACCACTGTGCCACCCAAAGGTCAAAACACTTCTTCAGACTGAGAGTCAGTGGAGAGATTTTGTGTCTATCTTTTGTGTTAGCAACATCTGCAGTTGCTTCCAACACAGGCTGATGGAGTGTTTAACTGAAATGTTCATATTTATTACAGTGTTCCCATTGGCAGGATGATCAGTAATCAAAAGAAGAACAGCATTATGATCGTTGAGAAAAGGCTGAGGTGGAATAAACGATTTTTGTTGTGATTTGGAATGTATTGCTAGAAGGGTTGGTACAAATAGTTTCAATAGAAGCCATGTAAAGGGTGTTGGATGTATAACTAAAGAAAATAAATTTGCACTGGTATGGAAAATAGAAATAGCAGAAGAGTAGCATTAGCTTGCAAGGAGCTGGCAAGGACACAATGAGTGTCATGAAATTCATTGAATTCTTCCCTTCTGTTTTAACAGGTGAAAACAAAGACAGTGGCCCAGTGTGTGGAATTTTACTATACATACAAAAGACAGGTCAAAATTGGCAAGAATGGAACATTGATATTTGGTGACACTTCCCCAACTGACTGTAAGATTGTGGCTGAGCCAAGCACAGTTGACAGAAAGGTGCTTTCCTATTGCTTCCTAAAATACTAGTTTATGAAAAGGTCTGGAGAAATTTAGCTGTCTAGTTAGGGCGTTGTACGCATGACTGGTCTCCATATTACAGGATAAAAACTTGGGAAATAATTGTTTAATGAAGATAATTGTGCTGTGGTGCATTTCACAAAGGTGATTAAAGAAACCATGTAATTATTTGGAGATAAGTGGAAATGGGTGGAGGAGTCATGGGATGATGATAAAAGAGTAAAACATAAGATGTTGGATCTTAAGATGTGTTGCTTTTCCCTGATTGTCAGACCACTTGAGTTTGTTGTTACAGCTTCACCCATCAGGCAAGTGGAGAGAATTGTAATGCACTCATAATATATTTTCTTCTTGGAGATGGTGGAAAAGCTTGGGAGAGGCACATAATACAGGACCTCCAGCTTTTGTAACTGCAATGTTTGAGTTGCTAATTGATGGGTTTCTGGTCGATAGACTGGTGAATAAAGATACTGACCACAAAGAAGATCCCAGCCTTTGACCTAGGTCTGCACTGCAATACAATACAATACAATACAATATATCTTTATTGTCATTGTACCCAGGGGTACAACGAGATTGGGAATGCGCCTCCCATACGATGCAATAATTTAAGTAATGCAGTGGAGCAATGTTTACTTTGGATCTCTTAATTTAAAAATGCGTGAACAAATTATGGTCCAAGATTTTAAACACATTGGGTTTTCCATTTAAAAACAATTGCATTTTGTACAGTGCTTTTCGCTGTCTCTGGATGTCCCAAACCACTTTGTAGCCAAAAAAATGCTATTGTATTGCAGAGAATTTCCTCAAAGCATGGCTCATAAATAAAATTGTAATGGTCATCAGGTAATCTTGTTCTGTGGCGTTGATCCAGGAATAACATTGACTAAGATGATAAAGGTCAAAATTCTGCTTCCGCCCAAATAGGGCAGGATCTTTTGCATCCAGCTGCTTTTTTAAACTTTTCATAATTTGGGGGATCTAGGTGTTGCTGCAAGATCAGCCTTTATTGCTTCTTAATTGTCCTTGAATTGGCACTCTGACAATGCATCACTCTTGCAGCATAATATTGAATCATTATCCAGATTTGTGTGGTAAATTAAAAGCAATAAAATGCATGTGCTGGAAATCTGAAATAAGGCTGTGGAACTGGAGCTTTCTCAAAAGGGAAAGTGGTGTCAATGAGTCACTGTTGACACTTCCGCCAACAGTAACTTTGTTCTTGACCTCTGAACTGTGCCATAACATTAATTTGGACCCACCTGAATCCAACTTTTCAATTACTTTAAAGTTTTTAACTTAGGAAGAGTGAGATAAAATTGTCATATTTGGGTAATCTCATCAGCTCATCACCCTCTGGGTGACATACACATTTTAAAATTCTGGGTATTTGATCATCGAAGTTAATCACTTCACTCTTGATGTGTATGCCTTCAGTTTCAATAGTTCTCAGACCTCTCCATAACTTTCTTAGCTCCACTACCGCTCATCTTTCCTTTGGGATCCTCTGACAAGCTTAACAGATTGATCAAACTTCTAACATCATCTTCTGAGGCCCTGGTTGTGTGTTCTCTGGAACATATTGTTCAATGCAAGATGTTGTTGTCGAGACGAATGTGAAGACTACCTTTACAATCTACTCAAACAATAATATGTTGCATTTATATTGTCTTTTAATGTTGTATGAAGGCATTGTCACATAAGTGCAACATATTGTGTAATTAGGAATGAATGGACAAGAATTGAGCAAAGGAGAAAATATTCACAAGTTATAGGAGTAGAATTAGGCCATTCGGCTCATGGAGTCTACTCTGCCATTCAATCATGGCTGATCTCTGTCTCCTAATCCCATTTTCCTGCCTTCTCCCCATAACCCTTGACACCCATTCTAATCAAGAATTTGTCTGTCTTAAAAATATCCACTGATGGCCTCCACAGCCCTCTGTGGCAATGAGTTCCACAGATTAACGGACTAAAGAGGTTAGTAGAGTTATTTTGTGATTAATAGAGGCAATTGCGGAGTTTACCATCCAGATAGATGGTGGTCAGAGGGCTCAAACATTCAATTGGCTAGAATTGGAGATGGCGTGTTGTAGAGCTGAAAATTGTTGTGGAGGTCAAGAGGACAAAGACCATGGGAGGGATTTTAACAAGTGGGAAATTAAAACTAACATGTTAAAAGACCTTGATCTGACATAGGTCACATACATTGCTTGATAACCATAATCATTTTCCTTATGTCTCATAAAATAGCACCATAATCTGATGGTTCAGGGCACAAAAATCTTCGAAGCAATTCAGCAAAATAATATAGAACTTATTTAAATGGAAGAACAGAGTTTTGAATTAACTCAACTTTATTGGGATAATTCCAAAGCATATTGTTCCATTTAAGTAACTTCCATACAAAGTGGGAAGGTGTACAAGAGTGCACTAGGATTGTTAAGATCAGAGGTAACACAGATGTAGGTGAATAGCAACATTTGGGTTGAGGCAGTGATGGTTTTGGATGACACATTATTACTGTGGTTGAAGTAGTGGTCTTGGTGACAAACTGGATTTTTTGGCGGAGTCGAGATCCTTTTGCATTCCTTAGAAGAATGACAACCTGGAAGTCTTGCTCAGACGGCAACTTTATTTTTGGCAGGATTCACTCCGGCGTAAAACCCGCACCCCTCTTGCACCAGATTCTAAGAATGATTTGTCGGAGGAGGTGAAAGAGGAGGTTAAAGAGGATACAGACGAAGATGAGGAAGAGGAAGCCGAAGATGAGGACGAGGAAGAAGAGAAAGAAAAGGAAGAATACAAACCTGATCACAAGAAATTGATTGTGACTCAGGTAAGGTTGATGGGGAATGAATGAGACACGGCAGACATGATGGTATCAGTGAGTTATGGAGTTGGAGACCAGAGTCTATCAATTGATAGTAGTTAATGTTTTCAATGTGCTGCAGATAATTTAATAAGAGGCCATTTATTAATTGTTCAATTTGGTTTCCATGATTAAGGGATTGTTGGATAGAGCCTTTATTAATTTGAAAATAAAATACTGCAGGAGTTGAAAGTCCTAAGTAAAAAACACAAAGAGAGAGAAACTGAGTTAATGTTTCATTCATGATGAATTCTGGTTTTATTTCAGGTTTCAGGTCTTATTTATTCATTATAGTCAAGCTGTATTTCATAAAGAAACCTACTTTTCTTGTTCTTGTAACTCTACTGGTTACTGTGTTGCCTGAGGTAATGCATAGATCTACACAAAGCATTGACCCTGATATTCTGGGGAGTTTTCAGTTTGCTGTTACAGAGCATCTTGATTAAATATTGAAAAGGGACATGGGGTAGTGGCTGTGGTGGATGCTGAACTAATACAAGAGAAAGGATTTTTCAGTAGATACAGGAACTACAGATGCTGTTTACAAAAAAGGCACAAAAGTCCTGGGATAACTCAACGGGTCAGGCAGCATCTCAGAAGAACATGAATAGGCATTTTCAGATTGCGACTTTTCTTCATATGGTCTCGACGTGAAATGATGCTAGTCTGAAGAAGGGTCTCGACCCGAACAGTCGCCCACTCCTTCTCTCCAGAAATGCTGCCTGTCCCGCTGAGTTACTTCAGCAGTTTGTGTATACCTTCGATTTAAACCAGCATCTGCAGTTCTTTGCTACTCATGTTGACTATCTATGTTCTCTCAAGATGCTGCCTGAGCCTTAACACTTTGTCTTGTGTTTATCAGTGATGTCTCTCATGGCCTTCAGCACTTTAGAACTTCAAACCCAGGAAATCTTAATTGGAAAAGAGTTACAAACATAAACCAGTTTGTTGTATTCCATAGTTGAATGAATGAATATCGTGGAGCTTAATGTCAAATATCCTTCCTGAACCTCTGCTGATCTCATCTGTGTATCTTCCACCTCTATCAAATCCACATCAATCAATCCAGGTTTGTTTTGCAGCCTGGGATTGTAAAATGCAAGGTCTTATGTGCAGCTATGTACACCACATTCAAATGTTTGCCTGTGAGTCTGAAGGTTTTGTGCGGATGTTCAGCTGCAGAAACCCAAGTTCAAAATCCAGGCTGTCTCTCCACAGTAGTAATGAAGAGGTGCTATATTTTAAAGGGCATTGTCATGGTCCATACCAACTTCTCAAAAAGAAATAAAGGTTCTGAGCACTGTCTCAGGATGAGAATCATGGAGTTATAGAGCACAGAAACAGGTCCTACAGCCCACCATGTCCATGCCAACCTTGTTGTCCAACTGCACTAATCCCATTTGCCCGCATTAAGACTGGGTCCATCTCCTTTGACAATGCGTTCCAGATATCAACCATTCTCTCAAAACAAAATTAAAATGCTCCTCGGCTCTAATTTAAAACTCCTTCTTCTCACCTTAAACCTTTGCCCTCTTTTTAATAGAACAATACATTCTTCCAGAATGTTAGGCTAATTAATTCTTCAACCAGTCATTATCACTGCTCTAAGTAGGAATTTACTCCCTTATTTTCTATAAGGCAGAAAGCATCCACTAGAAAGTGTTTGAGAGGCTCTATTTTGTGGTAACATTTTTCATTACAACGGTTCCTGAGATTGTGTGAGATACTTCGTATTTGTGGGAGAGTTGCATCTCTGATATGTCCTTGTCCTGCTCTTTCCCTTTCTCTTGAAGCAGGCGCAGGAGGTTCACCTGCGGAAGAATCACGACCCCACGTACCGATGCAACTACAGACCGCGACGTCCAACGACTGTGGCAGCTTCACGTACATCGTCTAGGAACGAGCGTGTACAGTTGGGTGACACAGCCAAGCTTGGCAAGCAAACTCAAGAAAATATCTTCCCTTGCAAGAAGTGTGGGAAGTAAGTGGGAAACTTATGATTGAAAGGCTGAGGCATTTATGCCATGCCATTTAGTGTCCTGAATATGACAGGTTTTATTTTGATTTAATTTGCCTCAGTTAGTAATTAATACCTCCTTGCATAAATGTTAAAGTTTGTTTAAAATTTCCTTCCTAATCTAATGTAGAAAATTCTAGTTTTAAAAGTTTTCCTTTGCAACTATAATATCTCATTTGGGATGTTGCTACAAGTAAATTTTTGCAGCATACATTCCATGTTTCCAAAAAGGAGTGTGCCAAGAAATGTATCCTTTCAATGTGCTGGGGCAGGTGTGATGAGCTGATTCACTTCTTGCTATTTCTGCAATATGTCTCAGGCAGACAACAGCACAGTGATCCAGATTGCAGAGCTGCTACCTCATTGTTCCAGTACCCTAGGTTCAAAACTGACCTATGGTGCTGTCTGTGTGGAGTATGCTCTTTCTCCCTGTGTGTCCCTCCCACATCTCAAAGATGTTCAGGTCAATAGATTATAGATGAGGCTCTCACTAGGGTCTCTTCTACATCCCGCAGCTGCGCTCTTGCTCCCCCTCCCCCCACTCGCAACAAGGACAGGATCCCCCTCGTTCTCACCTTCCACCCCACCAGCCAGCGGATACAACATATCATCCACCAACATTTCCGTCACCTACAACAGGACCCCACCACTGGCCATATCTTCCCATCCCCTCCCCTCTCTGCGTTCCGCAGACCGTTCCCTCCGCAACTCCCTGGTCCACTCGTCCCTTCCTACCCAAACCACCCTAACCCCGGGCACTTTCCCTTGCAACCGCACGAGATGCAACACCTGTCCCTTTACCTCCCCCCTCAACTCCATCAAAGGACCCAAACAGTCTTTCCAGGTGAGACAGAGGTTCACCTGCACCTCCTCCAACCTCATCTATTGCATCCTCTGCTCTAGATGTCAACTTATTTATATCGGCGAAACCAAGCGCAGGCTCGGCGATCGCTTCGCTGAACACCTGCGCTCGGTCCGCATTAACGCAACTGATCTCCCGGTGGCCCAGCACTTCAACTCCCCCTCCCATTCCCAGTCTGACCTCTCTGTCATGGGCCTCCTCCAGTGCCATAGTGAGGCCCGCCGGAAATTGGAGGAGCAGCACCTCAAATTTCGCCTGGGCAGTTTGCGGCCCGGTGGTATGAACGTCGACTTCTCCAACTTCAGATAGCTCCTCTGTCCCTCCCTATCCCCTCCTCCTTCCCAGATCTCCCTCTATCTTCCTGTCTCCACCTATATCCTTCCTTTGTCCCACCCCGACATCAGTCTGAAGAAGGGTCTCGACCCGAAACGTCACCCATTCCTTCTCTCCCGAGATGCTGCCTGACCTGCTGAGTTACTCCAGCATTTTGTGAATAAATAGATTAACTGTAAATTCCCCCTTTTACACAGGTAAGTGGTAGAATTTGGGGGAGTACATGCGGACAAAAAATAGGATTGGTGTAATCGGGATGTTTAATGGTCAGCGCAGACATGTTGGTTTGAAAGGCCTCGTTTCCATGTTCTAAAGAACTATGACTAACCTTCTGATATCTCCGCTCACTAACATTGGTCTGTTGCACGTACTACAACTCTCTCTCCTCCCCTTTCTTTTTCCTCTTTCCCACCCCTCTCCACTCCTACCATATTTTCTGATTCACCTTAGAATTTTCCTTGAAACAATATTTGTTCAGATTTCCTAGAAGTTGTTTACCATAGCTCGGACTTTTTAAAAATCTTTTTGATAATTGGGCACCTTTACTACACAAATAGCATTGCACACATGCTTTTGTTATCAGCCAGTTAATTGAAAAAGGTATTGAGCTCAATCATCCAATGGGTGGGGAGAGTTGTGCAACCAAACTAATGGGTCAGATAACAGCTCCAACTGGAGGCAGTGAGGGAAAGAATGACTGTCCAGTCTGTCAACACCTGGAGCAGGTGCAGCTATCTCAGTCGTGAGTGGTGTGGCAGACGTCACACAGAGAGTGAGCACCAGTGGAAAATTCATGCTAGGTTCCAGTCCCACAGCACCAGGGAGGATGGGTTCACACCAAGCTTCTGGAACACCAGCACTCTGCCTGATGTCTTGTTTTAAAGAATGTGGATGCATATCTCTAAATGTTAAGTTCCGAGAACCAAGAGTGCAATAACAAATCAGTGCTCTACAGGATAGCAATGTTTTTATTGAGCTCCTATTTCCTGATATGACCAGTGTAAGTCCTTCCGACATTGCTTGTTGCAACGTGGAACTTGTCAATTTGAATTTTTTCTCCCCCTCCCCCCCCCCCCCCTCCCTACCAGCCACCTCAATCTATCTATTCCTGGCACTGGACGGTGTTCTTGTGGTCTCATTTGTGGTTGCAGAGGATGTTTTTGTATCACTTGTTAACATCTTCCCAACCTACACCTTTTCTTCAAATAGCCTTCTGAGTCTTACTCTACATCGTTGGGTATCTTTCGCTCACCATTCTGACAAGTTTGTTTTATTTTATTACTTTTACTGGGTTGCTAGTCGAGAACCGTAAATTCTTCCACATATCAGAGTCCAGCCACTTCCTTTTATTTATTAAGTAACAACCTGAATAAACATGCACAGCTTGAGCCTGACATCTGACCCAATCTTTGTGTTCAAGGGTATTCTACAAAGTGAAGAGTCGAAGTGCACACATGAAAAGCCACAGTGTCCAGGAAAAGAAGCAGAGGGAGTTAGAGTTAAAACAACGAGGTCCAGTTGAAAAAGAGCTGCCAAAGGAGCACGAGGAGTGCAATGATTATTCCTCATATTGCCAGGACATTTAATTTATGCAATGGTGATAAAGCAAACTATTTCTATTTGACCTTCAAACAGCTGTGGAACCTGAGACATGATCTGTGTTCTTATCTGGATACATCGTTGAATGTCAGCAAGGGTACGCTGGACACGATCCCTGTGGGTAATTCCAACTCTCAATTTGTTGTCTCTCTTGTTCCTGGCTGCAGACTCTTAAATGGAAGCTAGAGACTGCATTTTGTCACCATAGCCCATTTGCTCAACTACGTTGGTCTGAAGCGACAATCAGCAACAGAGGCCAGAATGTTGGAACAATGTAAAATGTCATAATTCTCTAATTCTGTCTAGCTGATGGAGTAAACCCTATCACTTAGTTTTTTTTAAAACAGTTGCCCAACATATTTCTTGCAGAGATTCAAAGTATGCTTGGATGCTGTGAAAGTGTTGCACATCAATTGTGTAGGTTGCTAAATATTGTATCACACAGAATTAAAAATATTCAGTATAAAAGAATTGCAATATTCTGGTTTTACATCACACCAGGCAGAATAAAGTTACATGTTGACACAGTGTTAAAGCACAAACATTTAACTAGTTTATACTTCATTTATGCAGTTTGACTAATTAGAATTAATGTTCCCTGTAAATTTTCATGTCAAACCGCAAATTTAATTTGAAAGCTGCCTTCCTGCTCAGTCAGATGATTAGCAATTTCACTCGTGTGAAACACATTGGGAATGTCCTGTCATTATAATTTATCCCCACACTTAGGTTAAATTATTCAACTATTATATCTAGACACAGCACATTCCAAATCAACACTCCAGTGCCCTCCATATGAATACTGGATGCACCTTTGTGACACACCACATCCTGTGCGTTGAAAAGTGCTGTCTGCTTTAGAAACTAGTTACATTATCCATTTTTCATAACTCCTCTCCAATCCATTGTGTCATTATTTTCACTGGTGTTATCAAGTCCAGTTGTGACTTGTCACATTGTTTTCTGCCTGAGCATGGAATAAGGCTATTTACCCGTTATACCCGTGCTTGGAATTGTGCAAGCAGGAAACGTTAATTTTGCTGAAGTCCTGATGCAAACATTTTTTTTAAAAAGAGCATGGCATGTTGCCTACTGCACTAAATTTGCTGGACCTTCCTTCAGTTTCTATGCAGTCAATTTTTCTTTCAAAATTAAGTTGCGCACGATAGTTATTTGAAGTGGCAACGTAATTTCAGATTATAGCAGTAGCAACAAATCATCCTCATTAATATTGCATTTTCCTTCCACAATGAAAGGAATGGGGTAAATTGGTGGGCTCCATTATTGACCTGGATCAATTTTCTGTGGTATGGTTGCTATCTCCAGTTAGATATATATCTTGCAAGTTTCATCATTTCAAACTACCTTTTTGTTTTTATCCTTGTTTTTTTTAGGTAAATATGTCAAAACCAAATGGAAGAAATTCCATTTTTAAAGGACTTTCTTAAAGTTGCATTCTGTAGTATCTAACAGCACAACAATGTAACTTGTATGTCTTGCCAGTGAGGTCACACTGCTAACATTGCTGATTAAACCCACTTCTACTGATTGTGTCAACCACTTCCTCACTGGTCGGATGTACCTGTGTTTACCAGATTTATTTTCACATCTATCTCTAGAGATTAACCTTTAATTTATAACATGCCCAGGGCAATCTGGAAGAGTTGGCAAGCTATGCTTTAATCAGTGATACAATATTTATGTAAAAAGCAAAATATTATCTACTGTGGAAATTTGAAACACAAAAACAAAATGTTGGAAGTATTCAGCAAGTCAAGCAAGATATGTGGAGAGAGGAAAAAATGACTTTAAGACAAATACATTTTTAAAGAATAGAATTATATTTAATATTAAAAATAATTTGAATAGGATTATTTTTTAGATTCTAGGGTAAATAGCCACTAAGCTAAACAACCCTATTTTTTAATATATATTATATCTTAAATGTGATACTGCAGCTTTTTGCTCATGCTATTGTACATACAGCACAAATTTGTATAAATCATTTTAAGCTATGGCTGTGAGCACTGAATTAAACAGCCTATTTTAACATGAGCCTTGTAAATATATTAAAATAGATATTATTTATTCTTACTGTTGGTTTCTGTATAAAAACTTTATACGATTTGTAATGTCATTGATTTTAGCAAGGCTGGCCTGAACATTGTTTTCTGTGAATGGTTTTGTAAATATCTTTTCAACAATCCTTTTGCTCCTTTCCTTTTAAAACTTCAGCTAAGAGTGGGTTAAAAATGCCCTTTGAAATATAATTTTTGTATTAATGACAATGTTATGTGTTACAAAGAAAATCGAAACCATTATTAAACATTGCTGCCTCAACTGGAATTTTCTTATTTAAAGTCTTGGTGAATCTGTCCATGATTAAAAGTAGATAATTAATAGTTTCTTTGTACAAGGTGTCGGTGGTTGAGGAAAGAAAACTTTATGGCTCTCAAACAACAGTAAGTCAATGATGAGATCTGTTTTACTGTGGGATAAATATGGACCAGCCCATTCCACTGCTTTAATTTGTGTTTGATCTTTTACATCCACTAAGAGGATATCTTCATCCAAACGATAGCAGCTCTGGTAGTGTGGAACTTGCTCAGAACTGCACTGGAGTGTTGGCCAAGTTTATTTCTGTGTGTTAAATCTCTAGACTGGGCCTTGAACCCATGAGTTGCTGATGGGGCTCATGTGTTTACCATGGGTGGTTGAACCACTCATCGTTGAGCTTTTGACAAAAGATAGAGGTGGTCATCTGTTCATCAGAGGCACTGTAAAAAGTATCCCTAACCAACAACTCTAATTCCTACCTCTGTAACAGAACACTGTAGACCACCTCTTGCACTATGCGTTTTCTAATTTTATATTTTTGAACTAATGACTTGTTTTTCTGGTCTTAAATGTCACTGTCTTGTAGAAGTTATGTGTGATTTATATATAACATGCATAATTTATGTTTTTTGTGTGTTGCCTCAGTCTATGTGATTGTGATACAGCCACAAGCAGGATTTTCATTGTACTTGCACCTCACTGTACTTGTACATATGACAAACTCAACCTGACTTTTGACTTGGGCATGCACCAACGATAGAGGCCTGAATTTTCATCTCAAAAGATATCTTATACTCTGCTGGTAGTGGCCACAGCAAAAGTATCGGTGCCCGATTAGAAAGGAGGACAGAGACTTAAACCAGGTCCACTGGGCTATGTGGGGTGGGGTGGGGTGGGAAGCTGAGCAAACTTACCACTTGGCTTGCCAGTTCCTTGGGTTAATTCAACAATTGAAGGCCAACTACCAGTTGACATCTGTGGAAAGTTAAAAGGCGTATTTTACATTTTTAATGATGTTGGAGATGAGGAAAAAGGCTATTTCAATTCATCAGGATTAATCCAATTGAGCAGCAAAGAATTTGTTCAATTTCTAATTAGCTGGAGAGTCAATATGCCTTTAATTGTCTGGGTAGGATGATTTGAGCCAAGAAGGCAAGTGATGAAAGTACTAAGTACCAGCTGGTGTTGGGCGCCTTAGTTCCTGCTGCTTCTGGTTCCACCCGAGATACAAAAGTAACGCAGTAGGTAAATTCATCAGTCTGAAGAAGGGTCTCGACCCGTAACGTCACCTATTCCTTCTCTCTAGAGATGCTGCCTGCCCGCTGAGTTACTCCAGCATTTTGTGTCTACCTTCGATTTAAACCAGCATCTGCAGTTCTTTCCTACACACAGTAGATAAATTATTGGTCTGGTAACCAGAAACCTGAGACATTGGCTCTAATCTTACCACAGCAAATGTTCACTTTAAATTCACAAAACATGTCAAGGGGCAGAATTAGGTCATTGAGTCTACTCTGCCATTCAACTGTGTTTGATCTATCTTTCCCTCTCAACCCCATTCTCATGCCTTTTGCAAAGAAATCTTTTGGGAATCCCGCAATAGCACTCCCAAGTCACTTTGCAGCCCCTATTTCTGAAATCTCTCCCCATTTAGAAAATAGAAAATAAAAATATGCATTTATTGCTACTACCAAAGTGCATGACTACACATTTTGCTACGCTGTATTCCATCTGTCACTTCTTAGTCTGTTCTCCCAACCTGAACAAGTCCTTCTGCAGAGTCCTGGCTTACTCTACACTACCTGGTCCTCCACTTATTTTTGTATCATCCACAAACTTGGCCACAAAGCCGTCGATTCCGTCATGCAAACGTGAAAATAGCAGACCCAACACCGACCCTTGCAGAACACTAGTCACTGGTAACCAACCAGTAAAAGCCCCCTTTATTTCCACTCTTTGCCTTCTGCCATTCAGCCAAGCCTCTACCAATGCTAGTATCTTCCCTCCAATACCATGGGCTCTCATCTTGTTTAACAGCCTCATGTCTGTCACTTTATCAAAGGCCTTCTGAAAATCAAAGTAAACAACATCCACTGACTGTACTTTGTTTATTTACTTCCTCAAAGAATTTCAATAGATTTGTCAAGCAAGATCTCCCCTTCACAAAATCATGCTGACTTCAGCCTATTGTATCATGTGCTTCTAAGTACTCAGTAACTTCATCCTTAATAATGGATTCTAAAATCTTACCAACCACTGAAGTCAGGTTAACCACCTTAGTTTCTCCTCTTTTGTTTTGCTCCCTTCTTGAACAGCAGAGTAACGTTTGCAGAATATACAATAGAGAACAGTAGGCAACATAAACCAGTAAAACACAGGAACAGGCACTTCAGCCTACAAAGTCTGCCAAACATGATGGCTAAACTCCTCTGTCTACATGTGATTGATATCCCTACATTCCCTACACATCCATGAGCTTAACCAAAAACCTCTTAAACACTTGTGTTTGCTTCCACCACCATCCTTGGTAGTGTGTTCCTGGCACACACCACCCCGTGTTTAAAAAAAACTTGCCCCCTCTTACCTTAAAGCTATGGCCTCTAGTCTTTGACATTTCTACCCTGGGAAAAAATATTTTGACTGTGTCTACCCTATCTATGCCTCAAAATTTTATATACTTCCAGCAGGTCGCCCCTCAACCTCTGATGCTCCTGAGAAAACAATCCAGAATTTTTCAACCTCTCCTAGTTAACACTCTAATCCAGGCAGCATTCTGGTAAACCTCTTCTGCACGCTCTGCCAAACCTGCATGTCCTCCTTGTAATGGGGAGACCAGCACTGCACACAACACTCCAAATACATCCAAACCAAAGTTTTATAAAGTTGTAACATGACTTCCTGACTCTCATATGCAATTCCCCAACTGATGAAAGCAAGCAATATATGCCTTCTTTATCACTGTCTACTTGTGTTGCCACTTTCAGATAGCTATGGATTCAACCAACTAAATAAATCTAGATTAAAAAATTAGCCTTAATAATGGTTCTCAAGAAAAGGACATTAGCATGAAGCTGAGATACTCCAGCACCTTGTGTCCTATTGTGTAAAGCAGCATCTGCAGTTCCTTGTTTCTACATTAGCATCCTTAACTGACCCAGCTTATTTGTGACTACAGGCCCATTTACACCTAAATGCCTTCTAGTCAGGATAAAACTGCATTTTTTTAGTTTAGAGATACAGCGCGGAAACAGGCCCTTCGGCACACAGAGTCCAAGCCGACCAGCGATCCCCACACACTAGCACTGTCCTACATGCACTAGGGCCAATTTTACACATACACCAAGTCAATTAACCTACAAACCTGTATGTCTTTGGAGTGGGAGGAAACCGAAGATCTCAGAGAAAACCCACACAGGGTCACGGTGAGAATGTACAAACTCCGTACAGACCGCATCCATAGGCGGGATCGAACCCAGGCCTCTGGCGCTGCAAGCGCTGTAAGGCAGCAACTCTACTGCTGCGTCAACAATGCCCATATCTTAAACCTAAAACTCAAATGAACTTAAACCTAAAAGTTAAAAGCATAACTGTAGGTATAGGGATAGGAATTATGTTGCAGATTAACATAGGTGAGGGAATTGGTAGTCAAACTGGCGACAAATCCTACACTGGCCGAAATGTGTCAACTTCCACCATATCAGTGTTGTATCTGAAAAAAATTATGTACATGCATTGCACTTCCTAGATAGTCTTCAGGAAAGCAGGTGAAGGGATCTGGGGTAAATTGAAGGGGAGAGGGGGGCACTGGAGAATTATTGGGAATCATTAGTAAGGAAAGATAAGAAAGTTAATTATCTTTAATCATTATCAGAATAAATCATTTTTCCACAAGATTGTGCGTACATGTACAACATCTTCTGATAAATAATTTTGTATAAAACAGATAAAAGCACTTTACAAAAATGAGAATATCACTTTAAAAAGTATGCTTGTTTGATGAAATGAACATGGGGAAAAGCTGCTGCTTTATGACATTAGAAGCAAAGGTAGGACCTTATCTATGAACGTCACATTCATTAACTACATATCTACCTTGTAACAATATCTCATTCATTTATAATTACAATGTTCATTTTACAGAAAATAGTTTCATGTGCTTTACCAGAAATGAACAACAGTTTACCATGTTGTCAAACAGCATCTATAAGTTAATGCTCGTGTCACGCAAAAGTATACAAAAGAAATTAAAGTTAAAAAATCTGTAGTTCAAGCAACTATTTTCCTGTTAGTGGTTGAAGTTGAAGTTTTTAGGTGTTGGTCAGTAGATTTTGGAAGCTCACAGTTTTCAACAAACATGACAAAAATCACGAGGCAACACAATGAGAACGTGCTGGGAAGTTTCCAAAGACTGGGCTGTGAGATCTTCAGACAATGCTCACTTGCAAGGAGAGTACAGAAAGTGCAATAGGAAGGTTGTTCAGACATCAGCCTCAGTCAGTTAGTCATCAGCCTCTTCTTCCACCTGTTTAATGACAGGGATCCCTAAATTTAACAGAAGTTACATAGTTAGAAAATTATTGGCCACTTGAACATGCAAAGCAAGTTTACAATTCCCCACTCAAGATTGAAGGATGCAGGGCAAAACTACTTTTAAAGTTTAATGTAGGAAATGTAGCTACCGGATTCCACAAGCAAACCTCGATTTATACAAATTCAGACAATCAATATTGATATAAATGAAACAATAAATGGCTTTAATTTTGTATTGATAATATTGATATTTCCTTCAGACATGAGGCCATTCAGCCTATCGAGTCTCTGCCAGCTCTCACAGCAATCCTATCAGTCCTCTTGCTCTACTTATTTTCCAGTACCCTGTTCTCTTCCACATGCTCATCAACTGCCACAGTAGCTGTCGTTTACAATAACAAAACAAACCTACCAAGCAACAGGACTTTGGGATATGAGAGGACAACAGAACATTCTTAAAAAAACCCCACATGGTCTCAAAGATAAAGCATGCAAATCTGCAAATACAATAACCTGAGGGAAAAAAATTAGCCATGACACGGGGACAACTTTGCTTGTCTCCTGGTTGTAGCATGGTATCCTTTATATACAGATCAGAGGTTTTGGTCTAACAATTCATCCAAAAGGTAAGACCCCTGTCAATGCAAACTCATTCAATGTAGCACAGAAGTGCAAGCCTGAGTTCTGCATTCAATTCTTTGGAATGGGAATTCAAAGCACAACGTTATGACTGAACTGACTATGCCATTATTGAATAAGGGAGACACTTCACACACTATCTGGCATGTGAAACACATTTCTTGCAGATTATTCAAAGCATTGTAAAGTCCTGGCCATTTCCAAAACTGCAGATCACTTGGAACTATGAAAAGTGAACAGTATAGAAACAGCCAAGTTTCTCTCGAATTACTACTAATTTAGATGTGACGATGTATTATTTATGGTCCCACAAGTGAAATATTTTCTACCTTATCAAACCTGTTCACAATTTTTAGAACATCTTTAGACAGCTTGGCAGTACAGCAGTTACTGGCTCACAGCTCTGGGATACCAGGTTCCATCCTGACATTGGGTGCTCATTGTGAGGAGTCTGCATGTTCTCTCCTTGGCCAAGCAGAGATTGGTACTTTCTTGATTAGTAAGGATGTCAAAGCTTACAAGGAGAAGGCAGGAGAATGGGTTTGAGGGGGAAAAACAAATCAATCATGATCGAATTGCGGAGCAGACTCAATAGGCCGATTGGCCTTATTCTGCACCTATGTCTTATGAGCTTTTGAACTAAGTGGGTTTACACTTGGCGCTTTGGAGATAAACTGCCTACTTCCAATCACCGTAGATACAAGAAACTGCAGATGCTGCTTATAAAAAATACAAAGTGCTAGAGTAACTCAGAGTGATTAGTTTCCAAAGATCATACAAATAGATCTTGTTGATCAGCCAGAATATTTCAACGTATAGAGCACTCTGCACTCTGAAGAAGCATCCCGACCCGAAAAGTCATTTATGCATCTCCTTCAGAGATACTGCCTGACCCAGTGAGTTACTCCAGCACTCTGTGGTTTTATTTACTTCCAATTACTCCTTAGTATTGGCAAATTGCAATATTAGAAGAGAGGTTGTGTTAGAAATTATGTTGCTGGGATAAACAAAAAAGTGGGGAAACAAATGGGAATATTGCTCGAATACCAGCATGGACCCAATAGGGTCAATAGCCTCCCTCTCTATTACTATGTGTGAGCTATAAGAAATTCTACAGGCCATCCTTAGATCTTCAGTTATCTGGTGAAATAAAACCAACAAAAAAAAAGGGTCATGACCCGAAACGTTACCTGAACAGCGTTTAGTGCTCCATACACTGAAATATTCTGGCTGATTAACACGATCCACTTGTATGATCTTTGGAAATTTATTATAAGAAAATAACTGCAGATGCTGGTACAAATTAAAGGTATTTATTCACAAAATGCTGGAGTAACTCAGCAGGTCAGGCAGCATCTCAGGAGAGAAGGAATGGGTGACGTTTCGGGTCGAGACCCTTCTTCAATTCACAAAATGCTGGAGAATTTGCTGGATTATTATGCTGGAGAATTCACAAAATGCTGCCTGACCTCCAGCATTTTGTGAATTGAAGAAGGGTCTCGACCCGAAACGTCACCCATTCCGTTTGGAAATTTATTGTTCTGTATGGGCCCCTTCCGTGTCTGTTCGCAGCCATTGCGTTCAGGCAAGGTTCTTCTTTCCCTCCCTCCCCATCCCAGGCACATTCATTTACATTCATTCCCCACCCCTCCTATCTCTGGGTCCTCCATTTCCCTTTTATTCCCCCCATCTTCCCCCTCCTTTGTCCCTTTCCTTAACCCTCCCTCTGACTTAACATTTCACTCTTCCTCTTCTTTCCTTATCTGGCACCCCTTTATCTCTTATTCACCTTGAGCCTTTGTACTAACTCCACCCATCTGTCAATCGCTACCCCCCTCATCTGTTTCCACCTGTCACTTGCCAGGCTTTGTCCCACCTTTTCCAGCTTTTTCCTTCACAACTCCAGTTTCCTCCCATATCCCAAAGACGTGAGGGTTTGTAGCTTAATTTGACCTCTGTAAATTGCCCCGTGCGTGTAGGGAGTGGATGAGAAGGTGGGATAACATAGAACTAGTGTGAACAGGTGATCGATGGTTAGCGTGGACTCGGTGGGCTGAAGGGCTTGTTTCCATGTTGTATCTCTATATGCAACTAATCCCCCATCGACCTGAGGAAGGGTTCGCCCCAAAGTGTTATCTGTCGATTCATTAGTGCATCAGTCACTGAAAGGAAGCATGCAGGTACAGCAGGCAGTGAAGAAAGCCAATGGAATGTTGGCATTCATAACGAGAGGAATTGAGTATAGGAGCAAAGAGGTCCTCTGCAGTTGTATAGGGCCCTAGTGAGACCGCACCTGGAGTACTGTGTGCAGTTTTGGTCTCCAAATTTGAGGAAGGATATTCTTGCTATTGAGGGCGTGCAGCGTAGGTTTACTAGGTTAATTCCCGGAATGGCGGGACTGTCATATGTTGGTAGACTAGAGCGACTAGGTTTGTATACACTGGAATTTAGAAGGATGAGAGGGGATCTTATCGAAACGTATAAGATTATTAAGGGGTTGGACATGTTAGAGGCAGGAAACATGTTCCCAATGTTGGGGGAGTCCAGAACCAGGGGCCACAGTTTAAGAATAAGGGGTAGGCCATTTGGAACGGAGATGAGGAAAAACTTTTTTAGTCAGAGAGTTGTGAATCTGTGGAATTCTCTGCCTCAGAGGGCAGTGGGGGCCAATTCTCTGAATACATTCAAGAGAGAGCTAGATAGAGCTCTTAAGGATAGCGGAGTCGGGGGGAATGGGGAGAAGGCAGGAACGGGGTACAGATTGAGAGTGATCAGCCATGATCACATTGAATGGTGGTGCTGGCTCGAAGGGCCGAATGGCCTACTCCTGCACCTATTCTATTAGGAATAGTCTATTGTCTATTGATTCCCCCCACAGATGTAGCCTGATCCACTGAGTTCCGCAACACCTTATCTTTTGCTCAAAATGCAGTATTTGCAGTCTCTCATGTCTCCATTCTAGCAAGCTTCTAGAAAGGAAAATCACCAAACCAGATTCAGCCACTGTGTGGCAGTGTGTACTGCATTGTCTTCAAACATCTATTACTGTATGTTAGGACCTGGCTTGCTGGTTCTCAATTACATTGCTCCTCATCAGCCTCCACCTTGCATTCTCCACAAACTAAGCAAAGCATTGGAACTAGCATCTAGACCCATTCGCCCGTAGACCTGCAAATCTTTAAAAATTCTTTGTTCCAAACCTCTCCATGAATTCCTTCCTCCATTTTCAATAACCTCCTTCAGCGCTACCTCCTCCAAGATCTGTCTTTTCCCCCGATCCTAGGCTCCAGAGCCTCTCTTCAGTTTCTTGCCAAGAATGCTGGTTGCCAGGTTAATCACCAGAGTAAATCAGCCCAGTATGGGTGGCTGAAGAATTGATGTGAGATTGTCAATAAGCATGCTGGAAACAATAGTTGACAAGGAAATAAGTGAGGGAGGGGGTGGGATGGAATGACTCAAACAACTGGCACAGATTCGATGGCAGAACTGCCTCCCTATGTAACATAATGAAATGTAAATATGTCAGTTAACATACCATCTAGTTTCTTCAGCCGAGTCAGCCTCTTCGTCGCTTCTTCCACCCACACGCCTTCCGATGAGTATTTCTCTTCTAATGGGTTCCCCACAAATACAAGGTCCACCAGGTTAGGAAGATCAGCCAGCTTGGCAAATTCAGCTAAATGTTGAAAGTAACGAAGAGAATTAGGAGAAAGTAAGTGTGCGAGAGAGTGATGGAGGGAGGGAGGGACAGAGAGACAAAGGGGAGAATATACAGGGATGGAGAGGGAGACAGAGAAGTAGGAGGCAGAGAAAGACACAGAGAGACAGTGAGAGAGAGAGACAGACAGAGAGATTGAGAAAGAGGGTGGGACAGAGATACAAAGGGACAGTGAGAGATGGAGACAGAGGGAAGAAGAGAGGGGGCAGAGAAGGAGACAAAGGAGACCAAAAAAGACAGAGAGAGAGAGAGAGAACCAGAGATACAAAGTGAAACTGAAAGGCAGACACTGGCAGAAGCAAAGAGAGAGAAAGAGTCAGGCAGACAGACCAGGGCGACAGTCAGACAGATAACCAAAAGTTGTCACAACCGGATGACTTGAGAGGGAACGAGAGACTAGAGTTTGAAGAAGAGAGGGTAGATATTTGATAAGTGAAATGTCGTTAAGCAATATGCACTCCTGCATATTGCATACAGATCCTGAGGGGCTCTGACACTGGTGAAGTGGAGACAATGACTCCTCCTGTGACAGAGATGAAGTGAAATTTCTATTTCTTAGTGTGTCATGAGTCTTTGGAACTCTTCCTCAAAGGTAATTGGAAGTAGAGTCCTCGTTACTTCTCTTCTAGGTAGAGGTAGATAGATTCTTGGTAAGTACGAGGGTGAAAGATTACCGCAGTTACATAGGAGTGTAGAGCAGAGGCTACAGTCAGATCAGCACTTAACTTACTGGCAGAGATGTTTCCCAACAAGTGGTGATGCAGGGACAGAGAGGGGGTAAATTCAGTTATCAGATCCAAATGGAGGCATGCAATATGGTTAGGGACAGGGTGAAAGTCCTGGTGAAATGGTATCAATAAACAAGCTGTAAATTACAAAGCAGCCCACGAGGTTATTAATTACTAATAACCTGAACCATTGCAAACTAGCTTTACATCTAGAAATTAAACCATTACTGTTCTGAATGAGCACAATGACTAAATCTCCATTGTTCTCAGGGACAGACCATCCAAAGATTCATGAAGGCATTTCTCCTCACCTCAGCCCAATGTGGCTTATTCCATATTCTAAGGCGATGAGCCTTAGTTTTAGATTCCTCGTCCAGGGGAAACATTGAGACTAGGAGTTTTGCAAGTTTCAGTGAGATCTCCTTTCAATCTTCTTCACTCTTCAGAATACCAACACTAGTTTATTTTTTAATTATTATTCATTCAAGGGATGTGGGCTTTGCAGGCCGAGACAGTATTTAATTACCCATTCCTAACTGGCCTCTGGAAGGTGATGGTGAGCTGCTTTACAGATCTACTCAATCTCACCCCCTTTAACATTCCTGGGACCAGTCAAGCAAATCTTCTCTGAACTCTGAACAGAGTGGCAAGAATATTGCTTTTTAGATTATGAAACCAAAACTGTACTCAGTACTCCAGATGCACTTTCATCAAGCTGTTATATAATTAGCAAAACATCTAATAAAGTTGTAAAAGATTTTAGACGAGTTTGAAGGAAGAAACACAAGAAGTCCAAACATTAACAAATCAAGAAAGAATAAAATCAGACAGGAAAGATACCAAGGAAGCAAAACAGAATTATAGGATTCTAAAAAAAGGTTAACCATGTAGTAAGATATAATACAATTAAAACGTGAGTGAACTATATGTATAGCAATGTACACAGTGTCTGCAATAAAATAGGGCATCTGGTATTGGTAACCACCAGACCAAGTGTGGTTTACTAAAACAAGGGTACAGGGAAAGTGGTACGGGGAATTAAACACTGCAGTAACATATCTGGAAAACAGAGGGAAAAGGGATGGAGAAGCTGCAATACTTGTTATTACATAATGACATTAGAAATAAGGCGAAAGATATAAAGAAAACAATCTATTTAGATAAAGGATCAACCATGCTCATTCAGACTACATTATAAGACCTCCACCAGAAGGTTGGTGGAGGAACGTCACCCATCCCGCCAGTCTTGGATGCGCCTGTACCAATTGTTTCCCTAGCAGACGTATGTTTGGCCTGCCTGAGAGTGCATCTGCAGAAAGCAACGGTGGTGCAGCGGTAGAGTAACTACCTTGCAGTGCTGGAGACCCGGGTTCAATCTGGACTACGGGTGCTGTCGGTACGGAGTTTGTACGTTTTCCCCATGACTGCGTGGGTTTTCTCTGAGATCTTCGATTTCCTCCCACACTCCAAAGACGTACTGGTTAATTGGCTTGGTGTATATGTAAATTGTCCCTAGTGTGTGTAGGATAGTGTTAATGAGCGGGGATGGCTGGTCGGTGCGGATTCAGTGGGCCGAAGGGCCTGTTTCCGCGCTGTATCTCTAAACTAAACTGGCCCAGATGGAATCCCAGACGCCTCCTCGGGACCCGTGCGGACCAGCTGGCAAAGGTATTCACTGACATCTTTAACCTCTCACTACTCCATTCTGAGGTCCCACCTGCTTTAAGAAGACCACTATTATCTCATCCAAATCATTAATATACAACGTGAAGTGTAGCAGCCCCAGTACCGACCCCTGTGGAACTCCGCTAGTCACTGGCAGCCAACCAGAAAAATCCCCCATTATTGCCACTCTCCGTCTTGTGCCACCCAGCCAACCTGTTGTTCTTGAGAAGGTGGTAAAGGGTCATTGCAGACATTCCCGCATCCGTAACCAAATAATGTTGGGTAGGGAGGTCTCAGGATTTGGATAAAGCAACATGGAAGAAATACTAACATATTTCCAAACATGATTGGTACATGACGTGGGAAAAACCTGCACCTGTGGTGTTGCCTTACATCTGAATCCTTGTCTTTTTGGATGTAGAGACTTGGATGTGCAGTTACAGAGTAACCTGGGCAAATAACTATAGAGCATGTTGCAGACGGTACACACTGCAACTACTGTGCATCATTGGGAGAGGGAATAAATATTTCAGGTGGTAGATGGGCTACAAATAAATTTGCATGCTTTGCCCGGGATGGTCTCAAACTTTCTGAGTACTAATGGAGTTCCACATCCAGACAAGAACATTTTATCAGAATCTGTGTCACTGGCCAGTGATTGGTGTCCATCTTAATTGTACTCAAGTAGGTGATGGCGAACCATCAAGTCCAATATCTTGCACATAAAGCAAAACGTGTGTGGTGCCCAGCAGCGAGTCACTCTCAGCAGGATAACCAGATTCTAATCTGCTGTGACAGCAACAATATTTATGTTGCTGATGCATCGTGTTTTTCGTCAGTGATAGAGAAGGACTCTGAGATGGCAATGTTACTGAATGTTAAGGGCAAGGGATTAGGCTCCTCTTGATTGAACATGATCGTTGGCTGCTTTTCTTGTTACTTGTTATTTATCCTGTCCATGCTCAAATGTTGTGCAGGTTTTATCCATGCAGGAAGGTCTGCTTCATTCGTTCAAGAGTTGTGAATGGAATTGAACACATCAGAAGTTGTAACAGTGGTACATAAAAGTGCAGGTGCTAAACTGGTAAAACTGCAACGCTGGGTCATGTATGTTAAACAGGAAAAAGAATGGACAGAGTTCAGCAACCTCACAACAAACCAATCAGACCAGCTTTGCCATCCTGCCACATACAGCCTGGAATAGTGGTGGAAATTGTATATCATCACTAATGTCTAGTTTAAAAAAAAATCTAGGTGATTAACTTAATTTAAATTACAGGGCTGGTGGGATTTGAATTTAGCTTACTGGACTGATAGTTCAAGCCACATATTTACTGTAAGTGTAACCACTGAACCACATCAGATGATACAAAAATGTAAGGAAAACAAGGGGTACCAGAATTTGAGAGGACATATACTAAAAAAGGATGGACAGACCAGGCTTCCTTTCCCTTGACAACAGACCTAAAAACATAATTCAAATTATAAATAACAATAGAAAATGCTGAAAATACTCTGTGGGTTAGGCATCATCTGTGGAAACAGATAATAATTCAGATCGAAGACGCTTTGTCAGAATGACAAAACATCTTTGATCTGAAGTTTTAATTCACTTTCTCTCTCCACAGATAACGCCTAATCTTCTGAGTTCTTTATAGCATTTGAAGTTTAATTATAGATTTACATCATCTGTAATTTTTTTTGTTTTTCATCTTTTTTTCATGCAAGTTCTTGATGGACTGAATACAGAGAGAACATTTCCAGCTATGTTGAAGAAGGTAACTGGAGTCCATTGCTAAAAGATATCACTAAGAAACCCGACAAGAGGAGCAAGGGAACAGAGAATTACACTGGTGCATTTCGATGAACAGAGTGGAAGTGACACAACAACAGCATAAATGTCAGTATGGGCTGTCTGACATGTGGTTCGTTTCTGTGCTATAGATCCTATAAAATTTCAGGTATCTCAGCACAAACATCCTTGAATGATAATATAAAAACACAAAAGTAGATGACTATTTAACATGACCAAGACACAAATCTACTGCTTCCAGAGAATTGCTATTTGACAAACATAGCTGTTGATTCAGGGACCTCTGACAGGCTTCAGCTACAGAAGAAAATGACGAGTCTCATTAGATCAAGGTTCATTTGTATTTTAGCTTCTGCAACCTGGTTTATTTCTATATCCCTCAATTCTCTTAGCAAGAACATAACCACCTCAAATTTGAAATGTTCAATATTGTCTCCACAGATTTAAGGAGGGATGGTGGGAGTTGCTTCATTGTCAGAGTCACAGAAAGGTACAGCAGGGACACATGGCCATAGTCCATGCCAAGTCACTGCTATTGTTTTAAAACCTGTAAGTACAGCAAACCCCTTCCCGAGGTGCTGTGGCCGCGGTGCCGCCCAGAAGGTTCGTTGGTCAGTGGGACCTAGCCCGAAGGTTCGGCGATCGGCAAGACCGGAAACCCGCCCGAAGGCTCGTAGGACCGCGCAACCAGCGGCCTGCCTGAAGGCTCGTCGAACAATGTGACTGGGAGGGAACTGGAGACGTCGCATGTGAGGAGCGTGGGCCAGTAGGAGGGTGAACTGGATTAATGCCTCCAGCGTCTTCAAGGTCGGCTTCAGGAGACGACCCGGGACACAAAGATGGGCCGACCGGACTTTGAATAATGGCGTTAAAAATAGCATTGCCCGCATGTGTAATATACGCAATAAGAATTTCACTGTGCAGTTACATAATGTGCCAAATAAAGCAGTATTGACTATTGATTGACACTATTGACTATTGAACCCTCGCTATAACCAAATAAGGGGGGGGGGTTAATATGTACAGTACTATTGGGAAAAACAGCCAATAAACATACACTACGCAATAAACAGTAAAGGACACAAAATATACAATAACTTGGGGCGGCACAATGGCACCGTGGTAGAGTTACTACCTTACAGCGCCAGAGACCGGAGTTTGATCCTGACCTCGGGCGCTCCCTGTGGCAGCGTGGATCTCGTCCAGGTCCTCGGGTTTCCTCCCGCGTTGGGGAGACATGGTTTGTGGTTTGGTTGGTTTCTGTGGGTCGCTGGTCGAGCCGCTAGCTTATGGCCCCGGGTGCTCCCTTTCGCTGCCTGGATTTCCTCTGGGTGCACTGTTTCTATCCGAAACGTTGTAGCGTGGGGGTGGAGCTGGGGCGCCCGGGTGGGAGAGTCACGGTCGCAGGGGGTGCCAGGGTGGGGGAGTCACGGTCGCAGGGGGTGCCCAGGGTCAAGACAGTGTCTCTGGCGCTGAGGCTCTGCTGGTGGTTCGCGGAGGCCAGTTAGGCCGCAGGCCTGCATTTCTTTGTGGGGGAGGAGACCCAGGGAAACCCAAGCTGTCGGAATGCCTTTGCCTTTGCAAGGAGGGAGGGAAGGTAGAACCACTGCGGTAGTTTTATCCTACACATTATGAATTGTCCCTAGTGTGTGGGATAGAACTAGTTTATGGGTGATCGCTGGTTGGCACGGACTCGATGTTTCCATGGTGTATCTCTAAACTAAACTAAGCTAAAATGGTTCAAAAACACCATTCGCTCCATTCACCTAGTGGTCATTCCGTGAAACAACAAACTCGGTCTAACTGATTTAGTCCGCTATAACTGAGGTTCATTAAAACGAGGGTTTACGGTAGGTTTTACTGTTATTATTTTGCTCAGCTTTTATACTACATATATGGGTCCAATAAAGCTTCACTAACTGAAGATCTATTGGGCATTTAGGGGTATGGGAATTGTGAGATGATCAAAGGTTCATCTGGGTGCAATCACACAGGTAATGCTTGATGTAACAATGTTGCTGCCTAAATTATTGCGATCAGTCATTGTGAAGTAATCCATATTAACCCAGGCTGAAGGTGAAGGAAATGCTAATGATGAAGGACGCTGGGAATCAGAAATCCAAAGCTACTTCTTTCACCCAAACCTGCAACATTTACTGGGAGTCCTTACTCAGATTTATTTTAGTTTAGAGATACAGTATAGAAACACACCCTCCAGCCCACCAGGTCCATGCCGACCAACAATCACCTGTACACTAGTTCTATGTTATCCCATCCTACACACTAAGGGCAATTTTACAGAAGATAATTAACCTACAACATGTACGTCTTTGGAATGTGAGAGGAAACTGGAGCACCCGGAGAAAATCCACACGGTCACGGGGAGAACGTACAATCTCCGTACAGATAGCACCAGCAGTCAGGATCGAAACCGGATCAGGATCGAAACTGTGCCATCCACTTCAGGTACTTCTCCCACTTCCCACATTCCCACTATTCAAATCAGCAATCAACATGTCAACTATGGGACCTGCTGGGTGTTTCGTGGAGAAAACTCTTCTACTTTCACAACCATCCATCAAAGTCAGACCATTTCAGACCAAAAGACGTTACTTAGTGTGTTTCTCGCCCAGTCTCTGGTCAAGTAAAGTAAGTCCACTTCACCATATTGACTTGTCATCTGCCAACTTGAATGTGGAGATGGCTAGTCTTCTATGTGTTTCAATCATCCATAGAATCCATATGAAGTTGCCCAGCATTACTCCAACAATTTGCGTCTATCTTTGGTTGTTATAAGTACAACTGTGGCTATGATTCAAAAACATTTCATTGGCAGTAAAGTGCTCAGGCATGTGCTGATGTTGTGAAACCCTCTGCAGTAATGCAAGTTTTCTATATTAAAAAATGTGGAGCGTACCCCAATCCTTCACTATGTTGTTCGACATGTATAGCACTCGGAGCTGCTTCATGGCATGAATTCCTTTAAGCTTCTCTATTAAGTTGTACGATATCCACAATTCTTCCAATGTCTCCCCGACTGACTCCTGCAGAAAGTAAAATTAATTATAGCAGTAAAGATAGAGAGTGATAGGAAATGTGCTTAATTTCTTTGTAACAATATTTTAACATGCAATTGCACTGATTTCATCGCTTGCAGTGTGCCTTGATTAAGGTGCAAACAGATTTGGAAATTAAACTAAGAAACGGGCAGGCAGGCAGAGTGCTTGAGTTAATTCGCAATACAAAGTATTTATAGAAATCACTGAAAGTTATTGGACAGGTACAGAGGACATAGAATTATGGTGAGAGGGGCAAGATTTAATACAAACTTGAGGGGCAACTTTTTCACTCAGAAGGTGGGGATTTTATGGAACAGGCTGCCAGAGGAGGTAGTTGAGGCAGGTACTGTAACAGCATTTAAAAGACATTTGGTCATGTACACAAATGAGAAAAGTTTAGAGAAATATGGGCCAAATGGGACAACTGGGTTGGCTTGGATGAGTTGAGCCTGTTTCCATTCGTATGACTCTATGACTATAAAAGAAAATTAGTACAACTTAAATAACTGACCAAAAGCTTGGTCAATTTATTCACAAAATGCTGGAGTAACTCAGCAGGTCAGGCAGCATCTCGGGAGAGAAGGAATGGATGATGTTTCGGGTCGAGACCCTTCTTCAGAGCTTGGTCAAAATGGTAGGAAATAATAAGCATCATAAAGGAAGCAAGAAAATCCAGGAAGGAAAAAAAGAGCAGATTTAAATGTTTCTCTTAATATCAAGGCACTGGACTGCAAAGGATGCTAATTATGTGATTAAAAATCTCATTTAATAACATTTAGAATACTGTAATTAGCCCCAGGCACCACATTTCAGATCTATTGGTCATGGAAGCGATGCTGTACAGAGTCAACAGACTGGTACCACAGCTGATGGGTTAAAATTATGAAGAATGCATAGATTGCAATTATTAAACTTTCTCTGCCATCTCTCGGATGAGCAACCACCATTTGTGTCACTCAATCTCCACCTTATCACAACCATTCTTTCTGTTCCCCCTTCCTTTCCCCTTCTCTACAAAAACATGCTTGTTTTCCCAATTTCTCCCAGTTCCGATCAAAGGTTATTGACTTGAAATATTAACCTGCTTCTTGCTCCACTGATACTGCCTGGCCTGCTGAGTATTTCAAGTATTCTCTTTTTACTGAATAGACTATATTTGTATTCCCTTAATTTTAAGATGGGCATTTTGGGTGTGACAAAGAACCATTCTCAAATGCACTGAATTTGAAGATACCAATGAACAATTAAATGGTTAATATATTAACTAAAGAATAGGAGTAAATTTAATAAATGATTAAATGATTCTTGTTATGGCTGACTGGTATTCCCCTTCATAAACGCGGAGCAAGAGTGGATTATTTTGACCATGTGGCTGTTCTACTATTTAATGACTTAGATTTTGTGGATGTGATGCCAAGTAAACTGGTAGCATTTGCCTTTCTTATACCACAAAACCAACAGCCTCTTATACAGTGAAACCACATGGAAACTCCAAAGCTGCAGTCTGTAATTTCTTGCATCTCTACTAGCTGCAATTTGCAATTTGCTCCAACGTAGCCTCTGAAATTGAGTGAACTTGTGGGAACTTCAGGTATTTACAAACTATTCTGAGAATAGAAAAAGCCTGAAAATGTTGTGTTTTGTGAATGACCTCTAATGGTGTATTACATAAAACTGTACAGAACAGGAATAGGCCCTTCCGTCAACAATGTCTGTGCCGAACATGATGTCAAGTTAAACTAATCTTCTCTGCCTGCATGTGATCCATATCCCTCCATTCCCTGCACATCCACGCGCCTTTTTGAAAGCTTCTTAAATGCCACGATTGTATCAGCCTCCACCATCCCTGTCAGTGCTTTCCAGGCACCCACCAATCTCTGTGTAAAAAACTTGCTGCACACATCTCCTTTAAATTTAGCCCCTCCCACTTTAAAGCTATGCCCTCTCGTCTCTTACAGTTCAACTCTGGGAGAAAGGTTTTAACTGTCTATCCCATCTGTGCCTTTCATAATTTCGTATACTTCTATCAGATCTCCCGTTAACCTCTGATACTAGTATATACAATTTTACATTCTAAACCTTTGCGCTTTGTATTGTGCCCCACCACTCTTTAACCAAATTTGCTGCCCAATTGCAGAAATAAGTACAAACCTTAATAATGGAGATTAGATTCAGATCATTCATTTGTTATTAACCTACCAGGCCATTTAAATTCTTTATGTTGTTTCTTCCCAGTGATAGAATTTTTAACTTCTCTGGAAAATAAGAAAAATACACAATATTTCACTTTAAACTGGCATTTAGTTCGTTGAAAGTGGCATCATAGGTAGATAGGGTGACAATAGACAATAGACAATAGACAATAGGTGCAGGAGTAGGCCATTCAGCCCTTCGAGCCAGCACCGCCATTCAATGCGATCATGGCTGATCACTATCAATCAGTACCCCGTTCCTGCCTTCTCCCCATACCCCCTCACTCCGCTATCCTTAAGAGCTCTATCCAGCTCTCTCTTGAAAGCATCCAACGAACTGGCCTCCACTGCCTTCTGAGGCAGAGAATTCCACACCTTCACCACTCTCTGACTGAAAAAGTTCTTCCTCATCTCCGTTCTAAATGGCCTACCCCTTATTCTCAAACTGTGGCCCCTTGTTCTGGACTCCCCCAACATTGGGAACATGTTATCTGCCTCTAATGTGTCCAATCCCCTAATTATCTTATATGTTTCAATAAGATCCCCCCTCATCCTTCTAAATTCCAGTGTATACAAGCCCAATCGCTCCAGCCTTTCAACATACGACAGTCCCGCCATTCCGGGAATTAATCTAGTGAACCTACGCTGCACGCCCTCCATAGCAAGAATATCCTTCCTCAAATTTGGAGACCAAAACTGCACACAGTACTCCAGGTGCGGTCTCACCAGGGCCCGGTACAACTGTAGAAGGACCTCTTTGCTCCTATACTCAACTCCTCTTGTTACGAAGGCCAACATTCCATTGGCTTTCTTCACTGCCTGCTGAACCTGCATGCTTCCTTTCATTGACTGATGCACTAGGACACCCAGATCTCGTTGAACCCCCCCTCCTCCTAACTTGACACCATTCAGATAATAATCTGCCTTTCTATTCTTACTTCCAAAGTGAATAACCTCACACTTATCTACATTAAACTGCATCTGCCATGTATCCGCCCACTCACACAACCTGTCCAGGTCACCCTGCAGCCTTATTGCATCTTCCTCACAATTCACACTACCCCCCAACTTAGTATCATCTGCAAATTTGCTAATGGTACTTTTAATCCCTTCGTCTAAGTCATTAATGTATATCGTAAATAGCTGGGGACCCAGCACCGAACCTTGCGGTACCCCACTGGTCACTGCCTGCCATTCCGAAAGGGACCCATTTATCCCCACTCTTTGCTTTCTGTCTGTTAACCAATTTTCTATCCATGTCAGTACCCTACCCCCAATACCATGTGCCCTAATTTTGCCCACCAATCTCCTATGTGGGACCTTGTCGAAGGCTTTCTGAAAGTCGAGGTACACCACATCCACTGACTCTCCCTTGTCAATTTTCCTAGTTACATCCTCAAAAAATTCCAGTAGATTTGTCAAGCATGATTTCCCCTTCGTAAATCCATGCTGACTCGGAACGATCCCGTTACTGCTATCCAAATGCTCAGCAATTTCGTCTTTTATAATTGACTCCAGCATTTTCCCCACCACTGATGTCAGACTAACTGGTCTATAATTACCCGTTTTCTCTCTCCCTCCTTTCTTAAAAAGTGGGATAACATTTGCTATTCTCCAATCCACAGGATGGTCAAAAGGCTTTTGGTACATTGGCTTTCAACAGTCAGAATATTGAGTATAAAAGTTGGGTGGTCATGTTGCAGTTGTACAAGACGTTGGTGAAGCCACATTTAGAGTATTGTATTAGTTTTGGGCACCATGTTATAGGAAAGATGTTGTCAAGCTGGAAAGGGTGCAGAGAAGATTTATGAGGATGTTGCCAGGACTTGAAGGCTTGAGCTTTAGGGAGAGGTTGAGCAGGCTCAGACTCTATTCCTTGGAGCACAGGAGCTTGAGGGGTGATCTTGTGCAGGTATACAAAATCATGAGAGGAATAGATCAATCAGTTAAATGCACAGATTCTCTTGCCCAGACTAGGGTAATCAAGAACCAGAAGACATTTAAGGTGAAGGGGAAAGATCTAATAGGAACCCGAGGGGTAACATTTTCACACGAACGGTGGTGAGTGTATGGAACGATCTGCCTGAGGAGGTAGACACAAAATGCTGGAGTAACTCAGCGGGACAGGCAGCATCTCTGGAGAAAAAGAATGGGTGACATTTCGGGTCAAGACCCTTCTTCAGCCTGAGGATGTAGTTGAGGCAGGTAATATCGCAATGTTTAAGAAACATTTAGACAGGTACATGGATTGTACAGGTTTAGAGGGATATGGGCAAAACGCAGGCAGGTGGGATGAGTGTAGATGGGACATGTTGCCTGGTGTGGAAAAGTTAGGCCGAAGGGACTGTTTCCACGCTGTAAGACTATGACAAGGGAAAGACTTTGGAGGAAGATTGCAGTCAATTGATTCAAAGGTTGAATAGTTTGAAAAAAAGGAGGGATTTTTATTACTATTCTGTAAGTTCTCATGAGAGACTTTGATGAGGCATTTCAATACGATGGCAAAGTTGACAACCTGATTGGAAGGATTTATGCAGAGTTAAAATAGGCACATTTGGGAGGATGACATGTGGTTAAGATTTGATGATCTTAGTCTAAATAACAAGTCCACCACTTGACACCTATCTCTATTGGTGAGGGTAACAAATGAGGGGCTCTGGTAATGAGGGAAATGAACTCGGGTCTCTGGTCACGAGGGAAATGAACTCAGATCTCTGGTAGTGAGGGTAATTAACTCGAGTTTCCAGTAGTGAGGGTATCGAATTTGGGTCTCTGAGAGTGAGAGTAATGATCTCGAGACTTTGATAGTGAGGGAAATTAAGTCAAGTTGTGATAGTAACAAACTCGAGTCTCTGGTCGTGAGGGTAATGAACTCGGATCTCTGGTCGTGAGGGTAGTAACAAATTCCAGTCTCCAGTAGTGCCTGCTGGGATTTGTACTCAAGTTTCTGAGGTGTTATTCCAGTTCAGAACGTTACTGGACTGGTAGCATTATCACTGAAACTATCATACCCAAAGTTAAGTAATGAATACTGCCATTAGTGAATATTTACAGTAGTGTATATATAGTATGTCATCATTTGACAACACACATCTATGATTTTATTTAAATATCTTAGGATGCCAGCTTTGCTAATGTAAATGGAGTAAAACATGAGCTCAGCAAGTGACAGCAAAAATACAGATGTACGTACTTCCATTTACCCGAAATAGTACATTTGCTTCAGTTTTAGAAGAATGTTTGATGTGAAAGTAAAAACACTTGAATGAAATCTTTAACAAAAATCTTACACTTACTTAGTCCATTCAAATTCGCTATTTTTTCAATGCAATTAGTTGAAAGAGACAATTTTCTGAAAAACAAGCAAAATAATATTTTAAATTTGGGTGATATTGCACCATTATTTAAAGCAACACTAGATTGCTGATTTTTAAAAAATGATAAAATGAAGGTCTTCATGTTCTCAAACATCAACTTCAGATACATGTTCAGTATTTCTGAGATCAGTGCTCAGAACAGAGAACTTTACAATGTACCACCAGAATGAAAACCTTGCTCCACTGACTGCATGAATCTGAAGCAAAATGATTTCACCTAATTTTGACAAGACCTCAGTTGCATGGAACTCACAGGTAAAACCGGCACACTAATTCAAATGAGCATCAGTGCATAGATAGGGTAGATGCACAGAATTGTTTACCCAGAGGAGGGAAAATCAGGAACCAGAGGACATAGGTTTATGGTGAGAGGGGAAAGATTTAATAGGAATCTGAGAGGCACCTTTTTTAGAAGAATGAGGGGAGACCTCATTGAAACATACAGAATAGTGGAAGGCTTGGATAGAGTGGGCGTGGAGTGGGAGTGTTTCGGACTAGAGGTCATAGCCTCAGAATTAGAGGACGTTCTTTTAGGAAGGAGATGAGGAGAAATTTCTTTCATCAGAGGGCGGAGAATCTGTGGAATTCTTTGCCACAGAAGGCTGTAGAGGCCAAGTCAGTGGATACTTTTAAGGTAGAGTTCTTGATTAGTACGGGTGCCAGAGGTTTAGATTTTTTTTAGATTTAGAGATACAGCGTGGAAACAGGCCCTTCGGCCCCCCGAGTCCGCGCCGCCCAGCGATCCCCGCACATTAACACTATCCTACACACACTAGGGACAATTTTTACATTTACCCAGTCAATTAACCTGCATACCTGTACGTCTTTGGAGTGTGGGAGGAAACCGAAGATCTCGGAAAAAGCCCACGCAGGTTACAGGGAGAACGTACAAACTCCGTACAGACAGTGCCCGTAGTCAGGATCGAACCTGAGTCTCCGGCACTGCATTCGCTGTAAGGCAGCAACTCTACCGCTGCGCCACCATGCCGTTATGGTTATGGTTAAGGTTATGGGAAGAAGGCAGGAGAACGGGGTTAGGAGGGAGAGATGATCCGTCATGATTGAATGGCGTAGATCTGATGGGCCGAATGGTCAAATTCTACTATTTGATATGACCTTATGGACATAGGTAGGAGAGGTTTAGAGGGATATGGGCCAAAAACAGGCAGGTTGAACTAGTGTAGATGGGGCACCTTGGTCCACACGGGCAAGCTGGGCCGAAGCGCCCGTTTCCGTGCTGCTTCTTAGGCCCCCCACGGTCATGGCTGACCATGGGTGATGCATCCTAGTTGGCTGCTTGCTCCACACCTCGGTTAGAGCAGCGTCGCTTGTGGCTGAAGAGACCAATGCGGGAGTGACAGTCTCTGTCGCAAAGGTCACATTTGCATGTGGTCTCTGGTCTGTTGAAATTGCTGCGCTCCTTTCTGTATGCCCGCTTGTCTGCCGCTACGTTCATCAGTTTCTCTTCAGGTTCAGGGTACCTCTCCACCTCGTATGGTCAGCTGCAAGGCTCTCCCAGGACTCCACATCGATGTTGAGCGCCTTCAAATCTCTCTTGCAGACATCCTTGTAACGTAGCTGGGGGCGGCCGATGGTTCTCCTCCCAGATGTCAGCTTTCCATAGAGGATGTCTTTTGGAATATGGCCATCCTCCATGCGGTGGACATGGCCCAGCCACTGCAGTCTGCGCTGCCTGAGTAGAGTGTACATACTCGGAAGAATCTCGGCGTTGGACACTCTGTCTTGCCAGGATATACCCAGGATACGGCGGATGCTTCTAAGGTGGAAGGTGTTGTCTTTTCTCCAGTCTGGCATATGTAATCCACATCTCACTGCTGTACAGCACCGTGCTGTTGACACAGGCGTTGTAGACTGCTATCTTTGTCTTCACTGTCAGCTTTGGGTTGGTCCACACTCAAGTTGTGAGACGAGCGAGAGTTGTAGCTGCCTTCCCGATCCTCTTGTCAATCTCTGAGTCCAAGGAGAGGTTGGCGGTGATGGTGGAGCCGAGGTACATGAACTGATGGACGGCATCGAGTTCGTGGTCGTCGATGGTGATGACAGGCTGTATCCTGTCCCAGGACGTTCATCTTCTTCAGGCTGATGGTCAGCCCAAAGTCCTTGCAAGCCCAATAGAAGCGGTCATCAGTGACTGTAGTTCCTGCTGGGTGTGGGACATGTTTCCGTACTGCATGACTCTATAAATCTATGATATATCCAATTATGCTGATAGGTATTGACAGTCTGGAATGGAAGGCATTCTACTCCTTAATAATATCATCTTTTGATAGACACAAATGCTGGAGTAACACAGCGGGTCAGGCAGCATCTCTGGAGAGCATATCTGTACAGCAGCACCTTGCTGGGGTTGTGGTGAGTTCAGCAGCAGAAATCTTGAGCACTGCAGCTCTCAACCATTGATACTCTGTAGAATGAATCAAACAGGATCCCATGATTATGGGGACATTGGGTCATCCAAGGTGGGTAATCCTTTTAGCATTCTGCCTGAAGATAGTTGGAAATGATTCAGTCTTTTCTTAGTGCTTCAAGCTATAGATTATCAGGAAGCTTTATTTTCATATTGGTTGTTTAAATTTTCAGCATAATTTTTAGATTTAGAGATACAGTCCAAATACAATTTATTTGAGATACAATTCAAATCTGTAAGTACAGGACTCCAGATTTAGTTGTTGGTTTCTTACAAACAAATTAGCAGGAGACCACTCTTTTTAGACTTTAGACATACAGCGCAAAAACAGGCCTGCCGAGTCCGCGCCGACCAGCGATCACCTTGTACACTTGCACTATCCTACAATTTATGATCTTATTGAAGCCAATTAACCCACAAACCTGTACGTAACCTCAACTCTACATTTCTACCTATATATGTAACTTCTCTACCCCCTTCCTTATCAGAAATCTATCTCTTTCCATCTAAAAAATATTCAAACATTTTACTTAGCTGTAAGCAATTAACAAATCTAACAGATTATTGTTTAGTGGAAAAGTATTATTTAAGTTAAATAGACTACAATAAGTCTAGGAATAGTGTGAACAGTACTGATCTCCTTATTTAAGAAAGGGTATAATGTGTTGGATGCATTTCAAAAAGGTTAACTGGAGTAACATTTGGAATTGGTGAGTTGCCTTACGAGGAAACGTTGGGCAGGCTAGGCTAATACCCATGGAATTCAAATGAATGAAAAAGAATAGTTGAAACAACTAAAATCCTGAGGGATCTGGGCAGGATAGATATGGTAAGGATTTTTGCTTTCATGGGATACTCTAGATTCAGGAGTCATTGTTTAAAAATAAGCTTATTTAAAACAGAATAAGTCAAAAAGTTATTCTCCTAATGGCTCAAGACTCTTTGGAGTTCTCTACAAAAGAAAGTGGAAGCAGAGTCTTTGAATGCATCTAGGCAGTGATTATGGGGAGGAGGGTGGGGGCACTTTAGGAAATCAGATCAGCCAGATGCTATTATGCAGCAGGCAGCTCAAAGAGACGAGTGGCCTTCTCTTGCTTTTAGTTTTTTGCTCAGATGAAGGTATTTAGGGCAATTCAGAGGAAAGCATTAAAATGTGGTAAAAATGACAACACTTAAACAAATGTGTAGGAAGCAACTGCAGCTGCTGGTTTACACCGAAGATAGACACAAAATTCCGGCGTAACTCTGCGGGACAGGCAACATCTCTGGAGAGAAGCAATGAGTGACGTTTCGGGTTGAGACCCTTCTTCAGACTGTTTCTTGTCACCCATTTCTTCTCTCCAGAGATGCTGCTTGTCCCGCTGAGTTACGCTTAAAGAAATGTTGTTCTACGAATGCTAGCAGAAGTATTAATTTCTATAGCTCCCTCATCTCCACAACCTTTGCTGATTTGGGATTGAAGAAACTAACCAAGATTCCTGCCCCACTGCCAGTGACAAAGGTATGAACTCAGACACCAAAGCATCACAATTCCTTGTGATAGGGATCAGCTGAAGAATGCCCACTTTGACCAGATACAACATGCCATCCAATATTTGAATGTGTTAGGAGCTGTAAGAGAAGGTGAAACCTTGAAAACATTATAGTTTTCACTTTAAAACCATATTTTAAGGAAAGAAAGTCCAGCAGGGGGAGCGAGGCACATAAATAAGCACTCAAGGTTCAATCCAGAAAAACTTACTCGCAATTACTCAGTGTTGAAAGGGACGCATCCATCTTTTCAATAGGAGGGACCTGGCCATACAACTTCACCTCCCGTGCTTCAGCTGCCTTCTCACCTGACCTTTCTTCCTGAAAATCAATGTTTTTTCATCCTTTTAAAATTTCTATCTAGGAGACAAATAATTAGCAACACCATTCATCCTTCTTTTAAGGCCTTGCCATGGAACCCACAACTAACCTCTCGGTCATCTACACATCTTGGAAATCCTTGCTCTCTTCCAGTTGTTGCCTTTTTTGCATGTATATCAGCAAAAGGTCTAACTTTTGACAGAGCCCAAATCATCATTTATGCCATCTTGCTAATTGAAGCTATTGAGATGTGCCCAAGACTAGCCCAAAGCCTTAAAAGCAGGGGGTGGTGATACAATCATGAAGGTTAGAACATCATGATTGTATCACCACAGATAAAATAGAGCGATAAGCACTGGGAGAATGGATGAGGCAATGGACGAATTGTAGGAAAAGGTATAGTCAAGATAGCTGTTGGAATATGGAGGATTGGAATAATTGATCACTAAATAAAAGTGAATTGAGTCAGGTATGGACATGGGAAAGAGAGAGCAGAATGGAAATTGGCAGAGGTTATGTAACTTCCTATCTGGAATTCCACAGCAGATTAACAAGGAGATAAACCATTCATATACCAAGAAAAAATGAGGGAGAGAATCTGAGGAGGCTTTCCCTAACAAAGTACCTGTTCAAATGCCCTTTAAATGTTGTAACTATCTGCCACCACCATCTCCTCTGGCAGTTCATTCCAGATATTCGAAAAGCAGATTTCCTCAGATCTCCCTTCAATTACCCCCCCCCCCCCAACATTAAACCTGTGTCCTCTAATTCCAGACTCTCCTGTAAATTGAATTTAATCCAGACAAGTGGGAAGTGCATCCAAGATCTGCTGTGATTAAATTCCATATGATTTTGACTATCTATTCCATCTATGCCCATCATAATTTTGTACATCTCTTTAAAGGGACTCCTTTAATTTCCAGTGAGAGAACATCTAGCCTGTCCAATCTCACCATTCAACTACAGCCCTCCATTCCACGCAACACATTGATGAATCTCTTCTATTGTTACCACGTTCTTTTTTCCAGTGCAACCACAGGACTGTACACAATACACAATACTCTTAAGTGCACTCTAATGTTTTGTATGGCTGCGTTATGGTATCCCAACTCTTTTACCCGATGCCTCACCTATGAAGGCAAATATATCACATGTCACTACCCATCACCCATGTGGCTATTTTCAGGGAACTACGGACATGTACGCAAGACATGTATCAATACTTCTCAAGGTTTTGTCAATTACGCTATTTGTCCTCCCAGAATTTGACCTCCCTGGTCCCATTTGTTCGCGTTTGGCCTGTATCCCTCTAAACAGTTCCTATCCAAGCACATATCCGAGTGCCTTTTAAATGCTGTTACGGTACCTGTCTCAACTACTCCCCGCGGCAGCTCGAATAAATAGAATTTCGGTAGAAGAAAATAATGAGTTTTGCAGAGCAAATGCAGGCTGAGGCAATGAATGGATCCACCACACGAATCATGTTGTTGGGGGAAAGGTGTAAACAGGCTTTGTGGTGCACAGGGACGATGAACACTGAAGACTGGAAGGAGGAACAATCAGGGATTGATTGTAGGGGTTGTTCCGAAGGTGGTCGAGGGGGGGGGGGGGGGTGGGGGAGCAAGGAGGGGGAGCAGAAGGTGGTCGAGTGGATGGCTGCAGGGAGCGAGTCGTGTTCGGGACTGGGGGTGGTCGAAGCCGGGGGGGGGATCGAGGCGGAGGGAGGGAAGATGGAGGTGGAGGTGATCGAGGCCGGGTGGGATCGGGCGCCTGTTACTCACCCACTTGGCCAGAGCCTCTTTAATGGTGGTCGCTTTTGCCTGGAAAAGAAGAGGAGAGGCGGCGTTACTGAGGAGCGGGCAGCGTTACTGAGGGACGGCGACCGAAACCCCCACTCACTCACCATCCTCCGCTGCGGTTGCTAGGCACAGCGATGCCCCGCGCAGGCGCGGCTCACCGGGGCGGGGTGAAAATGACGCGATGGCCAGGGGGCGGGGCGAGGATGACGTCCAGACGAAGGGGCGGGGTAAAGATGACGAGCGATCAGGGGGCGGGGCGAAGTTAACGCAGGAACTGGGCGGGGCGAGGATCCGGCTGCGACTTGGGGCGGGGTGAAGATGACGCGGCGAGCAGGGGCGGGACGAAGATGACGCGATCAAGCGTCTGCCAGACTCTGGTCAAGTCAAGTCAAGTCAATTTTATTTGTATAGCACATTTAAAAACAACCCACGTTGACCAAAGTGCTGTACATCTGATTAGGTTCCAATAGAAAAAAAAAAAAATGAAAACATACAGTAGCACGCAAACAGTTCACAGCGCCTCCTCAATGAGCCTCAAACGCTAGGGAGTAGAAATAGGTTTTGAGCCCGGACTTAAAGGAGTCGATGGAGGGGGCAGTTCTGATGGGGAGAGGGATGCTGTTCCACAGTCTAGGAGCTGCAACCGCAAAAGCGCGGTCACCCCTGAGCTTAAGCCTAGACCGCGGGATAGTGAATAGCCCAAGTCGGCCGATGGTGAATGGAGCTGAGATCACTCAGTCCAATGAGACTCACTCAGTCCAATGAGATCAACTTTGAGACTCACTCAGTCCAAGGAGACCAACTTTGAGACCCACTCAGCGCAATGAGACCAACTTTGCGACCCATTCAGTCCAACCGGACCAACATTGAGACACACTCAATCCAATGAGACCAACTTTGAGACCCACTCAATCCAATGAGACCAACTTTGAGACCCACTCAATCCATTGAGACCAACGTTGAGACCCATTCAGTCCAACAGGACCAACTTTGAGACCCACTGGCACTTGTGACCAACAAATGCGTCCAGCTGAAAGAAAGACTTACATTCTCATAGCCCTTTCCATCACATTAGAACATTCCAGAACTGGTTAGACTAGTGTTCAGGAGCAGTAAAGAAAGAAACAGAATTCCAGAGGCAGCAACTTGGTAATAACCAGCCAACTGGTCTTGGGTTCAGGGGAACCTTGCTCTTCATCAAAATAGCGTTATGGTACCTGTTACAAGGGATTAGACAATAGACAATAGACAATAGGTGCAGGAGTAGGCCATTCAGCCCTTCGAGCCAGCACCGCCATTCAATGCGATCATGGCTGATCACTCTCAATCAGTACCCCGTTCCTGCCTTCTCCCCATACCCCCTCACTCCGCTATCCTTAAGAGCTCTATCCAGCTCTCTCTTGAAAGCATCCAACGAACTGGCCTCCACTGCCTTCTGAGGCAGAGAATTCCACACCTTCACCACTCTCTGACTGAAAAAGTTCTTCCTCATCTCCGTTCTAAATGGCCTACCCCTTATTCTTAAACTGTGGCCCCTTGTTCTGGACTCCCCCAACATTGGGAACATGTTTCCTGCCTCTAATGTGTCCAATCCCCTAATTATCTTATATGTTTCAATAAGATCCACCCTCATCCTTCTAAATTCCAGTGTATACAAGCCCAATCGCTCCAGCCTTTCAACATACGACAGTCCCGCCATTCCGGGAATTAACCTAGTGAACCTACGCTGCACGCCCTCCATAGCAAGAATATCCTTCCTCAAATTTGGAGACCAAAACTGCACACAGTACTCCAGGTGCGGTCTCACCAGGGCCCGGTACAACTGTAGAAGGACCTCTTTGCTCCTATACTCAACTCCTCTTGTTACGAAGGCCAACATTCCATTGGCTTTCTTCACTGCCTGCTGTACCTGCATGCTTCCTTTCATTGACTGATGCACTAGGACACCCAGATCTCGTTGAACTCCCCCTCCTCCTAACTTGACACCATTCAGATAATAATCTGCCTTTCTATTCTTACTTCCAAAGTGAATAACCTCACACTTATCTACATTAAACTGCATCTGCCATGTATCCGCCCACTCACACAACCTGTCCAAGTCACCCTGCAGCCTTATTGCATCTTCCTCACAATTCACACTACCCCCCAGCTTAGTAACATCTGCAAATTTGCTAATGGTACTTTTAATCCCTTCGTCTAAGTCATTAATGTATATCGTAAATAGCTGGGGTCCCAGCACCGAACCTTGCGGTACCCCACTGGTCACTGCCTGCCATTCCGAAAGGGACCCATTTATCCCCACTCTTTGCTTTCTGTCTGTCAACCAATTTTCTATCCATATGGTGTCATTATAATGACTGATCCAAAACTTTGAGAGTACTGTCTTCTCAGTGCAGCCCTGAAGTCAAGATAGGTGATCAAATCTTGCGTGAAGGAATTCAAATTGGCATCATCTGACACATAGGTGAGGGTACGATGAATCACGCTTAGCAAAAAGCATGGAGGGAATGCAAATATATTTAACTTGGAACCTAATTGTGGCTATTTGGGATTCCATTTATGATTAATTGCATAACCGGATTATAGGTAACAGATGAAGTTAATTGTATTTACCTAAATGACTAGAAATCTGAAATGGTATACGTAAATTAGGCATAGTGTAAGACTGTGCAATACATGTTCGTCCAAAGCCCCCACAGGAGGCTCTCAAAGTGTGGTGGTGGCGCCGGGGGGGGGGGGGATTTTAATTTTCCCCATTGAAGATGGATGAGATTTCTTTTAGATCATTTTCTGAGGAACATTGCTGAGATTTTCTTTGAGTTGGGTGTTTTGAAATCAGGTGTTTTTTTCTTAATTCAAAATTATATACATCATGGCTTTGCAGAAAAATGATTGGCCAGTAGGCGTGAGCCGCACATAGCTCAGTGTCAAAACAACCTACAAATCCAAAATGTGTAAAAAGTAACTGTAGATCCGTAGATACAAAAAGCTGGAGTAACTCAGCGGGTCAGGCAGCATTTCTGGAGAAAAGCAATAGGTAACGTTTCGGGTCTGAAGGATCTTATAGAAACATAGAAACATAGAAAATAGGTGCAGGAGGAGGCCATTCGGCTCTTCGGGCCAGCACCGCCATTCATTGTGATCATGGCTGATCGTCCTCAATCAATAACCCGTGCCTGCCTTCTCCCCATATCCCTTGATTCCACTAGCCCCTAGAGCTCTATCTAACTCTCTCTTAAATCCATCCAGTGATTTGGCTTCCACTGCCCTCTGTGGCAGAGAATTCCACAAATTCACAACTCTCTGGGTGAAAAAGTTCCTTCACACCTCAGTTTTAAATGGCTTCCCCTTTATTCTAAGACTGTGGCCCCTGGTTCTGGACTCACCCAACATTGGGAACATTTTTCCTGCATCTAGCTCATCCAGTCGTTTTACAATTATATATGTTTCTATAAGATCCCCTCTCACCTAAACTCCAGTGAATACAAGCCTAGTCTTTTCAATCTTTCCTCATATGACAATCCCGCCATCCCAGGGATCAATCTCGTGAACCTAAGCTGCACTGCCTCAATTACAAGGATGGCCTTCCTCAAATCTTGAACTGAAACATCACCTATATTTCTCTGGAGATGCTCTCTGACCCGCTGAGTTACTCCAGCATTTTGTGTCTATACATCTGAAATGTTGCATATAAGTTAAATTATCCTATCTTAACTTAATTACATTATTTGTGGAATAGTTGTATATTTAAGTTAGAATTAATTTCATTTACCAGGAGTGTTCTCAATCCCAATTGCACAGAAATAAATGCAAACATCATAATTGTCAGCATAATAACCCGAGCAAAGCCTTGTAAACCAGCTAGTCTTTATTAAAATGATCAACAGGCTTTGTTGTTTAATGTAATTTTGTTTCTCATAGCCACTTTAAAATAGGCGGAACAGCAGATGAAATTTAATCCAAGTGAATGGTGAAATACATTGAGATGACTAATGTTAGGACCATCAGTCTGAAGAAGGGTCTCGACCTAAAACGTCACCCATTCCTTCTCTCCAGACATGCTGCGTGTCCCGCTGAGTTACTCCAGCACTTTGTGTCTACCTTCGATTTAAACCAGCATCTGAATTCTTTCTACACGTAATAGCTCAAGACTACCTTGGGGTAATAATGAGTAGGAAAGAACTGCAAATGCTGGTTTACACCAAAGATAGACACAAATGCTGGAGTAACTCAGCAGGACAGGCAGCATCTCTGGAGAGAAGGAATGGGTGACGTTTCGGGTCGAGACCTTTCTTCAGACTGAGAGTCAGGGGAGAGGGAAACTGGAGATATGGAAGGGTACAAAGAGAATGTAAGTGTAAACATGACAGATCAAAGCAGACGATGATAAGGAAATGTAGAATGGTTCATTATTGGATGAGGGGGAAGGTGACAATGAGGCATACAATCAGTAAAATGAATCAGGAGGACAGTCAAACTAGTCAGGGAACTAGGGTGGAGGAGAGACACGGCGTCTCGGCCACCTCCATATGGCCAGTGTTGTCCTTGGACCACCACCATCTGTGGGCGGAGTTCATCTCACTGTGCATGCGGGGTAGGGTCCCCGTTCTGGCATTTTAACAACCAGCTGTTGGAGGATCGCTGATTCCGGGATTCGTTCAAAGGTTTCTGTGCCACGGGTAATTATAGACCAGTTAGTCTGACATCAGTGGTGGGGAAGATGCTGGAGTCAATTATAAAAGATGAAATTGCTGAGCATTTGGATAGCAGTAACGGGATCATTCCGAGTCAGCATGGATTTACGAAGGGGAAATCATGCTTGACAAATCTACTGGAATTTTTTGAGGATGTAACTAGGAAAATTGACAGGGGAGAGTCAGTGGATGTGGTGTACCTCGACTTTCAGAAAGCCTTCGACAAGGTCCCACATAGGAGATTAGTGGGCAAAATTAGGGCACATGGTATTGGGGGTAGGGTACTGACATGGATAGAAAATTGGTTGACAGACAGAAAGCAAAAAGTGGGGATAAATGGGTCCCTTTCGGAATGGCAGGCAGTGACCAGTGGGGTACCGCAAGGTTCGGTGCTAGGACCCCAGCTATTTACGATATACATTAATGACTTAGATGAAGGGATTAAAAGTACCATTAGCAAATTTGCAGATCATACTAAGCTGGGGGGTAGTGTGAATTGTGAGGAAGATGCAATAAGGCTGCAGGGTGACTTGGACAGGTTGTGTGAGTGGGCGGATACATGGCAAATGCAGTTTAATGTAGATAAATGTGAGGTTATTCACTTTGGAAGTAAGAATAGAAAGGCAGATTATTATCTGAATGGTGTCAAGTTAGGAAGAGGGGATGTTCAACGAGATCTGGGTGTCCTAGTGCATCAGTCACTGAAAGGAAGCATGCAGGTACAGTAGGCAGTGAAGAAAGCCAATGGAATGTTGGCCTTCATAACAAGAGGAGTTGAGTATAGGAGCAAAGAGGTCCTTCTACAGTTGTACCGGGCCCTGGTGAGACCGCACCTGGAGTACTGTGTGCAGTTTTGGTCTCCAAATTTGAGGAAGGATATTCTTGCTATTGAGGGCGTGCAGCGTAGGTTCACTAGGTTAATTCCCGGAATGGCGGGACTGTCGTATGTTGAAAGGCTGGAGCAATTAGGCTTGTATACACTGGAATTTGGAAGGATGAAGGGGGATCTTATTGAAACATGTAAGATAATTAGGGGATTGGACACATTAGAGGCAGGAAACATGTTCCCAATGTTGGGGGAGTCCAGAACAAGAATAAGGGGTAGGCCATTTAGAACGAAGATGAGGAAGAACCTTTTCAGTCAGAGAGTGGTGAAGGTGTGGAATTCTCTGCCTCAGAAGGCAGTGGAGGCCAGTTTGTTAGATGCTTTCAAGAGAGAGCTGGATAGAGCTCTTAAGGATAGCGGAGTGAGGGGGTATGGGGAGAAGGCAGGAACGGGGTACTGATTGAGAGTCATCAGCCATGATCGCATTGAATGGCGGTGCTGGCTTGAAGGGCTGAATGGCCTACTCCTGCACCTATTGTCTATTGTCTATTGTCTATTGAAACGGGAGGATTTCACTCCCTGTGGCTATGGTGGGATGTAGGGAAGGTCCACATCCGGTTCTTCTGGCAGGAGTACACTAGATGGCCGACCAAGAGGCGGGATTCCAAGGTCGAACAGCTTGGGAGCGAGTTGCTCGATTTGGAGTCGCAGCTAAGTCAGAACGTCGTAGACCCGATCCAGTGGATGGAATATCAGGAGAAGAAGGACACGATGAGGGAGTTGCTTCTTCTTCTTGCGCTTGAGGCAGCAGAAGTTATATAACTGCAATGTGCTGTTGACGAGGGCTGTGAGGTCTACCCCTTCACCAGAGGGGCAGAGGACAGCGCAGTCGAAAATGACGTACTGCGCTGTTTGCTGGTCTGCTCCACACACGCAGTCTGCTGACGAACGCAACCCCCAACGATGCATGTTGGCGTTGAACCGGCTGACCCCTGTGCGGAGTCGTTTCAGGGCGACCCACTCTTTGCGGGGCGTGTCCGAGCTGGGTGGGGTTGTGGTGTTCAGTGCGACAGTGAATTGAGGAGGTCACGAAGTCTGTTCCCAGCTGGTTCTCCATGCTCCTAGTATGTTGAAACCGGAGCCACTGAGGCTCGCTGAGTGACGGGAGAAGGGGCGATGAGATGACAGGCGTCGAGATCCCAGTTGCTGTGAATCCTGGGCGAGGAGGTGCAAAGGATGTTTGGCGTCCGTTGGGGCCTTGCACACCAGCCTAAGAGTGAAGAACTCTCTGCGAAGCTTGGCGGGTGTGATAACTGCGAGCACCAGCAGGAGATCCGTCGGAGTAGGGCGTAGGCAGCTGGTGATGATCCGCATGGTGTAGTTGAGGGTGGTGTCTAGCTTGCTAGTATGAGCGCTGCGGCACCATGCTGGGGCGGCGTACTCAGCGGCGCTGTACACGAGTGCAAGAGGACTGGTTCGGAGAGTAGATGTCCTGGCGCCCCATGACAATCCAGCCAAGCAACGCAGGAGGTTGTTGTTAGAGTAATGCTGAGGTGCATACGTGAGGTCATGGATCCAAATGCTCCACGATTTGGACCGTGTTTCAACCTTCTACTCACTGGAGAAGTGGCGGGGAGTCTATCAGCAGTTAGAGGAACTGCTTGTTGATGATGACCCCTTCGTCACTGAACCAGAAGACATCAATGTGGTGTTCCTTCCCTTTACTGGACATTGTTCTCACAAGATACCTCCTCTGACACTGGACATTCCTCCAAACATTTTGGGATGTCCTGGGGGAGGACTACACCATGGTCCTGAGGGAGAGTCTGTGACAGGAGAGATGCCCCAGTCTTGGTGGAGGGCTGTCATGGTCCTCTATCCAAGAAGGGCGATCTCCACCTGTTGAACAACTGGCACCCAGTTTCTCTCCTCTGCCCAGACCACAAGGTCTTTGATAGGGCAATAGCCAACCATCTGGGCTCAGTGCTGGCCCAAGTGATCCACCCTGACCAGGTGATCCACCCTACCTAGCTCAGGAGACTGGCCGGTAGACCAGGTCCCAGACCAGATGGATATCATCCTGGATGGACCGGCCCGGGACCGTGTAGGACTGGTCAGGGTGGATCACTTGGGCCAGCACTACAAGGGGGAGGGATGCACCGTCCCGAATTGTTAACCTCCGTGCATGCACGCCAGCATCTTATGTGCATTTCTGCCGGCCAGGAATGTCACGTGTGCACGCGTGCACGGTAGATTGGAAACACCATTCAATCAGAGGATGGTGAGGCGGGACTTGCGCGAGGCTCGGCTGAAACTGGGTTTGAAAGGCTGCAGCCATTTTATGTGAGTTGCGTTGATGTATTAGGTTTGAAGGTAATTAGTAAATTACTGTTAAATTACTTACTCTGATGTGGTTATTGTTTCGGGCAATACATAACGGAAAGAAACTGGTCGTTTATACCGAAGATAGACACAAAAGAGCTGAAGTAACTCACCGGAACAAATAGTATAACAAAATAACTGCAGATGCTGGTACAAATCGAAGGTATTTATTCACAAAATGCTGGAGTAACTCAGCAGGTCAGGCAGCATCTCGGGAGAGAAGGAATGGGTGACGTTTCGGGTCGAGACCCTTCTTCAGACTGATGTCAGGGGGGCGGGACAAAGGAAGGATATAGGTGGAGACAGGAAGATAGAGGGAGATCTGGGAAGGAGGAGGGGAAGAGAGGGACAGAGGAACTACCTAAAGTTGGAGAAGTCGATATTCATACCACTGGGCTGCAAGCTGCCCAGGCGAAATATGAGGTGCTGTTCCTCCAATTTCCGGTGGGCCTCACTATGGCACTGGAGGAGGCCCATGACAGTAAGGTCAGACTGGGAATGGGAGGGGGAGTTGAAGTGCTCGGCCACCGGGAGATCAGTTTGGTCAATGCGGACCGAGCGCAGGTGTTGAGCGAAGCGATCACCAAGCCTGCGCTTGGTTTCGCCGATGTAAATAAGTTGACATCTAGAGCAGCGGATGCAATAGATGAGATTGGAGGAGGTGCAGGTGAACCTTTGTCTCACCTGGAAAGACTGTTTGGGTCCTTGGATGGAGTTGAGGGGGGAGGTAAAGGGACAGGTGTTACATCTCGTGAGGTTGCAGGGGAAAGTGCCCGGGGATGGGGTGGTTTGGGTAGGAAGGGACGAGTGGACCAGGGAGTTACGGAGGGAACGGTCTCTGCGGAACGCAGAGAGGGGAGGGGATGGGAAGATATGGCCGGTGGTGGGGTCCCGTTGTAGGTGACGGAAATGTTGGCGGATGATTTGTTGGATCCGCTGGCTGGTGGGGTGGAAGGTGAGAACGAAGGAGATTCTGTCCTTGTTGCGAGTGGGGGGAGGGGGAGCATGAGCGGAGCTGCGGGATGTAGAAGAGACCCTCGTGAGCCTAGTTGACCCTAGTGAGGGTCAAATAGCATCTCTGGAGAAAAAGCATGGGTGACGTTTTGGGTCAGAACCCTTCCTCAGACTTATACCAAAGATAGAAAGAAGATAAATGTTCTAATTGGCTGTTTTTAACAACAAGTTGATGAATAAATGTTGCTTTGAACACTAAAGGGAGTTTTCCAACTCTTCTTCAAAATAGGATTTCTTACATTTTTGTTCCTTGAATGAATACTGCACTGCCAGGTTGCCATAATTCCAATAAGACAGTAATCAATTAGCCCCATCCCGACTGAGAGTTGTGGGTGAAACAACTCAGAGACTGCAGCACCTACATTTATTGGACTTTGCCGATCTGATCTTCAATTTTGCTCTTCAAGTTTGTGACTTCTGAGGAAATATTCATTGTCACCTCCTCGTATCCAATTTGAATGCCATCAGAGAATAAGAGCAAGGAAGAAATACACTGCCAGACGAAGAAGCTTAATAGTGGAGGAGGACTCTGCAAAACCAACTTGTTCGCCAGGAGGAATAGGAAACTTCAAGAAAGGAATCACCTTGCATCAGCCTCCATGTGACTTCGAGGAGTGCATGAACAAGCCAGGGGATGGAAATCCCCAACACCTATTTTTCAGGGTTTGAGCTCGAAGATGAATCGGGCTCAAAATTCAGATGTAATGCCCTTTGTTCATCCCTTGGACTGTCAATTGAGTTTATTTGCTGATGTAAAGGTGGTTCTCAATCCTGCTCATGGAACAAGCAACACTTCTTTCTAGCTGCTATGACCTGTCAAGGAGAAAACGTAAGCGGCATTGGTGCATTGTAAGAGTATATATTGAATAGTGTCAGGGACAGTTTCTTTCCAGCTGTTATCAGGCAACTGAACCATCCTACCAACAACTAGAGAGCTGGCCTGAGCTATGATCTACTTCATTGGAGACCCTCGGACTACCTTTAATCAGACTTTATTGGACTTTATCCTGCACTAAACGTTATTCCCGTTATTCCCTTTATCATGTATCTGTACACTGTGGATGGCTCGATTGTCATCATATCTTGTTTTTCCGCTGACTAGTTAACACGCAACAAAAGCTTTTCACTCTACCTCGGTACACGTGACAATAAACTAAACTAAACTAAACTAAAATTTGGCACAATGAATGTAAAGATAAACGTGTACATAGCATTGTACTTCCTGTTTACATTTTTAATGAATAAAGTACATTTTGACATAATAAAAGAAAAGAATCTCAGTACAGGGCCATTAAAGAGTTTCAGTCTTCACACTGCTAAGACGGCTCCTGGTCAGATCCTGAAATAGCCTAGTGGAAACTAAAACACTTTGTTGATTATCCACTTGAGGTCACTGCATCCAAAGCTGTAGTCGTTCAGTGGCTCCTCGAAAAATCAGTACAAGCACAAAGGTAAAACATTGTTCAGCCTTAACTTTTACTGATGATTGGGTTACCTACAAAAGTCACTGCAGTGCAAGGAAGCAAGCAAAATTCTTTGTGGCGATTCAGCGGGTTTCGGTCAACACATTCACAGTCTGCACATGTAGGAAGGAACTGCAGACGCTGGTTTAAACCGAAGATAGACACAAAATGCTGGAGTAACTTAGCGGGACAGGCAGCATCTCTGGAGAGAAGGAATGGGTGATGTTTCGGGTTGAGACCCTTCTTCAGATTGATGTCAGGGGAGAAGGAGATACATAGATGAGGAAGTGTAAGGTGTGAAAATAGGACAAAGGGAAGGTAGATCAAGGAAAATATAAACATAGCACAAAAAGTAAGGAAATTTGTGTTTGGTAGATTATTTCTTTGTTGTAACAATGCTTCTTGGCAATAAATCTTATACCGTTGGAAAGCCTGTTTATTTCCCTTTTAAATGGTGCCACATTTGTAAGGAACATGCATTTGTGGGATGAGCAGCAGAGCTGAGTATATGGGTTGCGCCCATGAAAAATTTGCCAAATCTTCTCTGCCAATGCCAAACAGCTTATTCTGCTGTTGCTATTGACTCTTGTTTTGAGCTTCTGGTACCCCCAGGTGCTGACAATCAGGTGCCTGATTGGCACCTGATTGGCAGCATCTGTGAGCATGGGCCCTGCTACAGTGGTCAGTAGGTGTTTGCTCCAAGAATCTGCATGCCACGTTTGACTGATCTGGATAGGGCCCGTGCGATAGGGCAACTTCAAGCTGGTGTTCCGCAAAACCAAGTTACGGCATTATTTGGAGTGAGCCCTAGTACCATCTCCAAAGTGAAGGCCAAGTTCCATATAACGGGGGATGTCAGAGACAGGCCGCGAAGTGGGCGTCTCAAGAAGACGACACCCGAAGAAGACTGTTTCCTCACCCTGTCAGCACTTAGGAACCGTAGGCTGTCTTCTACAGATTTGCAGTCAAGGTTTGCAGGACGATATGGCCGACGGCTCTGCCCAGACAATTCGGAAAAGACTGCACGCAGCCGATCTCCGGTCTCATAGGGCTGCCAGGAGGCCTGCCATGACTGCCCTTCACCGTCAGGCCTGTTTGCGCTGGTGTCGGCAACACGTGCACTGGAACCTGAACATGTGGAGGAACGTTATGTTCAGCGATGAGCCCAGATTCTGCCTACGGCAGTTGGATCATAGGGTCAAAGTGTGGAGAAGACGCGGAGAACGCTATGCTGATTGCTGCACCGATAGAGGAACATCTTTTGGTGGAGGCAGTGTGATGGTGTGGGGCGGCATCTCCCTCACTGGAAAAACGAGGCTTGTCATCATTGGAGGCAATCTCAATGCAGAGAGATATCGAGATGAGATTCTGCAACCAGTAGCAATCCCATATCTCCACAGTCTGGGACCGAACTCTATCCTCCAAGATGACAATGCTCGCCCCCACAGAGCAGGGTTTCTCAGAGACTCCAGAATTTGGGAGTGGAGAGGATGGAATGGCCTGCCAGCAGTCCTGACCTCAACCCCATTGAACACTTGTGGGATCAGCTTGGGCGTGCTGTTCGTGCCAGAGTGACCAACACAACCACGTTGGCTGACTTGCGACAAATGCTGGTTGAAGAATGGGATGCCATCCCACAACAGTGTGTGACCAGGCTGGTGACCAGCATGAGGAGGAGGTGCCAGGCTGTTGTGGCTGTGTATGGTTCTTCCACACGCTACTGTTTATTAAATGAATAAATTGTTAAATTGCCAATATGTCTTGTTTCTTCAGACTTTAATCATCCAATCCACCAAACAACACCGAACAAGAGTCAATGGCAGAATAAGCTGTTTGGCATTGGCAGAGAAGATTTGGCAGATTTTTCATGGGCGCAACCCACATACTCAGCTCTGCTGCTCATCCCACAAATGCATGTTCCTTACAAATGTGGCACCATTTAAAAGGGAAATAAACAGGCTTTCCAACGGTATAAGATTTATTGCCAAGAAGCATTGTTACAACAAAGAAATAATCTACCAAACACAAATTTCCTTACTTTTTGTGCTATGTTTAGAATAGATCATTGTTAGCTGGTAGAAGCTAACAACAAAGCCAACAGAGATAAAATGTAGTTGGAGACTGTAAGACTGGATGGAGAACTGGGAAGGGGATGGGAAGGAGAGAGAGGGAAATCAAGGGTTACTTTAAGTTAGAGAAGCAAATGTTCGTACCGCTGGGGTGTAAGCTGACCAAGAGAAATATGAGGCGCTGTTCCTCCAATTTGCTCTGGGCCTCACTCTGACAATGGAGGAGGCCCAGGACAGAAAGGTCAGTATGGGAATGGGAGGGGGAGTTAATGTGTTTACCAACCGGGAGATCAGATAGGTTTAGGCGGACTAAGCGAAGGTGTTCAGTGAAACACATAGGAGTCCACACCTGGAACAGTGGATACAGCAGATGAGATTGGAGGAGGTGCAAGTGAACCTCTGCCTCACCTGAAAAGACTGTCGGGATCCTTGGATGGAATCGAGGGGGGAGGTATAGGGACAGGTGTTGCACCTCCTGCGGTTGCACAGGAAAGTACCTGGGGAGGGGGTGGTTTCGGTGGGAAGAAACATAGAAACATAGAAAATAGGTGCAGGAGTAGGCCATTCGGCTCTTCGAGCCTGCACCGCCATTCAATATGATCATGGCTGATCATCCAGCTCAGTAGCCTGTACCTGCCTTCTCTCCATACCCCTGATCCCTTTAGCAAAAAGGGCCACATCTAACTCCCTCTTAAATATAACCAATGAAGGGACGAGTTGACCAGGGAGTTGCGGAAGGAACGGTCTCTGCGGAAAGGGGTGGAGATGGGAAGATGTGGCTAGTAGTGGGATCCCTTTGGAGGTGGCAAAAATGTTTGAGGATTATGTGCTGTATGTGACGACTGATGGAGTGGAAGGTGAAGACTAGGAGGACTCTGTCCCTGTTACAACTGAGGGGAGGGGGAGCAAGAATGGAGCTGTGGGATATCGAGGAGACCCTAGTGAAAGTCTCATCCATGATGGAAGAGGGGAATCCCCGTTCCCTAAAGAATGAGGACATTTCTGATGTCCTGGTATGGAACACCTCATCTTGGGCGCACATGTGGCATAGACGGAGGAATTGGGAGTGGGGGATAGAGTCTTTACAGGAGGCATGGTGGGAAGACGTGTAGTCTAGATAGCTGTGGAAGTCAGTGGATTTATAGTAGATGTCAGTTGATAGTCTGTCCCCTGTGATGGAGACGGTGAGGTCATCAAAAGACAGGGAGATGTCGGAAATGGTCCAAGTGAATTTGAGTGCATTTGAAATTTGCATTTGAAACATTTTATCTAAGATTTTTAAAGATAAGCCAAATTCTTCAGCCTTCTGAGGAAGTATAAGCATTTAATTTTTTTTTTTTAGATTTTTTAGATTTTAGAGATACAGCACGGAAATAGGCCCTTCGGCCCACCGAGTCCGCGCCGCCCAGCGATCCCCGCACATCAACACTATCCTACACACACTAGGGACAATTTTTTTAAAACATTTTACCCAGTCAATTAACCTACATACCTGTACGTCTTTGGAGTGTGGGAGGAAACCGACGATCTCGGAGAAAACCCACGCAGGTCACGGGGAGAACGTACAAACTCCGTACAGACGGCGCCCGTAGTCAGGATCGAACCTGAGTCTCCGGCGCTGCATTCGCTGTAAGGCAGCAACTCTACCGCTGCGCCACCGTGCCGCCCTATTGCATTGTTGTGCTTTCTTGGCCATAGTGTCAATGTGGTTAAACCATGTCAAATTGTTAATGATACCTACACCTAGGAACTTGATGCTCTCAACCATCTCTATGTCATGTCACTGATGTAGACTGAGGTATATATGCCATACCACTTCCTGAAATCAATGACCAGCTCCTTCGTTTTCTGTCATGGAGGGAGAGGTTATTCAATTCTGATCTCCACCACAGTCTGCGTGGACTTTGCACATGCTCCACATGTGATACTCTGGATGCTATAATAATAATAATAATAATAATGCATTACATTTATATAGCGCTTTTCATATACTCAAAGACGCTTTACAGAGATTTAGAGAACATAGGGAAATGAATAAATAGATAAATAAGTAAATAAGTAAACGAACAGAGAAAGGAGACAGTAGGTGAGGTGACCTTCAGTGGTTGAAGGCAGTACTGAACAGGTGAGACTTCAGCGATGTTTTGAATGTGGTGAGTGTGGAGGAGTCTCTAACGGTTTGGGATAGTGAGTTCCATAGGGTGGGAGCAGCGATGGAGAAAGCCCTGTCCCCCCAGGATCTGAGTTTGGTTTACTCCCTCATCTCAAAGATGAGTCGGAGAGTTCATTAGTGTAGGTATTGTCAAAAATGAATCAATTACATGTTGATGGGCATGTGAGAGAGAATAAGATGCAGAGTTACATGAAATTAAGGAGGAAATGACACTGATGGGATTGAAGCGAATGGCTTCCTCCCACGTGTAATAGTAAAAAAGAAGGGTTCTAATAATAACAAGGTGAATTCTCTCTTACCAGAGAATGGGTGAATTGGCATCATGCGGAGAGACTGAGGTGAATATTGCGGATACATTTAAGGGGACCTTGGGTGCTGAAGTGAATGGGAAATAAGTAGAAAGACATGTTGATTGGGTTAGGTGAGGAGTGGTCGCCTTCCCCTTAAGAATGCAACTGGTTGATGCACATTCCATATCAAGGGTCAGCTATGGTTACACAAAATATTTTTTTCTCCTGTGTGCCTGAAAATTTTGCAAGCCTTTTAAAAATCACGCAACATGACAGCATTTGTTTCAATTCTCAGATATATGTCTGGTGTACATCCAAAATGCTCGAAACAGCTTTTTGTGTCTGACTGCTCTCACTGTCAATATGTGAACTTTCTACATTTCCATCAATCCAAATCACTGACAAATTGTTTGCCTTTGGAAAAGTGTGAGTTGACTCATTGCATGGGAAATTCATGTCTAGTGAAGTGAAATTTCTACTTTTAAAATCCGATTTTGCCAGTTCCTCTCCAAAGCACCTTGGGATATCTTTCTAAGTAAAAGTCATAGGATTGTAGAATCTTACAACACAGAAACAAGCCCTTTGGCCCAACTTGTCTGTACAGTCTAAGATCTCTATCTGTGCTAATTAGTTTAGTTTAGAGATACAGTGCGGAAACAGGCCCTTCAGCCCACCGAGTCCGCGCTGCCCAGCGATCCCCGCACATTAACACTATCCCACGCACACTAGGGACAATTTTCAATTATACCAATCCAATTAACCTACCTGTATGTCTTTGGAGTGTGGGAGGAAACCGAAGATCTCGGAGAAAACCCGCGCAGTCACGGGGAGAACGTACAAACTATGTACAGACAGCACCCGTAGTCAGGATCGAACCCGAGTCTCCGACGCTGTAAGCTCTGTAAAGCAGCAAATCTAGCGCCCTTCTTCTGCATTTTCTGAAAATCGTCTGCATCTGGCTCTATTTCTTTTTCCCAGGGTGGAAATGTCAAGGTGATAGGGGAAAAGTTTAATGAGGATGTGCAGGGCAAGCTTTTTACACAGAGGGTGGTGGGAGCCTGGAACACATTGCTAAGGATGGTGGTGGAGGCGTAGGTTCACCAGGTTAATTCCCTGTATGGCGGGACTGACGTATGATGAAAGAATTGGTCGACCGGGCTTGTATTCGCTGGAATTTAGGATGAGAGGGGATCTCATAGAAACATATAAAATTCTCAGAGGATTGGACAGGGTAGATGCAGGAAAAATGTTCCCGATGTTGGGGGAATCCAGAACCAGAGGTCACAATTTAAGAATAATGGGTAGGCCATTTAGGACTGAGATGAGGAAAAGCTTTTTCACCCAGAGAGTTGTGAATCTGTGAAATTCTTTGCCACAGAAGGCAGTGGAGGTCAATTCTCTGGACGTTTTCAAGAGAGAGTTAGATTTAGCTCTTAGGGCTAAGGGAATCAAGGGAAATGGGGAAAAAGCCGGAACGGGTACTGATTTTGGATGATCTGCCATGAGCATATTGAATGGCGGTGCTGGCTCGAAGGGCCGATTGGTCTAATCCTGTATCTATTTACTATGTTTCTATGTTTCTATTTACTGTGGTGGTCTGACCAGTACTACATTTCCTTCCACTTGTCTGAATTAAATCCCATCTGTAGCCCTCCGCCCAGTTTTCCAGCTGATCGATATCCCTCTGTACTCTGAGGCAATCATCCTTACTATGTACAGTTCCACCAGTCTTTGTGTCATCAACAAAGTACTTATTAAAAGTATTTTCATCCAAATCATCCATGTGTGACAAACAACAAAGGTCCCAGCACCAACTACTGCAGTACTCCATTGGTTACAGACTTCCAGTCAGATAAACAACCCACCACCACTATCCTCTGCCTCCGGTCTCTTGCAGCACCAGAGACCCTGGTTCGATCCTGACTACGGGTGCTGTCTGTACAAAGTTTGTATGTTCTCCCCATAACCGCGTGGGATTTCTCCGAGATCTTTGGTTTCCTCCCACACTCCAAAGACGTACAGGTATACAGGTAAATTGGCTTGATATAAGTGTAAATTGTCCCTAGTGTGTAGGATAGCGTTAATGTGCGAGGTCGGTGGTCGGTAAGGACTTGGTGGATTGAAAGGCCTGTTTCCGCGCTGTACCTCTAAACTAAACTAAACCCTGACAAACTGCATCACTGAAATAAAATCTTGGCTTCAATTCAATTTTCTCAAACTCAACTGCGACAAATCTGAAATTATCATCATTGGACCAAAAACCCTCACCAAATCCACCCACACCTTCACCCTCAATATTGATGGTCTCCCAGTATCCACCTCCCCTCACATCCGGAATCTTGGAATCATCCTTGATCAAACCCTCTCCTTCGACAAACACATCAAACACATCACCAAGACAGCCTTCTTCCACCTCAAAAACATCGCCCGTCTCCATCCATCCCTCTCCTCCACAGCTGCTGAAACCCTCATCCACGCCTTCATCACCTCCCGTCTGGACTACTGCAACAGCCTCCTCTATGGTTCACCCTCAAAAATCATCAACAAACTCCAACACATCCAGAACTCCGCTGCCCGTCTACTCACCCACTCCCCGATCCGTGACCATATCACCCCCGTCCTTTACAAGCTCCACTGGCTCCCCATCCCCCAGAGAATCCAGTACAAAATCCTCCTCATGACATACAAAGCCCTCCATAACCTGGCCCCATCCTACCTGACTGACCTCCTCCACAGACACACTCCCACCCGTACCCTCCGCTCTGCTGCTGCTAACCTCCTGTCCCCCCCCCCCCCCATCCGGACCAAACTCAGATCCTGGGGGGACAGGGCTTTCTCCATCGCTGCTCCCACCCTCTGGAACTCACTACCCCAAACCGTCAGAGACTCCTCCTCACTCACCACATTCAAAACATCACAGAAGTCTCATCTGTTCAGCACTGCCTTCAATCATTGACCGTTACCTCACCTTCTTTTTCCTTTTCTCTTTGTTTACTCATTTATCTATTTATTTTCTTTTATGTTTTAGTAAACCTTGTAAAGGGTCTTTGAGTGTTAGAAAAGCGCCATATAAATGTAATGCATTATTATTATTATTATTATTAAACTAAACTAAAAGATGAGATTAGTTTAGCTTGCAATCTTGTTCAGCACAGATATTCTGGGCCGAAGGGCCTGTTCTTGTGCGATACTCTACTATGTTCTACGTACTGAATAAACATTTGCCTCAAATTGTTGATCAGTCTACAACAAGTGCAACCAGTTTTTGGTCCCAGCAGTCAGGCGGCACAGGAAAGGAAGAAGTTATTTGGTTGCTCAAGTCTATTCCATCAATCACATAGATCATGTTTTATCTGCATTTGACCCGTCTGCCCTCCATGGTTCTGGAATCACTTTTATCATTGGCAAACAAAATATCTACCCATTAATTTCTGAAATCTTCAGTCTATTGAAGAGGTATGTCTGATACTTCGTTGTGGCTTCAATTGTCCATTTATCATGTGGAACTCATGGAGTCGCAGTGAGACATAGCATGGAAACAAGCTCCTCAGCCCACCGTCCACACCGACCATTGTATCCAACTTTACGCGAATTCTACCTTAACCTGTCCAATTCTCCCCTCATCCCAAGAATCAAGAGTCAGAGTGTTTAATTGTGACAGATAATCACAATTGTTTAAGTGTTCAACAGAAATTCTTCTTTGCAGCAGCATAATGGATAATATATAATAATCAAAAATTCTGTAAATTAATAACCTCAATACCAGTGCAAAAAAAGCCAAAGTCCCTAGTGAAACCAAAGACAGCCCATAATTCATAGTTGAGCTTAGTGTTGTGTAGTGTTGGTTGTTGGGAAGAAGCTATTCCTGAACCTGGTCATGTTTTTCAGAATCCTTTTCCTTCCTCCTGATCGTAGGAGTGAAATAAGAATGAGGCCTGGGTAGTGCCTCCTATAGATCCCTCAACAGTGGGGAGGTCAGTACCGATGATGGACCAGGTGGTTGATCCCACTTTTTGTAATCTCCTTCATTCCTAGAATTTGAGTTGCTGAACCAGTCCATCTTGCAATTGGTCAACATACTCTCTACTATACTCCTGTAGAAGTTCAAGAGAGCATTTGGCGACATACCAAATCTCCTTGGGTAGGAAGGAACTGCAGATGCTCGTTAGCACCAAAGATAGACTTGAAATGCTGGAGTAACTTAGCGGGACAGACTCTCTGTAACTCCCTCTTCTCCCTGTAGCTGCATGGGGTTTCTCTGGGTGCTCCCGTTTCCACCCACAATCCAAGGATGTACTGGTTTGTAGACTAAATGGCTTCTGCAAATTGTAAATTGTCCCTAGTGTGTAGGATAGTGCTAGTGTACGGGGTGATCGCTGGTCGGTGCGGATTCGGTGGGCTGAAGGGCCTGTTTCCACACTGTATCTCTAAAGTCTAAAGTCTAAATCAGGATCTGAGGTGCATATGTCGACTTTTGACAGATAGAGGAGGATGGATGGCGTTTAGAACAGCATTCAAGACAGATATGCTGCTCCTACACTGCCCTTTTGCCATCAGGGATAGAAATGGACTATCCATGCGATGATATATGGATAGAAAAGGTTTGGAGAGATACGGGATGGGAAAGTTGAATTAGCATGGTTAGGCAACATGATCATCATTGTCATGTTGGACCAAAGGGCCTGTTTCCATGCAATATAATCCTATGACTCTATTCTTCAGGACGAAGCGGTCACTGAAAATAGCAAGAGGATTTGATAACACTTGGCATTAACTTTTTCATTTCAGTTCTAATTTATCTCAGTTGGGGAGAAATTCTTCCTAGCCCACCACTAAAGCTTCTGAGTTTTTTTCCCCTTGTCTTCAGTGTTCAGTTGGGAAATTCCAATATATCGCAATATATTTATACAGATATAAATTAGGCTTCATTCCTCACAATGTGAACAGTGCAAGCCGATCACTCTCGATGGGACACCGGAGATTAATTTACAGCTTTTGGGAATGCTGGGGTTAAAGAGAGGCAAAGTAGTACATGCTCCCCCTCCCTATAGTGCGGGAATTGGAACAAGTTCTTCTGACCTGGGTGTTTTTTTATCAGTTGTTTTCACTGTAAAATGGGCAAAATGCCCCTTTATCCAATCATTTCTATTCACCAAAACCCTGAACTAGCAGCAGGGATTATGTTTGGGGGGGGGGGGGGGGGGGGGGGGGGGGTAGTGGGGGAGAGTTCAGAGAAACCTAACTCTTCAACCTAGATAATCTGACAGTAAAATCTCAAAGATATTTGGTTATACAAATGCAAGCAGTACGCAGTTACCAGTGAGAATGAGTGTGCGATGACTTGCTGTGTTTGTTATTCCGTGGGAGTGGAATAAGTGCTCTGCTTAAATGTTACATTTACATACAGACAGATGAGAGCCGATGTAATGCTGAGTTTCCTACATGATCTATTAATTTCCGCCTAATGTGATTCATTTACACTTGTTGCAAGGTAATTGAAACCATCATTTCAAGATGCTGGGTCAAATCAGCTTGGTAATCTATGTAGACCAGACGAATAATTTTGTCGTTCACCACTTCAAAATCTGTAATCTGGGACAATTTGACAAGGAAGAGATAGTGTGGCTGCCTCAGATTTTAAATAGATTCTGAGAGGAGGGAGAGGGGTCAAGAATTAGGTTTAATCAAAGGGTATAATATATATAATACCATGAACATTACAGAGTTCCTGACTAAAATCCCTGTTGAGATTAAGAGTTTAAAACCAGAAGTGCCTTGCACTTAGATTGTGCTGGGACTGAGATGAGGAAAAACTTTTTCACACAGAATCTGTGGAATTCTCTGCCACAGAAGGCAGTGGAGGCCAATTCACTGGATGTTTTCAAGAGAGCATTAGATATAGCTATTAGGGCTTTCGGAATCAAAGGATATGGGGAGAAAGCAGGAACGGGGTACCAATTTTGGATGATCAGCCATGATCATATTGAATGGCGGTGCTGGCCAAACGGCCGAATGGTCTAATCCTGTAGCTATTTTCTATGTTTCTATGTTTCTATTTTTCAGACCTGCTTCTGTGTGGGGGAGAACATCGATTACGCCTATCGTATGAAGTAGGCCTTCATTCCGATGTCAATGTGAGAGCTTACTGGTGTCTATTCCGATAGCTGACCTTGTAACCGAGCATGATTCTTTTCTCAAAATACATTGTGGAAGTTATAATGATATTGTCTTTTCACTTGATTGCATGGTCGTCACACCTTATCTCCTCTTCCATTGTCACCCATCATGATGGACTCCCTCCTTGACGAGCACAATGGTACTAGTTTACTCAGTTTATGGGCACATTAGTACTTGCTTCATGCCCACGTTGGTACTTGTTTCCTTGGTGTGAGGCATAACGAACCAGTATACTTGGCACACAGCCATGGTGATATCAATTTGCCCAGTGGTTGGCACGGTGACTTCAGTTTACACAGCTCAAGCTGGTATTAATTTGCTCTGTGGTGGATACTGTGGTCCAGTTTGTTTGGTTCAAGGACACAGTGGCAGCGGTTTGCTCAATGACAAGTGCAGTCCAGCTTATTTGATGACAGGCATGGTAGCACCAATTACCCAGTCTTTGGCACTTTTTGCATCTCTTTCATTCATTGTTCTTTATCTCTCTATATCATCATCTATATATCTCGTTTCCCTACCCCCTGACTAGTCTGAAGAATGGTCTCCACTCGAAACGTCATCCATTCCTTCTATCCTGTCCTGTTGAGTTACTCCAGCTTTTTGTGTCTATCTTGGGTACAATGATGTGGGTTCACGTAGTGACAGATAGAGTGGTCCACTTGACACGATGACAACTGGGTGGCAGTTACCATTACACCAAGGTTCTGATGGTGGTTGAATAGACTGGAACAGATTCCAAGGCTTCAAAAGGAATGAATTTGACTGACATTTCATTTTGAAATATATGGCCTCTTGAGTTCCAGAGTGCCTCATCTTATGCAATTATATTTGAATTTCACTAAATGACTTGAAAATCATTCGCAGTTAATATCATTTTAATTATCTACATGATTTTCTCACAGAGCACTTTAACCATATTAACACCTTTTTTATGATCAATAGGAAATATAGAACCATCGAGCATGCAAGGAGACAATAGGTCCCTCGAATGAGTACCAAATTAGAGCCACTCTACCACTCTGTCTCCCTATCCCTAAAAAGATTATCTGTTCAGGTAGTTATCCCATTTTCATTCAGTTTTCTCCCTTTCGTGATGAACTGGGCAGTGTTCACCGCTTTTTGAAATCTTCTTTATTCCTGGGTGATTGAGTGGGCGTCAGGTAATGAGACTGCCTGGGAATGGAAATGTGGAACTGGGATATGAGGGACATGGAGGATGACAGGAGCAGATAAATATCCTGCACATGAAATAAAGTTGAAAGAACTTTGTCAGACCAAATCATCAGAAAGGCTTAGCTGAAAATGTTAACAAAGAACGCAAGAAAATAGGAGCAGGAGTAGTCCACTCGGCCCCTCAAACCTGCCCACCATTCAATGTGATCATGGTTGATCTGCCCCAGGTCTGAAGAAGAGTCTTGTCCCAAAACGTCACCCATTTCTTCTCTCCATAGATGCTGCCTGTCCTGCTGAATTACTCCAGCATTTTGTGCCCATCTTCGGTTTAAACCAGCATCTGCAGTTCCTTCCTGCACACCAGGTCTCATCACTTCTGCTAGTTTTCTATTGCCCGCAATTCCCTGATCTTTCAAACATGTATTTACCTCCTCTTTAAATACCTTTGATGATCAGCCTTCGTGACCATCCAGTGGAGAGAACTCCAGAGATTCACCAACTTCCATGAGAGGCAAACACTCTGAACTTTACTGACTTTCAAAATCACTCATAAACGATAATTAGCTCTGATTAAATGTTTTCAGAAATAAGTGAAAGTATCTGAAAAATTGAACCAACTCAATAATAAAACACCGACCACTGCTTGCAGCCATTCCACTCCCTGAAGTCTGTGGAGAGCCATCTCCTGTCACCCGTTAACCCGGTTCAGAATGTTGTGCCATTTCCAGTTCTCCAGCTAGATGATGCTTTTGATAGTTTGGAAAAACGTATCCACTGATGGCAAATGTAGTTGTCATTATTTCCATGCACAGTATTTCGCAGAGGCATTTGGATTTGGATATAATTATCCATGGTGTTGTTATGTCTTCAGTAGGTGACCCGAAATGTCACCCATTCCTTCACTCCAGAGATGCTGCCTGTCCCGCTGAGTGACTCCAGCTTTTTGTGTCCACTTCCACTTTTTGGATTAAACTGACTGCAGATCCAGATTCTGGATCAAATTAATTCCAGCTCCATGTTTTGTAAAACCCACTCCAGCAAGCAATCTAAGATCACAGCTTTTGTCAGACTGGTATGAGGATCCTGTGATCTCAGCCATTCAGGTGCAAGGTGCCTGTCCTCACATCTTCTCTAGACTTGTTGCTATCCATCAGACTGTGCAGCTTGATTTGCTCTCTCCCTCTCTACATCTTTAATCGGTATAGAGAAGCTGTACAACTAACCTGGGCTGAATGCTGCTACCCACATTGAAAGGACACTTTTAAGACATCCAGCTATCAGACAGGTTGGTAAAAAGCTTTCTTGCTCTACCCATTTTTTAATACAGCAACAAAAAAAAAGAATGATTATTCAAAGTGTATGCATTTGTACATTTACTTTTCAGCTTGTTTGTCACAGTGTAAATCTTTTTTTTTAAAGTGGCTTGGCTTGTGAGGTTTGCATCTATTCTTAAGAACGTCACCCATTCCTTCTCTCCCGAGATGCTGCCTGACCTGCTGAGTTACTCCAGCATTTTGTGAATAATTGCATCTATTCTTAATGGTTGTTAAATCACAGTCATTTATGGTATAAGAAAATAACTGCAGATGCTGGTACAAATCGAAGGTATTTATTCACAAAATGCTGGAGTAACTCAGCAGGTCAGGCAGCATCTCAGGAGAGAAGGAATGGGTGACGTTTCGGGTCGAGACCCTTCTTCAGACAGTCATTTATGGATTCATCAAAAGTCAGTCGATGATGTTTTAAGTGAGCTTTATTTATGTTTGGTTCTGGTGTGATCTAACAGTGGCAGGGACTTCACAGTCTATAGCCAGACAATAGTGCAGCATTTGTTATTAAGTTCAGCAGTCTCTCCAGGAACAAGTACACATGAGACTCAGCCACTGTGAAACAGAATACATTTTGGTGAGATAACTCACAAGCTATTACAGTCCCAGTTGGGCACATCCTGAACCTTGTCAAAGATTAATATACTCTGCCTATGTCAGTCTCAGTCTAACTCTCTTTTCCAAAATCAATTCTATCAAATACTCTAAAATCATACAATTCAATAGACAATAGACAATAGGTGCAGGAGTAGGCCATTCGGCCCTTCGAGCCAGCACCACCATTCAATGTGATCATGACTGATCATTCTCAATCAGTACCCCGTTCCTGCCTTCTCCCCATACCCCCTGACTCCGCTATCCTTAAGATCTCTATCTAGCTCTCTCTTGAATGCATTCAGAGAATTGGCCTCCACTGCCTTTTGAGGCAGTGAATTCCACAGATTTACAACTCTCTGACTGAAAATGTTTTTCCTCATCTCCGTTCTAAATGGCATACCCCTTATTCTTAAACTGTGGCCCCTGGTTCTGGACTCCCCCAACATTGGGAACATGTTTCCTGCCTCTAACGTGTCCAACCCCTTAATAATCTTATTATTAATTCCCCATTCAACGCACTCTACTTTTGTCATCTTGAATCTAAAGCCCAGTCTGCATCAGACTCTCATTCTCTGCTCATACTAGTCCCAATTTAACATCCTCTGTCTATATGACTCCCAGTTTAACATTCTCTGCCTACACTGTTTTCACTCTGACCCTCTCTCCCCACACCATTCAGTCAAATCCTTTCTACTTATGTTATTCCCATTCTAATCCTTCCAATACCATTCCCATTATAACCCTCTGTACCTATATAATTTCCATTATAACCCTCTGTACCTATACGATTTCTATTATAATCCTCTCTGGTGGAGGAGTGGGGGGAGGGGGTGGAAGAGAAAGAAGTGTTAGCCGAATACAGGAAAGACAGAAAGTCCTAAAAGCTGTGGTTCCTGTCTAGGGCCAGGGCTAGGGACAACTCTCTGGGCTGATGAAGAATCTGGTGTGGGAGGGGCAGGAATATAGAGGGGGGGGGGAGGGGACTCTGGGCCTCATCAGAGGCAACAGATGAATGAACGGGTTAAAATGTGGCAAACAGAATTTAACATGGCGATGTGTGAGGTTGAGCACTTTGGCAATAAGACTTTAAATGGAGCGGGAGAGGCTGGATTTTCTACAAACCCCACTCCCCAACCCTAAGTTATTCTCCAGCAATCAGGTTTGACCCTGACCTCTAGGGAGTTGATAGAAATATCCAACTGCACACCAGAAACAATTTACCGTATCCAATTAAACTGCCAGCCACACATTTCTGGGGGGTGGGAGAAAACTGGAGCATCAGGAGGAAATCCACACGGTCACGGGAAGAACGTGTAATCTTCACCGACTGACTTAGAGGCCAGGATTGAACCCGGGTTCGCTGGAATTGTGAGGAGGCAGCCCTTGCACAACTGTGCCACCCCAAAATCATTTTGATTTTGAAATATATCTTTTTTAAATTTGTCAGGGGAGGAACTGATAACCTTTCCCACAGCTCCAGGTGTTCCATAATGACAATCATTATACTTTCTTAATTTATTTCTCAATCTGCCCTGCAATGAATTCTGAGCAGCAGTTTCTTGCAATTAGACTGAACTCTTGTACCCACCTCATGTGGCATCATTTAGATTCCAACACCTCTGCCACTATTTCTTTCTGGAGTACAGCACTTCCAAGCTAACTGCATTAAATTGTCTATGTTTCTGTCTATTGAATTTCATTCTCCTGATCTTAGCTGTCATTTGCTATATATTACATTGGCAATTTTGAATTTTAACTTATCTATAATCTCTGAAATTCTATCTTTTGTCAAGCTTAGGTTTGGTACATAGAAATAGAAATAGAATGAATCTAAAGCTGATCCCTCAGGAATACCATGTACTTCTTTCAAATTCTTCAAACCCCCTGTCAGTACATTGGTCTAGTTATTTGTTGCAAGGTAGACACAACCTATCAGCTTCAGTTTCAGATACCTTTTCCAGGATCAAAAAACCCATACACTGTTGAAAGTTAAAAAAAACTGAAGATGCTGGAGGTCTGAAATAAAAACACAAGTTGCTGGAAACACTCAGCAAGTCAGGCATCATCTGTAGAGAGAGGAACAGAGTTAACATTTGACGTCAAAAACCTTTCAGCAGTATCGGTGAAGGGTCCTAATGCAAGTTCTTCAACCTGAAACATTAATTCTGTTTCTCTGTCCAGAGATGCTGCCTGACCTGTTGGGTGTTTCCAACGTTTTATGTTTTTATTTCTGATTGACATTCCATGCTGTCACCTTCACGGGACATCATAGACAATGAAATACTGTTGATGTGTAGCCCTTTTAATGTTGGCACAATGCTAGCAATGGTTGCTGCACAGTAAGATCACATGTGTGACGTTTCGGGTTGGAATCCTCTTTAGAGTCTGAGAAGTTGTCTGTCCATTTCTCTCCATAGATGCTGCCTGACCTGCTGAGTTTGTCCAGTAGTTTGTTTTTTTACTCAATATTCCAGCATCTACAGTCTCTTGATCAGCCCTTTATGCCTGTTCCGTTAGTCGATTAGATTTTGACAGAAGGGGGAGGAGTTGTAGAGTGTGATAGCCACTCGGAAGAAGGATCTCCTATGGCATTCTGTACTACATCTTGGTGGAACTAGTCTGTTGCTGAAGGTACTCCTCAGGTTGACCAGTGTGTCATGGAGGGGGTGAGCTGTATTGTCCAAGATGCTCCACAGTTTGAGGAGCATCCTTCCCTCCAAGACCACCTCCCATTAATCCAACTCTGCCCCTCAGGACGGAGCCAGTCTTCCTGATGAGTAAATCACCCCTCATCCTTCTGTGCTCCAAAAATAAAGTACTAACCTGGTCAACCTCTCCCTGTAGCTCAGGCCCTCCAGACCTGGCAACATCCTCGTAAATCTTCTCTGCACCCTTCCCAGCTTGACAATATATTTCAAGAAGGATGAGAGGAGATCTTATCGAAACGTATAAGATTATTAAGGGGTGGACACGTTAGAGGCAGGAAACATGTTCCCAATATTGGGGGAATCCAGAACAAGGGGCCACATTCCTAGAAGGATGAGAGGAGATCTTATCGAAACGTATAAGATTATTAAGGGGTTGGACACGTTAGAGGCAGGAAACATGTTCCCAATGTTGGGGGAGTCCAGAACAAGGGGCCACAGTTTAAGAATAAGGGGTAGGCCATTTAGAACTGAGATGAGGAAAAACTTTTTCAGTCAGAGAGTTGTGAATCTGTGGAATTCTCTGCCTCAGAAGGCAGTGGAGGCCAATGCTCTGAATGCATTCAAGAGAGAGCTAGATAGAGATCTTAAGGATAGCGGAGTCAGGGGGTATGGGGAGAAGGCAGGAACGGGGTACTGATTGAGAATGATCAGCCATGATCACATTGAATGGCGGTGCTGGCTCGAAGGGCCGAATGGCCTCCTCCTGCACCTATTGTCTATTGTCTATTGTCTATAACAATGTGATCAAAATGGAACACAATACTCTAAATGTGGCCTCGCCAATGTCTTGTATAACTGCAACACGACCTCACAACCTCTATACTCAATATTCTGACTGAAGATGTCCAAAGTGCCAAAAGCCTTTTTGACCACCCTATCTACCTGTGACGACGCCACTTTCAAAGAACTATGTACCTGCACTCATAGCTACCGCTGCTCTAAAACACTCCCCATAACCCTACCATTCACTGTGTAGGTTCTGCTCATGTTAGACCTTCCAAAATGCAATACCTCATATATCTCTGTATTAAATTCCATCAACCTGTCCTCAGCCCACTTAGCCGACCAATCAAAATCTTGCTGCAATGTTTGACAACCATCTTCACTATCTGCAATACCACCCACTTTTGTATCACCTGCAAACTTGCTAGCCTGGCCCTTATTCAAATCATCAATATAGATGACAAACAGTAATGGGGCCAGCTTCGAACTCTGAGGCACACCACTTGTCACAGACCTCCAAATCGAAAAAACAACCTTCCACCATCACCCTCTGCTTCCTCCAATGAAACCAATTTTCTATCCATTCAGCCATCTCTCCTTGAATCCCCTGCGATCTATCCTTTCAGGGCACCCTACTATGTGGAACCTTGTTGAATGCTTTGCTGAAATCCATATATACAACATCTACAGTTCCGCCCTCATCAACCTTTTTGGTCACATCTTCAAAAATATCCCTGCAGCCCTTCTTGAATAGAGGCACAACATTTGCCACCCTCCAGTTTTCTGGCACCTCACCTGTATCAAATCTCAGCCAGTGTATCTGCAATTTCATCTCTATCCTCCCACAGTGTCCCCGGATATATTTGATCCGTTCCGAGAGAGTTGTCTACCTTCATACGCATCAGGACCTTCAGCGTCTCTTCAGCCATAATACTGACTGCTCTCAAGACACTTCCATTGATTGCCCCAAGTTCCCCAGTCCTCATGTCTTTCTCCACATTAAATACGAAGAATGGACACAAAGAATAGAATAAGATGATACAATAGCTTGCAAGAGCTATGAAAAAGGATGGAAAAACACTTGCAAGGTAGACCAGAAGCAACATGAACATGCATTTGCAATTCCATTCAGAGATGGAGCATGGCCAAAAACAAAATGGGCCACTTCTCAACAAATAACGATGAAATTGTAAATTAAAATTTAATTTAATCACTGATAGATCAGTGGACGCGCTGGAGGGTCATGATGAATGTGCATATCCCCCGATAATAGTTCAATCAGGGACTGCGGCCAGACAAAGCTAAACAGATCAAAATAATGCAGATGAAAGAAAGAAAGGGAGGGAAGAATGAAAGAAGCTGCCAGGGCTAGGTGATTTTCACGCCAAGACTTTTGGTGTCACTATAATTTTCCAAACGTCCTTTTGAGTTAGGAGCCACTGATGCAATTAATCAAAAGAATTACAATCCAAATTAGCATTTGTCACCACAAAACTGACTGTTATATTTTGATGGGGCTGATGCAGTCTCAGTGAAGTAGTTTCATTATGGAGATGAACACAAATGATAGGAAACTCAGTGCTGAGTAGACAACATTTAATTAATCTAGAAAATTGCAATTTAAATTTGCATTCATTTTGAAGCTATTTAAAATTTTTAAAATGAACAGAAAAGGATGGTGCAACCTTCCCATCTTATTTAAGTATTGTTTATCTTTGCCCATTTGCACATATTAGCCTTGCCTTGATGTTCTTATAGCCTGGCTTTTGTCTATGATGAGGATTTATGTGATTTTGCTGGAGCCTTGCATCAGGTGCTTTCCAATGCTGGGGACCAAAAGCATTGTGAGAAACAGTACATTGTAAATGCCCCCCCACATTATCTCAGAACCTTTATGACTCATTCTGATGTCAAACGCAACAGCTTAAGAGACCAACGCTCACTTTCATTCTGTGTTTCAATCAAGATCTTTACATTTACCACAATTCCTCACACCTTCACATAAGAGCTGGACTCCATGCAGTCTGTCAATCCTGTAATTAGATGTGACTACGTCATAGCTGATCCATTTATCAACTCTATTAAGTATTAATGCTTTTAACCCATAAAAGGCTATCATTATATCTTTTGATATTGCCAATGGCCATGCACACCTCACACCCACAAAAAGGTTGGGGTTGACGTTTGCCTTGATTGTCCCAGCTCTTGCATTAAGATGATGACACCATGTCTGGACTTCTGCAGCATTGAGAGGTATTTCTCCCGATCCATCCCTATCCATTGCATCCTGTGACTGACCCGTTTCGAAGTTCCAGTCTCCATCATTCAACTACAACCGCAGATAACATTTTGGGGAAAGCTTCTAAAGTGTCGACAAATGAGATGTTTAAAAATGAGGGTTGCCCATTTTTCGACAGAGATAAGGCAATTTATTCAACATGCTGGTGTAACTCAGTGGGTCAGGAAGCATCTCTGGAGAAAAGGAATAGGTGACGTTTCAGGTCGAGACCCTTCTTCAGCAAAGCAGGCATACCTTGAGGAGATTTCACAGGGGAGCAGATAAAATGTTTAGGAACGAACTGCAGACGCTGGCTTACACCAAAGATAGACACAAAATACTGGAGTAACTCAACGGGTCAGGCAGCATCTCTGGAGAAAATGAACAGGTGACGTTGCTGAGTGCTTAGAACTCTATTTCTCAAAGGGTAGTGTAAGAAGATTCTTTGACTGTATATATGGCATAGACTCATGTTGGGCATGAAGGTCTCCAGGGGTAGACAAGAATGTGAAGCTGAGGTTGCACTTACATCAAATGGTTTACTCCTGCTTCTAATTCGTGTGTTAGTTTAACAGGGAAGTGAACTCTCTCGCTCACACAGATGAGCATTTGGAGTATAGGAACCATAACAATGGCAACAGGCCCAAGTGCTCCGTCAAGCCTGTTCCATGTTTTACTTAGATTACTAGGGATCTGTTCCTCTTCTGCATTTACCAGATGCCCCACACTTTACCTTCCCCCACATTAGGCCATTGATTTCATTCTCAAATGTTTTTGATGTCCCACAGCATCCGACAGGTCTTGGACATGTTATTCATACACTTCTTCAATCACTATTTCTGTGTGTGTGTGCGTGTGCGCACATGTGTGCATGCGAGTGTGTATATGCATGTGTTTGTGTGTGTGTGCTTGCATGCGAATGTGTGTGTGCACGAGTGTGCGTTTGTGCACGCACATGTGTCTGCATGTATGTGTGTGATTGTGTGTGAATGTGTGTGTGTGTGCATGTGTGCGTGTGGGTGTGTGTGTATGCATGTATATGTTATGGTGTTACCTGATCAGCTTAACACTAACCTTAAGTTTAGACTCGCTCTTTCTTGACTTAACGACCCACCATAAGGAAATTATTTCTCCATATCTACACCTTTTAATATAAAAATTCTCAGATCAGATTACAACTTTTATCCCAATGCTTCCAAAGTATAATCAGTAGAAATAAATCAGCTTCAGAACCACTTGCTTAAAATTGATGGCAAAGGGTTGACCTAATTTGCACAGATTTTTACTGCTGCTCTTTCAAGTTTGTAATAAAATGATAATAAACCATTCTTGTTTAATCAGTGTTATTTGCTCAACATTCTCTCTGTGCACTCTTCAATGCGGTGTATGGATTAATATTAATTGAATGAAGCTGCCCACTCAGGTCTTCAAATTACCTCAAAGAACACAGGACGTGTTTGTTTGTTCCGAACATTGTAAAAAAGGAATTGATTCTCCAAACATATGATATCAGAACAGAAGGCAAGGTGGCCCCTCGATCCTATTCCGCCATTAATTAAAATCATGGCTATATTTAATTCTCATAATTTTTTACAACGTAAGGGGCCATTCAGCCCATCAGGTCAATACCGGCTCTCAGGGTAAGCCCATGTATCTCATTTCCCTTCTTATTTCCCTTTATCCTATCTATACCTCACACCCCAATCACTGCCCCCTGATTTTCCTGAACTATGTATGATTTACAATGGCCAATTATCCTACTGGACATAGGAGGAAACTAGAGTACATAGAGGAAAGACACATGGATACAGGGAGAACATGCAAACTTTTTGTAAAACATTTTACATCCTTGGGATATGGGTGGACTTTACAATTTCAGCTGCTTGAAGTGTAACAATGAGAGGGAATGCAGCTGCCTATTTGTGCAACACCAGATCCCAACAACAATGACATACTGGCCAAATCATTTTTAAATGATGTGGGTTAAGGAATAAATATCGTCTTGAGTACCAGAGAGATCTCCCCTCCCACCCCACCACGTCTTCACTGAAATAGTCTTGTGGGATTTGTATGGGTGTTTGGAAAGCTATGTCTAACGTATCTCAAAGAATGGTTTATAACCCCAAGAGAAGGTCTTATTAATCACAGGGGAATGTGGAGTTGAGATATTTTGCATTCTCCTGGTCTATCCAGAGAGCACTGTGGTGGTTGAATAAGAACATTGTGTGGTTTAGAGCATTGGGCAAGCCACAAAGATCAGGATGGTTCCCACGTTCAATCCCTAGGCCTGGACTGATGAGTTGTCTCCTGTGGTCCAAAGATAGGAAGCCAACAGTTGCAGTCATTGTTTCAGGAGTGGGATTAGAGGGTGTGACAACATATATCTAGGGTTCTGCTGCCTGCACGACACGAATGGATATCTTTTTTGGTGGTTGTGACCCAGGAAAATAAGAAACCTCCCAGACTTCCACCTCCTAGAAAGCCAGGGTCAGCAGGTGGCCAACATATTCATGTATGGGTTGCTCCGGGCAAGTTTAGTTTAGAGACACAGTCCTTGGGCCATCGGTCACTAGTTCTATGTTGTCCCACTTTCTCATCCACTCCCTACACATTAGGAGCAATTTACAAAGTCCATTGACCTACAAACCCACACACCTTTGGAATACCCCGAGGAAGTCCACACGATTACAGGAAGAACGTGCAAACTCCACAGAGGCAGCACCCAAGGTTAGGATCGAACCCAGGTCTCTGGCGCACGAGGCAGCATCTCTACCATTTTGCTGCCTCGATTATTTTCATTGATTCAGTGTCACTGCTGGGACGTCTGACCCAACCATTCCATGGGAGCACCTTCACCATTCGCCCTGCACAGGTTCAAAGATGGTAGCTCACCACCACCTCCTTTAGGGCCCCAGAGGTGGACAACAAATGCCCATAACGCTCAGCATGCCCACCTCAGCACGCCCACCTCAGCACGCCCACCTCAGCACGCCCACCTCAGCATGCCCACCTCAGCACGCCCACCTCAGCATGCCCACCTCAGCATGCCCACCTCAGCATGCCCACCTCAGCATGCCCACCTCAGCGTGCCCACCTCAGCATGCCCACCTCAGCGTGCCCACCTCAGCATGCCCACCTCAGCGTGCCCACCTCAGCATGCCAACCTCAGCGTGCCCACCTCAGCATGCCCACCTCAGCGTGCCCACCTCAGCGTGCCCACCTCAGCATGCCCACCTCAGTGTGCCCACCTCAGCATGCCCACCTCAGCAGCCCACCTCAGCATGCCCACCTCAGCACACCCACCTCAGCATGCCCACCTCAGCATGCCCACCTCAGCATGCCCACCTCAGCATGCCCACCTCAGCGTGCCCACCTCAGCATGCCCACCTCAGCATGCCCACCTCAGCGTGCCCACCTCAGCATGCCCACCTCAGCATGCCCACCTCAGCGTGCCCACCTCAGCATGCCCACCTCAGCATGCCCACCTCAGCACACCCACCTCAGCGTGCCCACCTCAGCATGCCCACTTCCACAAAATGAGTAAAATACATCTCTTGGGAAAAGGCTATCAGAGAGATCATTTCTCATCTTGAAGGGCAGCAGAGGGGTGAAAATATGGAAACAAGTGATGTGGGTCAATGGCTGGGATTAGTAAGTGGTTGATGGTATGTGATTTATTCTGTGCTTTCCACACAGGTGAGCCAGTGATGGCTGTGAATGAATCTGGCGTCTGGCATATGGCCCTCAACGGTTCAATGTGCAAAGTGACAGTGTCCCCCTCGTTCTTGGGCATTTGCCTGCTCTTGAAGCTGAAGCCTTTCTTCATTCTGCTCTATGTGGTGCTGGTGCTGGTGGCATGTGGTGGAAACCTCCTCCTGCTGGCTCACATCATCTCCACCAAGAAGCTCCACACCACCACCAACTTCCTCATCGGCAACCTGGCCGCCTCCGACCTGGTGATGTGCATCTTCTGCGTCCCCATGACGGCTTCCTACGCCTTCGCCAGCCAGGGCTGGCTCTTTGGAATCTTCATGTGCTACTTCATGAGGCTGATGCAGTCCACCACCGTCTTTGTGTCCGTCTTATCCCTCACGGCCATTGCCGTGGATAGGTATGTGGTGGTGGTGTACCCAGTCCACCGCAGGATTAGACCGCGGTCCTGCGCCTACGTCATTGTATTGATCTGGTTGGTCTCCATTAGCATTTCGCTGCCAACTCCGCTGCACACCCAATATATAAACATCAACCAGCTGGGGTTCAACATGATCATCTGCGAGGAGCTTTGGTACAAACTGGAGCGGCAAGGTCTACTGTACTCCTGCATGGTGTTCCTGCTGTTCTACATGCTCCCAGTTGGTGCTGTTTCCATCTCCTACTGTGCCATCACGTGTCACCTAAAGAGGAGGAAGGTTCCCGGAGCTGAATTGTACAGCCATGACAAGTGGTCAAAGAAGAAGAGGAGGACCTTTTACATGCTCCTCATCTCCGTCCTCTCCTTCGCACTCTGCTGGATGCCTCTGCAGACGGTCAACCTGATCTGGGACATTGACCAGAGCATCATAGACAACACCTACGTGGAGGTGATTCAGGTGTCGTGCCACCTGGTTGCCATGAGCTCCGCCTGTTACAACCCCTTCATCTACGCCTCCCTCCACGACAAGTTCCGCCTCCACTTGAGCAACCTGCTGACCCGCAACAAGAAGCAGGGCAGCAGCACCATGTCCACCCAAACTTCCCGCTTAAACACCTGCACCTCGCTGGATGTGCCCACAGTCACCGACAGCAAACTGAAGAGGCCATTCCATCTGAAGCAGAGCGCCTGACGGGGACAACTTGGTCGAGGCCACTGAAGCTACTGCCTCCCACGATGACCCTAGAGGTGGGCCCTCTTCTGCACCAGTCAATGGGTCCCACTGTGTTCCTGCAGTGTGGAGCCCAGGTTTCTGCTTCATCCCTCTCCCATTCAGCATAACCCCCTGGCCCCACGGTTGGGCTCCAGAGTGGAGCAAGAGGAGCACACCAAACTGAAGTGGATCAGGTTAAGCTCCGATATTTGCTACGCTTGCAAACAGAACAAGCAACTGCTTCGTCATCAAATGGAAGGGCAGAAAGTTGCCCATTCCGCACTCAAGAAGAATGCAGCAGCTCATTCAAACCCGGGACAAGATACTTTCAACGCCAATTACACACAACACAGGGCATTGGTGAACAGCCACACACACACACACACTCAAAGGCAATGCACCTCTGAGGCGGGGCCTTTAGCTGATTGCTCGCCCTGTAGATTTGTAGCAGCTCTCTGCTAAATGATCCAAAGCAACAATGTTTAAGGTGGTTGAACAGAAGGGATCTGGACCCTTCGCCAATTGGCCTGGTTGGGGGATGCCAGAGGATGCCATCTGAGGAATGAAAAATTAACGACGAATAGAAGTAAATTCTTCAAAGCAGACCTCTGACATTAGATGTTTTACACTGAAGATATTAAATACAAGAACTAGCATAGACCATGTAACTCCTGACGTCTCTTCTGTCATTCGATTAGGCCCCAACTGACATCCAACCCGTCTATCTGCCTTGGATCCTTGATCAATACCCAATTTGAAATTTACATTTGTTTCAGTTACAAGCTGACCTTCATTTGTATGACGCATGTGTAAATTGTCCCTAGTGTGTGTCGGATAGTGTTAATGTGCAGGGATCGCTGGTCGGTTCGGACTCGGTGGGCCAAAGGGCCTGTTTCCGCGCTGTATCTCTAAACTAAATTTCCACCAAAGTTCTAATGTTGAAAACAATCCAGGCGACCCAACTATGATTAAAAAAATAACACACACAAACTGTTGGAGCACCTCAGCGGGTCAGGCAACATCTTTGCAGAACATGGACAGGCGATGTTTCGAGACCAATAGCAGGAAGGACTGAAGAAGGGTCCAGACCCAAAACATCACGTACCCATTCCCTCCAGAGATGCTGCCTCACCCATTGTGTTACTTCAGCACTTTGTGCTCTTTTTTGTAAACCAACATCTGCAGTTCCTTGTCTCTCCGACCTATTATTCTAATTCAGAAACCATTCTTTATATTTGAAAATTGCATGTCAGATTGTTGTTGAAAGAGGAAAGACAATGGGTTGTAGATCAGTTAACTAACAGTTCAATGGTTCAATGGCACTTTATTTTCACGTGTACAGTGAAATTCTTTGTTTTGCATACAGTTCAGTGACAATCCTGCTGTATATTAAGCACTATCATACTAAGTATAAGAGTGTAAAATAGTACACCACACCGAGTCTGTACACAAGAGTTGTCACGTTTTACGTGCCACTTGTACCCTTCAAGTCTGAAATTTTTAAACGATTTCCGAGTCTTAGCTTGGCCATAAAGGCCCGTTGTCTTGGCTGGGGCCATCCTGGCCAGGTGATGTGTCCATGTCCTCCACCATTGCTCTACCAAACCCCAATGTTCTGAAGTCTACATGTTAGGAAAGGCTGGCTGAATACAAAGAGATATTGATAGAACGGACAAGGTGCTGGCAAATGGATTAATGCAAATGGAAGCAAAAAACTGCAGATGCTAGAAATATGAAATAAAATTCTAGAAATGCAGGAAACACTAAATAGGTCCTGCAGCAACTGGAGAAAAAAAATAGAATTAACCTTTCGGATTGAAGTCCTCAGGATAGGTCATACACGAGTGAAGAGAGAAAACTGAGCCAATATTAAAGATTGATGACTTTCAACAGGATTGGCCAGTTCTCTTTGTGTTCTCTCTCTCAAACTGCCCTCAATAACCTATCAATCTGGCGACCTCATCGACACCTTATCTCTATGGCAACCTTGACCCCACCTTAGAAGAGAAATATTCCTTTCATTTTTCCATCCCCCACCTGCCTCTGCTACTTAAAGCTAACTTGTTTTCTCTCTTTCACAGTTCTAATGAAGGGTCTTTGACCCGGAATATTATCTCTATATCTCTTTCCACGGATGTTGTCTGACCTGCTGAGTGTTTCCACTGTCAAGAAAAACTTTAATTCTTTTTTTAATGCAAATGAAGACAAACTGGAAACTCAAATGAAAAAGTGGAGGTACAAATAAGCTAAATAGATTATGAAAATGTCTGCGATAGGAAAATAACAAAAAATAATCAAAGTGGATGTCTTGATTTTCTGATCTAGAATACAAGTGGGTCAATCTTTGTTACACCACACAGAACAATAGTGAGTCCACATCTGGAGCACTGTGTTCAGTTCTGGGTTTCAGATCATAGGAAGGATAGGTTTGAAGTGCAGTTACAAGTTACTGAATGATACATGGATTAAATTATCAGCAAATATAACACAAGATGGCATCTGGAAAAAAAGTGGAGATTCCATCAAAGATTTCATGATAGACAATAGACAATAGACAATAGGTGCAGGAGGAGGCCATTCGGCCCTTCGAGCCAGCACCGCCGTTCAATGTGATCATGGCTGATCATACAAAAGTAATGATGGGGTAGTTAAATATAATCTATTTCCACTGTGTCCCTTCAGCCATTGCTCCCATGTGTGCGGAGTGACCTAACTTTGTCCTAGTCCAAAATGACTCAAATTTGAAATTATGAGGTTTATAAACCTCATATAACATCTCCTGTTGCTCTGTAATCCCCTTATCATCCCCTGTGCTTCTGATGTCTTGAACAACTAATTTCCTTCTGTTCACCACTGCCAACTGCACCTTCAGCTGCCGAGATCTCCACCTACCTGCCAATCGAACCCCCCCTCCCACCACACTGTGTCCATCTATCACTTGCCAGGCCTTGTCTTACCCACACCTCTTCTCCAGCTTTCTCCTCTTTACAACAATCAGTCCAAAGAAGGCCCTGACCCAAAACATTGCCTGTCCATTACTTGCAGAGATGCTGCCTGACCCGTTGAGTTACACTCGCACTTTGTGTTTGCTCAGGATTCCAGAATCTGCAATGTTTTATGTCCCCAAACTCTGGTATTCCCTTCCCAAGGCTCTCAGCCTCTCTATACTGCTTTTTAAAACTGAACTCTTTGATCAAAATGTTGGCTTCCTCACATCCCCGTTTCTGCTTGGTGTCAGAGATGTCGGATAACACCTCCAGGAGACATCATCAGAACATAAGCGCAAGGTGTTATTGTTAATTTCCCAACCTCCAGAAATGGGCACATATTGGGCAGAGTGGATAATAGAGCAAAATGTATGTGGTTGTTCGAAAGCATCAGACGTTATTTTGGTGTACTGAGCCATGATCATTGCATAATTCCCCATGTAAAAGAACTGACTATCCCATTAAGACAGTAATGATTGATTAATGGAATCACACAGCAGGGGAAGGAAACTGTTTGATCATTAAACCCAGAGCAGTTCAATGAAAGAGCTGTTTAATCTTCCTCCTCTGGTCTTTGCTCAAGGCCCCACATATTTTCCATTTCCAGATTTGATTGAATCTGCTTCAGGCAGCACGTAATCTCATAAAAGCAGGGCAGACTGTCCACCGTCGTTACTTATTATGACACAGCAGGAAGCCATTCAACCCGTCCTGCCTGCAATGGTCCCAACTAAGCAATCCAATTGTGAGAAGCGTGTGACATTTTCCTCGTTCTGCAGGCTAGCACGGAAGTGAAATGATGAAAGATGAACGATATACTCCATCACATTCAAAGCATCTGTTGCTCATTTTAATGTAACGATCCAAAAGCTGTTCAAAAGCTTATAGATAAGATATGTGAGAAAATCTTACACTGTAACTGTCCTGCACTGTCGGTAGTTCCACCTTCAGTCATCTGGCTCATCTGCTTTATTAACTTTCTAAGGTTGCGTTTGTTTAACAATTTTTACCAATCTGTCGTGTTATTAATGTACCCGTGATTTAACATTTTGTGTTGTCATAATATGCATATTTATATTTGTACTTTATATTTCATTAACAGAAAATCAAACTAATTTAACCTAGAGCACGTCTGCTGCAATGTGTCAAGAGATTGCTTTCATTATCTCAAAATAAATAAGTATCATGAACAACTCTTTGACATCAGTAGTGGCTTATTTTAATTGGATTCCCACACCGGGTAATGATACAGGGAATAATCCTCATGCTTGGGATTAACCAAGGACTCTGGATAAACCTGCTAAATAAAGGCTCGCGTCCATCTTTCACATAGTGGTTCCATCTTCCTTTGACCGCTGTATACAGTTGCAGGGAGCAACAAGACTAATGAGAAATGAGCAGAGACCACAATTGCACAGCCACAACCAGGAATTCCACAAGGGAACATCGTGAGTGGACCTCTTTTTGTTTGCAAGATACAGCTGGGAAACAGGCCCTTCTGCCCACTGGGCCAATGCCGACCATTGATCACCCGTTCACACTATTTCCATGCTATCCCATTTTCTCGTCCACTCCCAACACGCTAGGGGCCGTTAACAGCCCAGTTAACCTACAAACCTTGGGGATATGGGAGGAAACTGGAGCACCCAGAGGAATCCCATGGAGAGAACCTGCAAACTCCACACAGCCAACACCTGAGGTCAGGATCGAACCCAGGTCTCTGACACTGTGAGGCAATGGTGCCACCAGCTGCACCGCTGTGTCGCCTCTCTGTCAAAATGAAAGAAATGCCACAAAATGGGGCTTATTATCACACAGGAGACCATTCAGCCCATTGGATCCATGTCAGCTTCCATTAGACACCATTCCCTCTCTCTTTATTTCCTTGTGTCTCACTCCCATGTCCATTAACTTCCCTTTCTTTGTTTTCTTGCTACTTACCTACATCAAAGGGCAAGTTACAGCAGTCAATTAACCAACCAATCTGTGCACCTTTGGGATGTGGGAGAAAAGTATTGAAGCACCCAGAGGAAGGCCATGATTTCACAGGGAGAACGTGCAAACTCCGCACAGACAGCGGCCAAGGTCAGGATTGGATCGGGGTTGCTGGGACTGTGAGACACTGGCTCTATTGCTGTGCCTCGTACTATGGACTGAGATCCTACTCTGCATACTGGTTAATTTTAGTTTAGTTTAGGTTAGAGATACAGCGCGGAAACAGGCCCTTTGGCCCACCGAATCCGCGCCGAGCAACAATCCCCGCACATTTGCACTATCCTACACATTAGAGACAATTTACATTTAAACCCTAAGCCAATTAATCTACAAACCTGTCGTCTTTCGAGTGTGGGAGGAAACCGGAGATCCCGCAAGAAAGCCCATGCAGGTCATGGAGAGAATGTACAAACTCCGTACAGATAGCACCTGTAGTCAGGATCGAACCCGGGTCTCTGGCGCTGTAAGGCAGCAACTCTACCGCTGTGCCACTGTGCTATTTAAGCAGCATCTGTGGAGGAAATGGACCGGTGACGGCTCGGGTCAGGACCCACTCTTCAGAGCGATTGTAGTCATGGAGAGAAATCTGGAAAAGAGATGGATGGCAGGACACAGCCTGGGGAGTGATAGGTGGATACAGCTGAGGGGAGTGATTGGAAGAGTGGCGTAAGTGACAAAGGTTAGAAATAATGATGGAGATAGAGCGTTGGAACAGGCTCTTCGGCTCACTGAGTCCACACCAACCAGCAATCACCTATACATTAGGTTTATCCGGGGCACTAGTGAGAACTTACAGAAGCCAATTAACCTACATACTCGTATGTCTTTAGCATGTGGGAGGAAAATGGAGCACCCGGAGAAAACCCACATGGTCACAGGGAGAACGTACAAACACCGTACAGACTGCACACATAGTCAGGATCGACTCTGGGTCTCTGGCGCTGTAAGGCAGTAACTCTACTGCTGCATCACCCCTGGTGTCAGGTATTTCTATATATTGCTGACTCTCTTTCAAAATCTATTATAAACAAAATAAACAATGAAATCCACCTTCAAATTGATTAAAAAGATGTAAAGGACAGCAAATCGCTCAAAAGCATTTAAAATACTTCCAAATGATTAAAAAAATTGCAGGAACTAGAAATATTTATGAGGAATAACTCACCAACTCAGCCTTGGCTGCAAAAACTCCACTGTGGATCGTTTGTCAGGACAGGGGCTCTCCCAGATGCTGAGGGCAGCTCAGGTTTGTGGGCAACTGACTGAATCATCTCTGGGAGTCCCTCAGCAAGTTCCGTCCTTCCATATCCGCGTGAGAATGCCGGACACCTAAAAGTTTACGCACCAAAGAAAGATTTGGCCCAACTTTTCACCTTGTGCCATTGTCAGGGTTTATTGTCCAACCCAAATTACCGGTGAAACGCTGACTGGTTAGCAACAAAGGCTTTTCACTGTACCTCGGTACACGTGACAACAAACTACTGAAATGAACGTGGAGGAAGGAACTGTAGATGCTGGTTTAAATCGAAGATAGACACAAAATACTGGAGTAACTCAGCGGGACAGGCAGCACCTCCGGAGAGAAGGAATGGGTGATCAATCTTCAATCTGAAGAAAGGTCTCGACCCGAAACGTCACCCATTCCTTCTCTCCAGGGATGCTGCCTGGCCCGTTGAGTTACTCCAGCATTTTGTGTCTATGAATTGATCGTGGAGGCAGGTAAGAATGGGTGGTCCTTGATACAGGCCAGGCGAGGTAAAGATGGTGGTTATTCTCTCAGGTTGATCATTAGGGGGCTTCAATGGTCAGCTGTCATGAGACCCGCACTCATTCCATATTTTTGTAATTATTTCAATCTAATTCCCCGGCTACCATCGTGGGATTCGCACTCAGTTCAGGTTTCTGAGTGCAAGTCCAGTAACTTTGCCACTACGCTACTGCTTACCGCTCGCAGGGTGAGGTAGACCGGTTTTGCTATCCCACAGGTGGGCCAGAGATGTTGTGCATGTAAGTAGGAGTGCAGGACGTGTATCTGGTGGATCGATAGCAATGCTGTGTGGCAGCCTTCCGCTGCAATCCTTGCACAAGTGTCTGCATGAGTTCTGAGGCAAGTTCCTGTGCAGTCTCACTGACGCCACGCTGTTCATGGTCACGGGAGTTCCCATCTTGGCACCCGTGAGAAAGAATCCGGGTGCACGAGAGGGGAGCGTGACGCCACAGCTTCAACCAGCTGAGCCCAGAAACTGGCATCAGGTGAGCAGGCTAAACCAGAGGCATGCATTTCACCAGGGAAGATGTCTGCCTGTCAGCAGCCACAATGTGGGGCCAGTTGGGACTGCACAGTGGTGCAGTCAGCAGATGCTCTGTCTCACGGCTCCAGCGACTTGGATGGGTCAGCCATGCTTGAATGGAGGAGTAGATTCGATGGGCCGAATGGCCTAATTCTGCTCCCATGATTTATGAACCTGTGAATCAATCCTGACGATAACCTGGTTTCCTCCCACGTCCCATGACAATACTGGCAGGTTACTGGGCCTTCAGTAAATTGTCCCTTCAGTAAGTGGCAAAGAATCAAAAAGCAGTTGATGAGCTTGTAAGAAAGAATAGGTTGAGGGGTGCAACTAATAAGGAGCGGAGAATGAGACTGATCCAAACTTTCTGCTGGGAGCTGGCACCGACTTGACGGGCCAAATCACCTCCTTTAGTTTAGCTTGGTTTAGTTTAGAGGTACAGTGCGGAAGCAGGCCCTTCGGCCCATTGAGTCCACACTGACCAGTGGTCTCTGTACATTGACAAAACCCTACACAAACTAGGGCCAATTTACATATACACCAAGCCAATTAACCTACGTACCTGTATGTTTTTGGCGTGTGGGAGGAAACCGAAGATCTCGGAGAAAACCCACGCGGTCACGGGGAGAACGTACAAACTCCGTACAGACGGCGCCCGTAGTTGGGATCTAACCTGAGTCTCTGGCGCTGCATTCGCTGTAAGGCAGCAACTCTACCGTTGCGCCACCGTCCTTATTTGTAATTGTCAAACAGCTCTGCACTTATTCCAATACTTGTTGAAACCATTGGGATCCATTCTGAGGCGAAGAATAAATGCTATATAAATGAATGCACAGCAGGGGTGCCGGTGGAGGCTGTTATGACAGTGGCATTTAATAGGTTTTTAGATGGGCACCTGGATATGCAGGGAATAAAGGGTTATGAACCCTCAGCAGGCAGAGGAGATTAGTTTATCTTGGCATTTAGTTCAGACTAGAACAAACTGTTCTATATTCTATGTGCATGCCTTTACAAAATACTGGAAGCCTTCTCCTTTATTTGATACTATCTTTTAGTTAGTATTTTCCCTTGGAGGTTTAATGTCTCCACAGGATGTTTATCATTGCAAATTGTGAAATATTTCTTTCAGCTCATAGGTCTGTCAATACTGTACCTTTACTTTGATTTCACAGTCTATTACAGCCAACACACTCATCCTCAATCTCAATATAATATACTATCACATTATAAGCAATCTCCCGCAGCAGAGATTTTATTATGAAGTAAATAACTCATCCTTTTCCATTACACAGGACACAGCATAAAATAACTTCTCGCCCAGTTGATTCCATGCAAACTGCTCCAGGTATCTCGAGTATATTCAATGAACTTGTCCTCCAATTTACTTTTGCCCAATTCCTTTGTACAGTTTTAGGTGAAGATTTTATTTCCTTTGTGGCAAGCACCTTTCACAAACTTATTAATATCCAGGCTAACAAAATCAGTGCTATTACAGAAAGCATAAACAACTCCTACTCATGTTTTTAGTTTCTTATTATTCCTTATGTCCGTTGAAACTCACTTTACTGTATGTTGCTGTGTTCCTGTCACCACTGCCCTCCATCGATTCCTTTAAGTCCAGGCTCAAAACCTATTTCTACACCCTAGCGTTTGAGGCCCTCTGAGGGGGCGCTGTGAACTGTTTATGTATGTGCTGTTATGTTTGTGTGCCATTGTATGTTCGTTTCTCAGTACCTGAACTGATGTACAGCACTTTGGTCAACGTGGGTTGTTTTTAAATGTGCTATACAAATAAAATGGACTTGACATGACTTCGGCCAATTGGGACCAGTCCCCTCTCTCAGCAAGTCGGTCACTTTTAAATGGTGTACTGTAGCGACCATAGAAAGTGGTCCTAGTTGTCGAACCCTCAGATTGGCCAGCAAGGTCACGTGTGGGTGCGACCGTAGGGATTGGTCCAGAGAGCGACACCGCTGATTGGACAGCGTGTTCATGTGCGCTTTTGGCGCCCAAAAAGAGTCAGTTGGGAGACGTCTTCGAAGAGAACAGTTAGTTTTAATGGTTGTCTGTAATCTTGTTAAGAAAATTTTGTAATCGAATATTGCTGTCGCAATAAACTTCTTCAACAAAGAACAAGTTTCCAGACTCGCCATATTGGTGACCCCGACGTGATCCAGCCGATCACTCAGCCGATCACTCACCATGAGTGAATCAAACGCCTCGTTGTTGGTTCCTACGCCCAGCACACCGGAGCTAAGCGCGGTCAGCGTTCACCTTCCGTCGTTTTGGATACATCAACCACAATCTTGGTTTGTCCATACCGAAGCCCAGTTTCACTTAATAAACATCTCAGCAGACGCAACAAGGTATTACTACCTCGTCAGTGCTCTACCGCCGGAGACGACCGCGCGGGTGATGCGGTTCATCGTCAATCCTCCGGCAGAAAACAAGTACGAGGCCATGAATGCACTGTTGTTACGGACCTTCGGGTTCAGCAGGCAGGACAGAGCTAAGCGTCTTCTGCACCTACCGGATCTCGGAGATCGGCTGCCGTCCGTTCTCATGGCTGAAATGTTAACGCTAGCAGGTGAACATACGGATTGCCTCATGTTCGAGCAGGCATTCCGAGAGAAGCTTCCCGAAGATGTCAAACTTATGCTCACGGATTGTTCTTTTAAGGACCCCGTGGCATATGCAGAAAAAGCTGATGCGCTCATGGCGTCCAAATCGAAAGAAAGAGGTTCGATCAACAAGGTCTCGACATCAGCGGCCGCGCCACAGCGACATCAAGATGGCGCCGCGTCTCCTGCCATTTCTCCAAAAGCCCGCCAAAAGGATCCGCACAAGCGCGGCTGGTGCTATTACCATCTACGATGGGGTGGAGAATCCCGCAACTGCCGCTCGCCTTGTACCTTCTCGGGAAATGCCTCGGCCGATCGTACATAGAGGCAGTTGCGATTGGCCAGAACCGACGCCTCTACGTCCGAGACCGATTCACGGACACAGAATTTTTGGTTGACACGGGAGCCATTGTCAGTATCGTACCGCCGACCGACCTTGAGACCAGATCGGGTAAGACAGGTCCTACCCTCATCGCGGTTAACGGCAGCCCCATCTGCACGTATGGTACGCAGAAAATGTCCCTGGTTTTAGGTCTCCGCACATATGAATGGTCATTCATTATAGCAGACGTCAGCCAGGCGATCCTAGGCGCAGATTTCCTCTGGGCCTTTTCACTAGTCCCCGACGTCCGCGGTAACGACCTCCGACCCTCCGCCAGCAACGATGAGCCCGCTGCTCCGACAACCGCCACCTCGCCCAGCCCGACTGTCCAGGCCGTCGTCGCGGCCCCCGACTCGTATGCTGAGGTCCTGGCGGAGTTTCCAGAGCTGCTCATCCAGCGTTTCGACGCCCCTTCGGCCAAGCACGGCGTGGTCTACCACATCCGCATCGAGGGCCCCCCCGTTTCCGCTCGGGCCCGGAGGCTACCGCCCGACAAGCTGGTGGTGGCGCGGGCGGAATTTAGGAAGATGGAGGAAATGGGCATTGTCCGTCAGTCCGACCGCCCGTGGGCCTCGCCGTTGCATATGGTCTCCAAAGCATCTGGGGGGGTGGAGACCATGTGGCGATTATCGGCGTCTCAACGCTGTCACCACGGCTGATCGCTACCCCATACCGCACCTGCAGGACTTCTCGTCTGGGCTGGAAGATGCGGTGGTGTTCTCCAAGATCGATTTGGTGCGGGGATACCACCAGATTCCTGTGCGGCCGCAGGACATACCAAAAACTGCCACGATCACTCCGTTCGGGTTGTTCGAATGGTTGCGCATGCCTTTCGGTTTAAAGAACGCGGCACAGGCTTTCCAGCGACTGATGGACCGTGTGGATCGGGATTTGCCTTTTGTGTTTACTTATTTAGATGATATCCTGGTCGCCAGCCCCTCAGTGCAGGAACACCGGGCCCACTTGCGGGCCGTATTCAAGCGGCTCCAAGCACACGGGCTCGTCATCCAACCCTCCAAGTGTCAATTCGGCCTCCCTTCTCTCGATTTCTTAGGGCACAGAATCACCCCTGCCGGCGCCTCCCCTTTGCCCGAGAAGGTGGAGGCTATCCGGGCATTTCCGCGGCCCACCACAGTGAAAGGTCTGCAAGAGTTCGTAGGCATGGTTAACTTCTACCATAGGTTCGTCCCGGCAGCAGCGCGGGTCATGCGCCCGCTCTTCCAGTGCCTTTCGGGTAAACCTGTAGAGTTGATATGGTCCCCGGCCGCGGAGTCGGCCTTTGCAGCAGCTAAGGCGGCTTTGGCAGACGCCACCATGTTGGTCCACCCGAGCGCCTCCGCCCCCACGGCCCTGACGGTTGATGCGTCTGACGTGGCGGTGGGTGGGGTTTTGGAGCAGCAGGTGGGTGGCTTTTGGCAGCCCTTGCCGTTTTTCAGCCGGCAGCTGAGATCGGCTGAGCTGAAATATAGCGCATTTGACCGAGAGCTTCTGGCCCTCTATTTAGCTGTTCGTCACTTCAGGTATTTCCTTGAAGGCCGCCCGTTTGTGGCCTTTACGGACCATAAACCATTAACTTTTGCTTTTTCCAAATTGCCCGACCCATGGTCGGCACGCCAGCAGCGGCACCTGACTGCCATCTCCGAGTTTACCACCGATGTCCGTCATGTCGCTGGTAAGCTTAATGCCGTTACTGACGCCCTGTCTCGGCCTGCTTTTTCCCCCATTTCAGCGGTGGACTGCGAGGTGGATCCCCAGGAGCTTGCGGAGGCACAGCTTCTGGCGGATACCGCCTCGGTATACCAGTCCACCACTTCGGGGTTGAAGTTGGCTCAGGTGGCCTGCGGGCCGGAGGGCACAAAAGTCTGGTGTGATGTTTCCCTTCCCCGTCCCAGGCTGGTAGTGCCGCCCTCCCTTCAGCGCCAGGTGTTCGATGCCATTCACGGGCTGGCGCACCCGTCCATCCGCTCCACCTCTACCTTAGTAGCCGCTCGGTTTGTGTGGCATGGCCTGCGTAAACAGGTAGCTGTTTGGGCCCGTTCCTGCATTCCCTGCCAGACCGTTAAAGTCCAACGCTATGTCCAGCCCCCGGTACAGGAGTTTGAGGTCCCAGCGGTCCGTTTTTTCCATATTCACGTGGATTTAGTAGGACCCTTGCCTTCCTCCTGGGGCTACACCCATCTGCTCACGGTGGTGGATCGGTTCACCCGGTGGCCAGAGGCTTTCCCATTGTCAGATACCTCTGCTGCCTCTTGTGCCAGGACCTTGGCCCTCCATTGGGTGGCACGTTTCGGGGTTCCGGCTGTTATTACCACCGACAGGGGGCCACAGTTCACTTCGACCCTCTGGGCCACGCTAGCAGAGCTGTACGGTTCCCGGTTGCAACACACCACAGCGTACCACCCCCAGGCTAATGGGCTTGTGGAGAGGTTCCACCGACAACTCAAGGCGGCCCTCAGTGCGAGGCTGGAAGGCCTGGACTGGGTAGACCAACTTCCCTGGGTCCTTCTGGGCATCCGGACGGCTCCTAAGCAGGATCTCGGTTCTTCTGCCGCGGAGCTAGTATATGGCTCGCCACTTCGAGTACCCGGGGATTTGCTTCCGGACTCCTCCGGCCAGCTGCCTCCAGTTCAGTCAGTCTTAGCATCTCTCCGGGCACGTGTGGGTTCCCTGGCCCCGGTTCCGACTTCACGTCATGGGTGTCCCATGGTACACGAACCGCCTGCCCTGCAGGATTGCGAGTTTGTATTTCTGCGTAAGGATGCCCATCGTTCCCCGTTGCAGAGGGTCTATGAAGGGCCATTCCGGGTTTTGCGTAAGGGGACGGTCACCTTCACCTTAGACGTGGATGGCAGGAGTGAGCTCGTCTTGGTGTCCAGGCTTAAACCTGTGCACTTGGATCCGGACCGCCCGGTCCGGGTCGGCCAACCACCTCGGCGAGGTCGGCCTCCTGCAGTTCCGCTCAGTCCAGGACCCCCCGCTCCGGTAGTTCCACCAGGTCCGGAATCTCCTGCTCCTGTGGTTCAGGCTGCCCCTCTCCTTACTCGTTCTGGTCACGAAATCTGGCTCCCTGCTAGGTTCCGTACCTCGGGTTCTGAGGGGGGGTCATGTAGCGACCATAGAAAGTGGTCCTAGTTGTCGAACCCTCAGATTGGCCAGCAAGGTCACGTGTGGGTGCGACCATAGGGATTGGTCCAGAGAGCGACACCGCTGATTGGACAGCGTGGTCATGTGCGCTTTTGGTGCCCAAAAAGAGTCACTTGGGAGACGTCTTCGAAGAGAACAGTTAGTTTTAATGGTTGTCTGTAATCTTGTTAAGAAAACTTTGTAATCGAATATTGCTGTCGCAATAAACTTCTTCAACAAAGAACAAGTTTCCAGACTCGCCATAGTACCCTATTTAACCCCTAACCTTGAGCACTATGCAAAGACTCACAATGATCAAACGTACCGATCTGATGGGACCCGTCTACTGTTGCTGGAGCTGCAGCCAAATGCAACAGGAAACACCAGCAACGTACCAGCCTTCCGAAGGCCCGACCCAGAGAAGCCCGCTGGTCGACAGCAGTGGCTAATCCGAGACCCGACCGAACAAAGAGTAGAGTTGCTGCCTTACAGCGCCAGAGACCCGAGTTCGATCCTGATTATGGGTGCTGTCTGTATGGAGTTTATACGTCCCCCTGTGACCGGGTGGGTTTTCTCCGGGTGCTCCGGTTTCCTCCTACATTCCAAAGATGTACAGGTTTGTACGTTAATTGGCTTTGGTAAAGATTGTAAATTGTCCCTAGTGTGTGGGATAGTGGTGGTGTGCGGTGATCGCTGGTCGGTGCGGACTCAATGGGCCGAAGGGCCTGTTTCTACGCTGTATCTCTAAACTAAACGAAACCTTGTGGAGTCCCTGGTACTGTGACCCGACTCCTGGACCCCGCACGAAACAGTCGACTTCACTCACATCTCCTGGCTGCGACCAGAAGCAGCCCATGACCACAGCAGCAAGGGAGACATGCTCACCCCCAGGTGAGACTCAAACAACACCCCTGCAGCACACCCCTGGCAAATGTTCAAGCTATTGAAAAACTGGATGAACCTAAGGCTAGAAACAGGGAACTCCAGATGCTGGCATTCAAAAGAAGGCACAAAGTGCTGGAGTAACTCAGCGAGTCAGGCAGGATCTTTCTAGAGCATGGATAGGTGACATTTCAGGAGTCTGAAGAAAGGCCTTGACCTGAACGTCACACACCCATGTTCTCCAGAGATACTATAAGAAAATAACTGCAGATGCTGGTACAAATCGATTTATTCATAAAATGCTGGAGTAACTCAACAGGTCAGGCAGCATCTCAGGATAGAAGGAATGGGTGACGTTTCGGGTCGAGACCCTTCTTCAGACTGAAATACTGAAGTATCTCCAGAGATACTGCCTGACCTGCTGAAATACTACAGTATTTTGTATCCTCTTCTGAATTTAAAACTAGACTCACCTACCTTATGGAACTGGGAGACTGCCGTGTGCTCTATTTCACAGCCACTAGGCTCACAACAGCTTCACCTGACTCTGCCATACAACCCGAGGATTCTCACTTCACCAAATGGACCACAGGGTGTCTCCAGGCAACATAAGAGGCAGAGGGAGGATAGGCACAAAATGCTCAGGAACTCAGAGGGACAGGCAGCATCTCTGGAGAGAAGGAATGGATGACATTTTGGGTCGAGACCCTTCTTCAGACTGAAAGTCACGGAAAAGGGGATTAAGTGATATAGACGACGATGTAGAGAGATATAGAACAGATGAATAAAAGCTATGCAACAAAGTAACAACGATAAAGGAAACAGGCCTTTGTTAGCTGTAGCTAGGTGAGAATGAAAGCTGGTGTGCCTTGACTCACTGGCACATCTGTTCCTCCCTGGCAAGGCTATACCTCCTAAGCGATGGAATCTTTGAAGAGAAGACTACAAAAAGCTGGAGTAACTCAACGGGACAGGCAGCATCTCTGGAGAGAAGCAATGGGTGATGTTTCGGGTTGAGACCCTTCTTCAGACCTTAGAAGAGGATGTTTATTAAGATGTCCTTCCCCCTCCCGGATGTATTGCAATGTGTGTAACTCCAGTTCAACCTCACCAACTCTAAGATGGTGTATTGTGATGCCACCTTCTCCAGAGGGCAGGATTGTGCATAATCCCATCGGCCTTCTCCAACCTCCCCGCGGAGCCTCAGCAATGCATCGCCCGCTTTAACATTCTGCTCTTACTAGGTTTTATCCAGTTAGTTCACCTTATCTTTGGTTATTAATTTTAGTTTTTAACATCGAATTAATTTCTTTTACTAGATTATTTATTTAATAATGTGATAGCTTGATTTTATCAGCTCTTAGGTTAAACCCCTGCCCTGAAGGAGCAAATAAAAAAGATAATAGCCAACAATTGATCATCTCTCTGTGAAGTCAAAGTCCAAGTGTTTCTTGGCAATGTCAAGGTCATGAAGCTCTCTCAGCTTTCTCCCGCCTGCCCTCTCCTTTATCCCAGCTGTGCTCTCTCCCAGTTCTCCTGCTCTTACTCCCTGCGACTCTGTCCTTTTCATTTCTGCTCTCTGCTACTCCCTCTGAGATTGCTCTTTGCAACCTCTTAATTTTCCTTTTGTTCCTTTCAAAAGTGCATTTCATGTTCCTTTCATCACTCGACAAGCCTACATTTCCTTGATCCCTGCCGCTCCACTCTCAGCTCTCACTGTGTCACACTCTACGATCCTGCACCCATCTCTTCCACCATCCCCTTCCTTTATCCACACCATGCTTTTGTAACTTCATAAGTCATAGGAGCAGACGAAGGCCATTCAGCCCATCAAGTCCACTCCGCCATTCAATCGTGGCTGATCAATCTTTCCCTCTCAACCCCATTCTCCTGCCTTCTCCCCATAACCCTTGACACCCACACTAATCGCACTCCCATGCTGCTGTTTTCTCTGTTGCACGCTCTGAACACTCCATTCCCATAGCCCTGCTCTCGTCATTACTTGACTTGAATCAGTTCAGCATGCGTTAACTAGAAGTAAAATGCCCACTGAGCGTGCATGCGTGTGCAAGTCTGCAGGCAGATGCGTCGGTCTGCTGATGTTCACGTTGAAGAAATGAGTAAGTGGCGTGCGTGATGCCCAAAGTTCTTTAATGCTACCAAAGTACTGTTGAGGAACAGCCACTTGTAAGACACAGGACAAAAAAGCAGCCAATTTATACACGGCAAGATCCCACGAACAGTTAAATGACAATGGATTCATCGCCATGTGTGATCCTTGGGATCTGGGTGTTGCTGGCAAGGTCAGCTTTTATTTTCACAAGCCTCGCTGCCCATGGGGAGGGGGTGGTGCAGGGGCCTTCTTGATCCTGTTCTTCTGGTTAAGATGCCCCCCACAGTGCTCTTGGGGAGGTATCTGTAGGACTGACCGAGTGGGGCCTGCAGGTGGTTGTGTTTCTTGTGCCTGCTGGACTGTCCTACTTGGTGGTAGCCACCACAGGATTGAGGGAGGTGCTTACAGAGTCTCCTGGGTGTGCAAGTGCACAGCCAAAACTGCAGTCATTGGGGTTGGTGATGGAGGGAATTAGTGGACGAGGCACTGATCAAATGAGCAACGCTGTATTGGATGGTGCCGAACTTATAATAATAATAATAATAATAAGCATTTATTTTATATAGCGCCTTATCGGGTGCTCAAAGCGCTTTACAAATACAATCAACATAAAAACAAACAGACAAACTATCCTAACGGAAAAGCGGCGAATAAACAACGCCAGCGTCCTCTCACGTCAGGGTCCGGCAGTAGACAACAAAAAGCACAGGACACACAGATACAATTTTTACACAAACAGCCATCACAGCGATTGCTCCAGGCACACCCTCACTGTGATGGAAGGCAAAGTCTTATCTCCTCCTCATTCTTCTCCCGTGGTGCCACGAGGTGATCGAGGCTCCCAACTTTTTGAAGCCCCCACCGGGCGATGGAAAGTCCCAGGGCCGAGCCGAGCAGGCCGATGAAGGTCCTGAGCCCCCACTGGGCGATGGAAAGTCCCAGGGCCGAGCCGAGCAGGCCGATGAACGTCCTGAGCCCCCACCGGGCGATGGAAAGTGCTGCGGCCGAGCCACGCAGGGTGATGAAGGCCCTGCGAGCGGGTCGATCGTACCTCGCGCTTCGGGGCGGTCGAAGCTGCTACGGCTGGAGCTCCCAAAAACCGGTCGCCAGCCAGGGACCTGCGAACTCCCGATGTTGCGGTCTGCAGGGCCCACGGCCGAAGCCTCCGAGATGGTAAGTCCAGGCCCTGCGACCGGAGTCTTCAAGGTCGATCCCAGCTGGAGGCCGTCGACTCCACGATGTTAGGCCGTAGCGCGAACGGAGATACGACACGGTAAAGGTCGCATCTCCGTTGAGGAAGAGATTAGAAAAAAGGTTTCCCCCAACCCCCCCACCACCCACCCACATACACAGAGTTAAAAATAGAACAAAACGTACATTAAACGATGACAATAGACAAAAAACAAAAAAAAGACAGAGAGACTGCCGGTGAGCCGCAGCTGCAGAACACAGCCACGCCCTTGGACTGCAATTGGAGCTGTATCCATTCGGGTAAACAGAGAGTATTCTGTCAAGTTCCTGACTTGTAGATGTTTAGTTTAGTTTAGCTTAGTTTAGCTTAGTTGATGATGAAAGGCTTTGGGGTATCAGGAAGTGAGTCGCTCACCACAGTTCACCCAGTCTTTGACGTACAATTGTAGTCATCATATTTATACGGCTGACGTAGTTGAGTTTTTGTTTAGGAACAAGGAACTGCAGATGGTTTATACCAAAGATAGACACGAGGCACTGAAGTAACTCAACGGTTTAGGCAGTATCTCCGGAGAAAAAGGATAGGTGATGTTTCGGGTCAGGACCCTTCTTCAGACTGAAATGCCGGCATTCATTTTCCTCCAGAGATGCTGCCTAACCCGCTGAGTTATTCCAGCACCTTGTGTCTAACTATGACTGGTTGTTGATGGTGGTAATGTCAAGGGCATTAGACTCTCTAATGTTGGAGTCATCATTGCCTGGCACCTCTGTGACATGGCTGTTAGCTGCCAGTTATCAGTCTATGCCTTATGTAATGTGCAGACATGGGCTCACTTCATTCTGTTGAAGAGTTATAAATAGAATTGAAGGTAGTACAATCATCAGCAAACATCCCTACTTCCGACCTAATGTTGGCCATTGATAATGCAGTTGAAGAAGGTTGTGCTTAGGACAGCAGCACCCTGAGGAACTCCTGCATTGCTGCATTGGTGTCTTGGGACTGGCATCGTGAGACTTGCCGAATTTAGCTTGTGAGACCTCATCATCACCACGACAAATTATTATGGGTGCAGCTATATTGGGTGTATGTGTGACAGGTTTATTAAGTGAGTTACATCTAGTACAATACTTAACAAAGACAATAGTTAGTCTGGAGATAGACACAAAAAGCTGGGGCTCGATCCGAAAAGTCATCTGCCCATTTCCTTCCACAGATGCTGCCTGACCCACTGAAATCCTCCAGCACTTTCTTTCTTCACTCAAGATTCCTTGTGTCTCCATTGCAGCCTGTTGTGTCTCAGTCGTGACTGTGCTGGATCAGTTTGGAGAGAGTCGCACCTATTTCTAAAGTGCACATCTTTTGTGCTACAATCTGTTTTAATCGTTTATGTTTATGTTGGCTTGGAAAACGGAGGTAAAACTCTTGCTCATTTTCATAAACAGTGCCTAGGGAATTTATTTTGCAACCAGCCCGATAATTGATGAGGGTCCTCAGATTTGATTTACATGTGAAAGACACCAGCCTCAGCAGTTCAGTGCTGTCAGCCCCACATTATACAGCACGCCTGGATTTGAGCTCACAGCCTAGTGACTCAGGGTTGAGAGTGCGAACTGCTAAATCACACTTAAAGACAACAAGAGCAGAGCTTCTGAACACTCAAACACAATCACTGTCTTTTCATCAACTGCACAGCTTCAACAATGTTTTACAGCGAAGGTCCTGGAAAGTAAGTTGTGTTAAACCAGCTGGAATGAATCATAAACCTCATCCAACCGTGACAATCTAATCAGTAGCCTCTCACCAACCCCCCTCTCTCACGACTCCATGTTCCCCACCGAGACGATCCTCTCCAAAAACGTTGACGTACCTGCCAACAATTTCCTCTCCTCCGCTCAAGCCCCTCAATCCAAAGACGTACAGGTATGTAGGTTAATTGGCTGGGTAAATGTAAAAAAAAAAATTGTCCCTCGTGGGTGTAGGATAGTGTTAATGTGCGGGGATTGCTGGGCGGCACGGACTTGGAGGGCCGAAAAGGCCTGTTTCCGGCTGTATATATATGATATGATATGAATGAATGGAAAAATACTTCATTGACACATGTGACAAGCCACAGTGAATCTCTTTGTTTTGTATATCCAAGGTATGCAAAGAGTGTCCACATAAAGGGCGCCGACAAAGTTGCAAAGTATCCCACACCAGGTTCACCTTTGTTCTGATTCTCGGTATTTTCTCTGCTCAATGGCAGAGGACAGTGTTGGGCAGGTCTTTGTGTGTTTTTTGGGTTAAGGCTTACCCTCGCTGGCATTGAACCCCTGTGAAATAGCCCATCAGAGCTGAGGAGCTTTGCATGGCTAGCACCTTCTCCCACATCCTCTGCCTACCTGCACCCCTCCTCATACCTCCATGCCATCAGGGCCGTTTTTACAGCATTATGGGCCCCCGGGCAAAGCAGTGTACTGGGGCCCCTACCGTTACTCTCCCCCACCCCCCCTTTCCCTACCAGCCCCCCCCCTGTTGTGCCGGCGAAAAGCACTTACCGAAAAGCACTTAGCGATGGACTTAGGGTGCTACATTGTTGCGAAAAGCACTTACAGATCGCTGTGAGAAGCACTTAGTGACCGAAAATGTTGCGAAAAAAGCACTTATTGAACCTACATTTTTAAAGTAGTATTTATTTATTGCAAGTCACTTAACATACACAGATCAGCATGGGGCCCCTATGCTCGTGGGGCCCTGGGCAAGTGCCCATCAGGCCCATGCGTTAAGACAGCCCTGCATGCCATCGCTCTCACCTCCCAGTCTCCACACTGCCACCTTCTCTGGCCATGTACAGTTCCCCCTTCCCCAGCTCCTTCTGCTCACACCACTATCCACCTGTGCTGGTAAGCCTGGCTCATCCCTCCACCCCATGTCCTTCTCCTACAAACTCTGCGCCTCCCCTTCCCTCTGCCATGCCCTTGCCGTACCCACACCCCAGCCCTCTCCCCTCTCCCCTCTCCCCTCTCCCCTCTCCCCTCTCCCCTCAGCCCTCTCCCCTCAGCCCTCAGCCCTCAACCCGCAGCCCTCTCCCCTCTCCCCTCTCTCCTCTCCCCTCTCCCCTCTCCCCTCTCCTGCATGTTTACGCATGCAGGAACCGCTAGCCCCACTACCTCATTGCCCTTGCATTGCTGCACCCAAGTATTGCTGCACCCAACACAAAGAAACATTTTCTTTGGGAGTTAATTCATTCAATTTTCCCCCTTTCGGTCCTTTATTGCAGAGCTAAGACAACGTGACTAAGGATACATTGCTCCCTTGGGTGAGCTTTAGAGATGTCCGACCAATCCAATGTAGCAAAGGACAAGTTGCCTTGGTTACACTGGCTTTGTTAGAAATCTCTAAAGCCCACCCAAGAGAACACCGACCTATCCAGTGGCCTATCCCAAAGGCAGTACTTTCAGCTGTGCTGTACTCCCTCAGTACCACACTGAAGTGTTAGCCTGGGCTTCAATCTGCACGTCTCTGGAGGGATCTTGAGCCCATAACCTTCCGACCCAGAGGTCAAGATGGAACCTGGGTGGCTGGAGCTGCGAGGCAGGGATCTTCTGCTTGCACCAGTGTGCCACCCAATGCACTTTGATTGATTGATTGTAAGGTACAACAGGCCCTCAGCCCCCTGGATCCACGCTGACCATCAATCACCTGTCCACACCCGTTCTATGTCATCTCACTGAAACATCCACTTCCTCCACACTAGGGGGGATTGACAGCGTCCGATCAAGCTGCAAACCTGCGTGTCTTTGGGATGCGGGAGGAAACCAAAGCACTTGGAGGAACCCCACAGGGCCACACGGAGAACGTGCAAATCCCACACAGACAGCACCCGAGGGCAGGATCGAACACGGGTCTCTGGCGCTGTGAAGCAGCAGCATTACCAGCTGCGTCACTGTGCCACAATAAACATCCCAGTGTAGGTCAAATCCATTTATTTGTTCTTTATTTTATAGAAGTTTAAAACACCAGGGATCGTTGACAGATACAAGGAAATCAATTGGGAATGAATTGTTTTTCATACGCACTCATTTATTCTCAATTGATTAGTGCTAACATCTGTCGGGAAGCAGGTTAATCATTGTCTTTAATAAGCTGCAGAAATTATTTAATTGCTTCGAGATACTGAGTTACTTGAACAAGGATCGAAACATTAATACCGTTTAAGTAAAATGGTTCTCAGTGAGGTAATTCAAATTTTAATGCAGGTGGTCATCCCATTGTTACAAAACATCACAAAACCTTTTGGGAATATCTGTTTTCTGTCACAGTGTCACTCATTTGCACAATTATGGAGAGGTGCAGATACAACAGGGACAGCCAATTTATTACAACACAGAAGGAGGCCATTTGGCCCATTGTGCCCTAGTCAACTCCCAGCAGAGCAATTCCCTCAGAGCCGTTCCCCCTCACCTTATTTCCCTGTGCCTGATTCACCAGGGGCAGTTTCTTCCCAGCTATTATCAGGCAACTGAATCATCCTACCACACCAAGAGAGCAGAGCTGAACTACCATCTACCTCTTTGGTAACCCTTGGACTATACTTGATCGGACTTTGCTGGCTTTACCTTGCATTGAGCGTTATTCCCTTGTCATGTATCTGTACACTGTAAATGGCTCGATTGTAATCATGTATTGTCTTTTTGCGGACTGGATAGCACGTAACAAAAGCTTTTCACTGTTCCTCGGTACACGTGACAAGAAACTAAACTAAACATTACACCGTATTCTCTCTGAGACACACTCAAAAAACACGCTCAAAAAAACTAAGGAGCTGATTGTGGACTTTAGAAGGGCTCAACATCCAAGGACGTACACGCCACTGGAGATAAATTGGTCTACTGTGGATAGGGTGAGCAACTTTAAATACTTGGGAGTCCACATCAAAGAGGATCTGACATGGACAACACACATTGCCGCACTGGTGGGTAAGGCAAGGCAGCGCCTTTACCACCTTAGACAGCTGAGGAAATTCAGAGTGTCTCTGAGGATCCTTCATTGTTCTAGGGCGGCACGGTAGCGCAGCGGTAGAGTTGCTGCTTTACAGCGAATGCAGCGCCGGAGACTCAGGTTCGATCCTGACTACGGGTGCTGCACTGTAAGGAGTTTGTACGTTCTCCCCGTGACCTGCGTGGGTTTTCTCCGAGATCTTCGGTTTCCTCCCACACTCCAAAGACGTACAGGTATGTAGGTTAATTGGCTGGGTAAATGTAAAAAAAAAATTGTCCCTAGTGGGTGTAGGATAGTGTTAATGTACGGGGATCACTGGGCGGCACGGACTTGGAGGGCCGAAAAGGCCTGTTTCCGGCTGTATATATATATGATATGATATGATATGATATGATATGATACTCTGGGGCTGTAGAGAGCATCCTGTCCGGTAACATTACAGTCTGGTTTGGGAACAGCTCTGCCCAGGACAGGATGGCCCTGCAGAGAGTAGTGCGTTGGGCAGAACGCACCATGGGAACTACACTCGTCCCCCTGCAGGACCTATACATCAGGAGGTGCAGATCCAGAGCAAGCAAGATTATGAGGGACCCCTGCCACCCCAGCAACGGGCTGTTCCAGATGCTACAGTCAGGCAAACGCCTCCGCTGTCACGCTGTGAAAATGGAGAGGATGAGACGGAGTTTCTCCCCACAGGCCATTAGGACTGTTAACTTTTATAACCCCAGGGACTAAATTTTGTCTTCTCTTGCCACTTTCATTTCACTGCACATCGTGTATGTGCATGTGACAAATAAACTTGACTTGACTTGACTCATCAGCCCTTTGATTTTTTTTGCCACTTAGATATAATTTACAGTTGACAGCTAACTCACCAGAGATAGACACAAAATGCTGGAGGAACTCAACGGGTCAGGCAGCATCTCTGGAGAAAGGGAATAGGTGTCGTTTCGGGTCGAGGCCCTCATTTAGACTGAGAGTCAGGGGAGAGGGAAACTAGATTTATGAAAAGGTACAAAGAAAAAATGAATGAAAGGTATGAAAATATCAAATCAAAAGCAGCGACGGTGAAAACATACGTGGCTGTGGCAGCAAATCTGGTTGTAAATGTAATCATAGAGCCAGCGAGCAGGGGGAATCACAGAAGTGGTGCAATGAGAGAGGATGTTGCAGAACTCTCGTCACAGAGAGGAGGAGAACTCACCAGCACATCTTGGGGATGTGAGTGGAAGCTGGAGCACCCAGAGGAAACTCACAGGGTCACAAAGGGAGAAGCCCTGCACAGATAGCGTCAGAGGTCAGGATCGGACCTAGGTGCCTGCCGCACCACTGTGCCATGATCGTGCAATCAGACGCTTGCAATCACACAGTCATTTTCACATGAATACAAAAGGCTTTAAAGGCTCAAACCTTAAACTACAGACCTGAGCACAAAATCAAGGCAGTACAGGGAGCCACATTATGTACAATATGAATGTGACCCAATTATTTTTAAACAACTGACTGATCTCTTCCCCGAGTGGACATTGGCAAGTAAGGGCGGCACGGTGGTGCAGGGGTAGAGTTGCTGCCTTACAGCACTTGCAGCGTCGGACCAAGGTTGCTGTCTGTACGGAGTTTGTACGTTCTCTCCGTGACCGCGTGGGTTTTCTCCGGGATCTTCGGTTCCCTCCCACACTCCAAAGACGTACAGGTTTGTAGGTAAATTGGCTGGGTATAATCGTAAATTGTCCCTGGTGTGTGTAGGGCAGTGTTAATGTGCGGAGATCGCTGGTCGGTGGGTGAAGTGCCATCTGTTGTGGGGATGGGGCTTCTTTACTGTGGGATCCTGGCACATTCGACTGCTTGAGAAATTGGCCTCACATCCAATTGGTCAGGTCGCTAAAGGTCACGAGGCTCTGCTCAGGGTGACGAGCAGGCGTGATATTGAATGATATCACAGGAAGCTTCGCGGATCGCACCGAGAGACCGGTTCTTTCCCCTGTTCTCTCCCACTGAATTGTCGAGGGGCATAGTCCTGAGTCACACAAGCCCAGCCGTCCCCAGTCTGTTTATTCACAAAATGCTGGAGTAACTCAGCAGGTCAGGCAGCATCTCGGGAGAGAAGGAATGGGTGACGTTTCGGGCCGAGACCCTTCTTCAGAAGAAGACCCTCCTTCGAGCCAGCACCGCCATTCAATGTGATCATGGCTGATCATTCTCAATCAGTCCCTTGTTCCTGCCTTCTCCCCATACCCCCTGACTCCGCTATCTTTAAGAGCTCTATCTAGCTCTCTCTTGAATGCATTCAGAGAATTGGCCCCCACTGCCTTCTGAGGCAGAGAATTCCACACATTCACAACTGAAAAAGTTTTTCCTCATCTCAGTTCTAAATGGCCTACCCCTTATTCTTATCTATAATATAGAACTAGTGTGAATGGGGTGTATGTTGGTTGACATGGACTCGGTGGGCCAAAGGGGTTTCTTTTAAAAATAACTTTCTTCTAAGTTTAAAAAAAAAAGAGGATGGCAGGAGACGCATCACACATCATCTAGACACCGTGATGCCTCATTAACGAGCCCTGCTGGACAGCACATGGAAGATTGGGTGATGTCTTTCCTGGTCGAGTAACACCCTGACACTCAAGCTGGTAAAAACAAATGGTGAAGCAGACACAATGGAACGTGTCCTCAGGAAAAGATGGTGGAGTAACTAGCAACTATGTTTTACAGCAGTTATTTTCGCCCTGATGCATTGTGCCTTGGTGAGAAAAAGAGAGAGAGAGAGAGAGAGAGAGAGAGAGAGAGATTAGAGGACGGCGGAGAAGTGGCATAAAACAGTATGCGGATGGAAAGAGAGATGGGAGATGGGAGAAGGGAGAAGGGAAAAGGCATGAGGATTCACAGGGAGGGAGTGATAGATGAGCTGGATTAGGGTGTGAGGGACACGTTGAAACTCACAGAGAAACAGAGTGTGGAGATTTACAGTGACATTGTGGGTTAAGATTAAATTAAAAGTTGATCGTATTACACATTGAATAAGACAATTGGTTAATAGTAGGAGCACAAATTGAGAATATATCGACAAAGTGATTTGAAACTAAAAATGCTTAAAAGAGGAAGAAACTTGGTGATCTGACAGATGTCCTGGAGACTTAATAAAGGTAATGGGTTTGTGATTACTCAGGGCCAGGAGGTCAGTCAGTCAGTGACTCAACGACCAACTCTTCAGGTCAATCCCTTGTGCTCAGACCTTAAGATGAACCATGTGTTGTTCGTTGCCCTCCTCAAGAAGAAATGTACGTCTTGTATTGACAATTGACACCATTGACACTGTTGACAATGTGAATGGTCTCACACTCACCACCGTGCTGCCATCGACAATGTGAACAGACATAGCACATGTCTATGGACGCGGGCACATGGACTCTGACAATGTGAAGGAACACACCCCTTATCATGTATCTATACACTCACTGTGAATGGCTCGATGGCAATCATGTATTGTATTTCTGCTGACTGCATAGCATGCAACAAAAGCTTTTCACCGTACCTCGGTACACGTGACAATAAACTAATCTGAGCTTCACCACTGTACAATGTGAATGGACTCACTCCCATCACTGTACCATGGGCCCTTACTGTTGCTGCAAATCTTTCAAATGAGATTTCATTTTTTTCCATTGGGATTAAATGATCTGCCAATTATTCAGATCCAGTCATGAATTTTGTTTAAACTAGAACACATGCAGCCATCCAGTTACATGGACACAATGTTAAAACAGGGTTCAGTCCTAATTATTGTGGCTCTTTGCATGAACCAATGTATTATATTCTCCTCTCAATTGCCTGATGCTGGTTGTGCCCTCTTGCTTTCATTGCCCTTGCTCTTGTGCTGTGCTTTTCCCAGTGGCTCTGGTTTGTCCCTAATCCTGGTGGATGGGTCTCGCTTTTTAACCCTTCACGTGTACGTTCACATTCCTCCAATGGTTTCCACCCATGTTGAGCTGCCTCCTGTCACAGTGGCACTTCACTGATTTGGATGTTCGAGCTGCTCAATGGCTCAAAGGCCATTGCATCAATCGCAATTTCAAGAGGGAACATTTTCAACCTTTATTACAAGCATTTATTCCCCGCTGAGCTCTGGCAATGTAATTATATCGACCGAACCCTGGAGGTTCCATCAGCCAGCCAAGTGTCCACAGTAAATGAGATTATAGGTTGCTCTGCACAATCACCAAGGTATGTCACATTTCGGTGAAGACCTGTTGTACAGAAAAGAAACTGACTACAAATGCGATCTGACTGTGCGGATGCAGTGTTCAGCGCGGACAATACGATTAGCATTGACATATTGTAACAGTGCATTGAACTGATTCAGTGAGAGTAGAGAAAGACGTGTCCAGATTGCTCTTACTGAATGTATTCCGAATACTGTGCACTTTTGGGAAACAGGATTAATCCAGCAGCTCATTGACATCGGTCACATTGTCAGACTGTGCAGGAAGCAGGGAAAGGAAGCTAAGGGCCAGTGACATTCACAGGCTAGATCCCCGACACCCAAGACATCTTCAGTCACCTCCGGTACCGATGGAACACTCTCCACGATGCACCAAGCATTGGGAGAAAATGCTGCCATGTGCTTGGGTACAGGTGTTAATGGCGTGTAGGTAGGAAGGAACTGCAGATGCTGGTTTAAACCGAAGATCGACGCAAAAGAATAGGGTCTGAAGAAGGGTTTCGACCCGAAATGTCACCCATTCCTTCTCTCCAGCGATGCTGCCTGTCCTGCTGAGTTGCTCCAGCTTTCTGTCTATCTTAATAAGGGAGGGGTCTGAAGATTGGTCCCGACCCGAAACGTCACCTATCCACCTGCCTGACCTGCTGAGTTACTCCAGCACTTTTTGTCTTCTTTACCAAACCAGCCTCTGCAGTTCCTTGTTCCTCATAAGGGAGCGGTGCCTTGTTGGGGGTGGTGGTGTGGTCGCGGGGGTGTCTTCTCCATGATGTGATGGGGTTGAAGCCCAGTTTTCCCACTGAAGTGCTGGCAAAGGCAAGGTGGATGGCCAGCACACACGGTCTTTAAAAGATTACAGCAACATGCCATTTGTCCCTCCAGCCTCTCCTGTGGGCTCTTGCTATGCACTCATACTACACTGCGTAAGGTGACACAGCGGGGGCCAGAGGGGTAAAAGCGTGTCACAGGGACTCAAAATAAGGCATCGTAAGGATGCACCTTCCTTCGTTTTCCATACACCACCAGCACGATGTAAAATGAACGTCCTCCTGCAGGGACCCTGGCAGCGACGTCTCATCTGAAGGTCAATGGCACATGCCAGTGACCAGAAGGATACATGGCCAAAGCACACGCCAGTGACCAGAGGTCCAGGCTGATGCCCCAGCGCAGTGTTGAGGGAGCGTTGCATTGTTAGCCATTATACCTTCTGGTTGCAGTACTACGTACTACGCCGATTGATTCCAAGTTACCGTCACCAGCAGAGATGATGTTTGGAAGACAAATTCGGACACCTCCACCCACGAACCTTGACACGAACAAGGCATACGAAGGGCAGAGGAACTTTGAGCGACTCGAAGAGCGCATGCAGAGTATGAAGGCGCATTTTGACAATCGGTCAAGAGGCGGGACTTGAAACCATTACACATTGGACAGAAGGTCCGGGTTCTGGATCAAGCGACCCATGTCTGGATACCAGCAGAAGTGAGAACGATCTGTGACGAACCCCAGTCAAGATCTTACATCATTGAGACGCCGAATGGAAATAGGTTAAGGCGGAATCGAGTGTAGTTGGGAGATATTCCTCCACTGGAGAAACCAGGCTTTGGTCCCCACTGCATCACTCCAGACAGCAGCAGGACTGAGACCAAATATGAAGAGGAGGAACGACTGGCACATAATGTTGATGGAGATCATGTGACACGTTCAGGACACGTTAGTAAGAAACCTGCACGTTACCGTTGATGTTCGTTACTGTTTTATGGTGTTTATAAAAAACATTTGTGTTTAGAGTTTGTTGTTAAATATATTTTATTTTATAAGACAAGGGGGATGTTGTGATATTGCAAGGACTACTTTGTTGTATCACAAGGACTACTTTGTTTGCCTGTGTAGTAACGTGTATATAAGAGAATGAGGTGATTTGGTGGAAGCTCTGGTTCCAGGTGGCCGTGGAATAAACAGCCTGGATTTAAGCTCCAGCTTTCAACTCTTTTAAACACGTGTACTTGTGGTCCGTCCAGAGTCATAACAAAGGTATAACAGATACCGGACCACGAAGTACAACAGAGATATTACTACTGAATGCACACTTAGCTGTTTCCACAGCACAAGCAACTACATGTGGGGCTGCCTCATGAAGTCGGCACTTCCCATTAAAGGGTCCCCACCATCAGGGTCACCCTGTCTTCTCACTGCTACCATTTGGGCAGGAGGTTCAACTAAACGAGAGCAAGTCTGAGGTCATCCTATTCGGTCCCCCCGACTCCATCGAAACGATAACAGGCAGCCTTGGAAGCCTATCCTCCCTAGTCAAACCGCATGTCAAAAACCTTGGCGTGATATTTGACTCTGCATTAAAGTTTGACAAGCAAGTCAACGCTGTGGTAAAAGCCAGCTTCTTCCAGCTTCGTACCATAGCTAAAATCAAACCATTCCTCCAATTTGACGACATTGAAAAAAACTTCCAGGCATTCATTTCCTCCCGCCTAGACTACTGCAACTCCCTATACACTGGGATCAGCCAATCATCCCTGTCCCGCCTGCAATTGGTCCAAAACGCCGCAGCGAGACTCCTGACGGGTACCCGTAAAAGGGACCACATCACCCCGATTCTGGCCTCTCTCCAGTGGCTCCCAGTACGGTACAGAATCAACTTCAAGCTCCTCCTATTCACATACAAAGCCCTAAATGGGCTTGCCCCCCCCCCCCCCCCATATGAAAAATCTTCTAACCCCCCTCTCTATCTCCAGGTCCCTCAGGTCGGCCGACTTGGGGCTACTCACTATCCCGCGGCCTAGGCTTAAGCTCAGGGATGACCGCGCTTTTGTAGTTGCATCTCCTAGACTGTGGAACAGCATCCCTCCCCCCATCAGAACTGCCCCCTCCATCGACTCCTTTAAGTCCAGGCTCAAAACCTATTTCTACTCCCTAGCATTTGAGGCCCTCTGAGGGGGCGCTGTGAACTGTTTATGTATATGCTGTTATGTTTGTGTGCCATTGTATGTTCGTTCTTAGTACCTGAACTGATGTACAGCACTTTGGTCAACGTGGGTTGTTTTTAAATGTGCTATACAAATAAAATTGACTTGACTTGACTTGACCAGTGGAGGACCAGCTACTTTCTTATGACTAGCATGTTCTGTTGCACTCCCGTGGTCGTGCTTCCTGATTGTACTTTGCACTAAGGTCTTGTTTTTCTGCACAGTCTTTTGTTCCCACTGTCTTGCAAAAATTAGGTGTGATCATTGCACAGTTTATGTTTTTGAGTGTTGTCTCGGTCTTTGTCCCTGCAATGCTGTGATCTCCTTACGAGGTTGTCATTGTACCTGCAGTGGAGATTGTCATTGTACCTGTATCTCTCTGTGCTTGTGCATATGATGATAAACCCCATGTGACTAAGAGACAAATACATGGGTTGTTACCTTGCAAAGATGAACACAAAAAGCTGGAGTAACTCAGCGGGGCAGGAGCATCTCTGGAGAGAAGGAATGGGTGACGTTTCAGGTCGAGACCCTTCTTCAGACTGGTTAGGGATAAGGGAAATGAGAAATAGAAACATAGAAAATAGGTGCAGGAGTAGGCCATTCGGTCCTTTGAGCCTGTACCGCCATTCAATACGATCATGGCTGATCATCCAACTCAGTATCCCGTACCTGCCTTCTCTCCATACCCCCTGATCCCTTTAGCCACAAGGGCCACATCTAACTCCCTCTTAAATCTAGCCAATGAACTGGCCTCAACTACCTTCTGTGGCAGAGAATTCCACAGATTCACCACTCTCTGTGTGAAAAAAAAGTTCCCATCTCGGTCCTAAAAGACTTCCCCCTTATCCTTAAACTGTGACCCCTTGTTCTGGACTTCCCCAACATCGGGAACAATCTTCCTGCATCTAGCCTGTCCAACCCCTTAAGAATTTTGTAAGTTTCTATAAGATCCCCCCTCAATCTTCTAAATTCCAGCGAGTACAAGCCGAGTCTATCCAGTCTTTCTTCATATGAAAGTCCTGCCATCCCAGGAATCAATCTGGTGAACCTTCTCTGTACTCCCTCTATGGCAAGAATGTCTTTCCTCAGATTAGGAGATCAAAACTGTACGCAATACTCCAGGTGCGGTCTCAGCAATGCCCTGTACAACTGCAGCAGAACCTCCCTGCTCCTATACTCAAATCCCCTCGCTATGAATGTCAACATACCATTTGCTTTCTTCACTGCGATATAGACGATGATGTGGAGAGATAAAGAACAATGAATAAAAGATATCCGAGAAAGTAACGATGATAAAGGGAACAGGCCATTGTAAGCTGTTTGTCGGGTGAAAATGAGAAGCTAGTGCAACATAGGTGGGGGAGGGATAGAGAGAGAGGGAATGCCAGGGCTACCTGAAGTGAGAGAAATCAATATTCATACCACTGGGCTGTAAGCTGCCTAAGTGGAATATGAGATGCTGTTCCTCCAATTTGCGTTTAGCCTCACTCTGACAATGGAGGAGACCGAGGACAGAAAGGTCTGTGTGGGAATGGGAAGGAGAGATCAGGTCGGTTCAGGCGGGCTGAGCGAAGGTGTTCCGCGACTGTACCTTTGATCGAGATTTAACAGGGAAAGGCCAGGCCAGGCAGTCATTGCACAGTAGAGTATTTAAACCTTTTGCTTCAATTAGCAAATCGCCCAGAGCAAGTGCCCTGCCACCTGCATGCATCTCGGAAATCAATCAACAAAGTTAAATTGTTTGGAGAAACAAATGTCAATTGGATCTTACAGTTCTCTTAAATACCAAAAATTCTTCTCCCTCAGGTGGGGACTGAGGAGTCGGAGAGTGGATCCTCATGGTCCGGCCAATATTTACCTCCCAGCCGACTTCATAATGGCAAGGCTTTGATATGTATGAAGGAACTGCAGATGCTGGTTCACACCAAAGATAGACACAAGATGCTGGAGTAATTCAGCGGGACAGGCAGCCTCTCTGGAGAGAAGGAATGGGTGACGTTTCGTGTCGGGACCCTTCTTCAGACTTTGAGTCAGGGGAGATGGAGACATAGAGATATGGAAGAGAAAGGTGTGAAAACTACAGATCAAACCAGACGGAGCTCCAGGGAATGTAGAATGGATCGTTGTTAGCTGAGGGGAAGGTGACAACGAGGCACACATCCAGCAAAATTAATCAAATGTCATTGATGTTACCAGAGTATAGTTCTGGTGCTGTAAAATGTAGATATAAGGGACTGCAGGCGTTGGAATCTGGAACAGCAAACAAGCTGCTGGAGAACTCAGTGGGTCGAGCAGCTTCTGTGGAGGGAAATGGACAGTTGTAGCGACCATAGGGATTGGTCCTGAGAGTCGAACCCTCAGATTGGCCAGCAAGGTCACATGGTGGTGCGACCGTAGGGATTGGTCCTGAGAGTTGAGCCCGCTGATTGGCCAGCGAGGTCACGTGTGGTTTTGGCGCCCAAAACCAGTCAGTGGGAAGAGGACTTCGAAGCGAACAGTTTGAGTTAATGGTTGTCTGTAATCTCGTTTGTTATACTTTGTAATCGAATATTGCTGCCGCAATAAACTTCTTTAACAAAGAACAAGCCTCCAGACTCGCCATATTGGTGACCCCGACGTGATCTAGCCGATCATCTACCATGGAGGGACAAGACGCCCCTTCTTTGGTTCTAACGCCCGGCGTACCGCAGCTAAACGCGGTCAGCGTTCATCTTCCTCCGTTTTGGGTACATCAACCACAACTTTGGTTTGCCCATGCGGAAGCTCAGTTCCACTTGAGAAACATCTCGGTGGACGAGACAAAGTATTATTTCCTGGTCAGTGCTCTACCGCCTGAGACGTCCGCGCGGGTGATGCAGTTCATCACCTCCCCTCCTGCAGACGGCAAGTACGAGGTGCTGAAGGTACTCATGCTTCGAACCTTCGGATTCAGTCGGCATGATCGAGCTGAGAGGCTTATGCACCTACCGGATCACGGAGATCGGCTGCCATCCGCCCTCATAGCCGAAATGTTGGCGCAAGCAGGTGATCACAAGGATTGCCTCATGTTCGAACAGGCATTCCGAGAGCAACTTCCAGAAGATGTTCACGGATTGTTCTCACGGATTGCTCTTTTAAGGACCCCGTGGCATATGCGGAGAAAGCCGATGCGCTCATGGCATCCAAATCGAAAAAACACAGTTCGATCAATAGGGTCTCGGCACCAGCGGGCAGCCCGCAGAGGCACCAAGATGGCGCCGCGATGCCCGCCATTTCTCCAAAACCCCGCCAAAAAGATCCGCACAAGAGCGGCTGGTGTTATTATCATCTGCGATGGGGTGGAGAAGCCCGCAACTGCCGCTCACCTTGCACCTTCTCGGGAAATGCCTCGGCCGATCGTACATAGTGGCGGTCACGATTGGCCAGAACCGACGCCTCTACGTCCGAGATCGATTCACGGACACAGAATTCTTGGTCGACACGGGAGCCATAGTCAGCATCGTGCCGCCGACCGACCTTGAAGCCCAATCGGGTAAGAGAGGGCCTACCCTCATCGTGGTTAACGGTAGCCCCATCCGCACGTATGGTACGCGGACAATGTCTCTGGCTTTCGGCACCCGCACGTACAAATGGTCGTTTATCGTCGCGGAAGTCGGTCAGGCGATCCTGGGCGCAGATTTCCTCTGGGCCTTTTCGCTAGTTCCCGATGTCCGAGGTAAAGACCTTCGACCCTCCGCTAGCAGCGATGAGCCCGCTGCTCCACCGCCTGCTACCCCGCCCAGCCCGACTGTCCAGGCCGTCGTCGCGGCCTCCGACCCGTATGCTGCGGTCCTGGCTGAGTTTCCGGAGCTGCTCGTTCAGCGTTTCGACGCCCCTTCTGCCCGGCACGGCGTTGTTCATCACATTCCCACCGAGGGGCCCCCCGTTTTCGCTCGGGCCCGGAGGTTGCCGCCGGACAAACTGGTGGTGGCGCGGGCAGAATTCCGGAAGATGGAACAAATGGGCATTGTTTGTCCGTCCGACAGCCCGTGGGCCTCTCCGTTGCATATGGTCTCCAAAGCATCTGGGGGGTGGAGATCATGTGGAGATTACCGACGCCTTAACGCCGTCACCACGGCAGACCGCTACCCCATACCGCACATCCAGGACTTCTCGTCTGGGCTGGAAGGTGCCGTGGTATTCTCCAAAATTGATTTGGTGCGGGGCTACCACCAGATCCCTGTGCGTCCGGAGGACATACGAAGAGGACTTCGAAGTGAACAGTTTGATTTAATGGTTGTCTGTAATCTCATTTATTATACTTTGTAATCGAATATTACTGCCGCAATAAACTTCTTTAACAAAGGACAAGCCTCCAGACTCGCCATACAGTCGACATTTTGGGTTGAGGTCCTTCATCTGGTCTGAAAGAGTAGAGTGGATATTGCCAGGATAAAGAGATAAGGGGGTGGACTGGCAAGCGGTAGGTGGATTCAGATGAGGAGGGTTGTTTGGCAGATGATGTCATGTGGGGGAAAGGGAAGGGGAAAGGGAAGGATGGGAATACCAATGGAGGCTGGAATGGAATCTGAAAGGAAAGGAAATTGAAGCAGAGAAGCAAATATAGTTTGGGCAGAAGGGAACAGAAAGGGGAGGGACCATGTGGGAGGAGTGTGTGTGTGTAATGGATAGATGAACAAGAAAGGAAAGGAAGTGGGACCCCGGTTCGATCCTGACTACGGGTGCTGTCTGTACGGAGTTTGTACGACTTACGTTCTTCCTGTTACCGCAAGGGTTTTCTGTGATGTGCTCTGGTTTCCTCCCACACTCCAAAGACGTACAGGTTTGTAGGTCAATTGGTGTCTGTATATTGTCCCTAGAGTGTAGGATAGAATATGGGTGAATGCTGGTCGGCATGGACTCGGTGAGCCGAAGTGCCTTTTTCCACACTGTATCTTTAAACTAAACGAAACTAAATGAAACCATCTGTTGTTGTTTGATGAAACCTATCTGTTTCTATATTCAAGATGCTGTATAAATGTACATTTTTACGCTCTATTTTTTAAATGTTTGTAGAAGGAAACGTTTTCTCCAGTTCGCATTTATTGAAGTGCAGACTTCAAGTGGGAAAGGTCACAACACATCTTCGAATTAAACTTTCTCAATGAATTTTGCCATTGCAACATGCAATATCAATTACTTTTTACACACGTCAAAGGAAATAACCAAACGTATTGCAGGAGCAAAGGATGTAACGTATGCGATTTTCCAATCATTGGGTCCACCCCTGAATCAATAAGAGATTGCTTCAACCCGGACTACAGGTTCCGACAGCAACCTCGATTGGTTAATTGTACGGAAAGGCCTTATGAACCATACCCCCAGGAGATCCCGAGAGGGGGGAGGGTGAGACCTCCAATAGGATGGACCAAAGGTTATTGACCCATGACTACGAGTATAAGATGCATTTGCGGAAAGCTGTGCAAGAACTACCATGGCCTTAAAATCCATCAGGCAAGAATGAAATGCTCGGAGAAGGGGAAAGAGGTGCAGTGCATGGGCCTTGAACCTGGTGAGACACAGGAGAAGCCCGGCCAGGACTCACCCCACAGAGCCCAGTCCCTCCACGCACCAGCGTCTCCCAACCCTGGGATGGCAGGACTTTCATTTGAAGAAAGACTGGATAGACTGGGCTTGTACTCGCTGGAATTTAGAAGACTGAGGGGGGATCTTATAGAAACATATAAAATTCTTAAGGGGTTGGAGAGGCTAGATGCGGGAAGATTGTTCCCGATGTTGAGGAAGTCCAGAACCAGGGGTCACAGCTTAAGGATAAGGGGGAAGTCTTTTAGGACCGAGATGAGAAAACATTTCTTCACACAGAGAGTGGTGAGTCTGTGGAATTCTCTGCCACAGAAGGTAGTTGAGGCCAGTTCATTGGCTATATTTAAGAGGGAGTTAGATGTGGCCCTTGTGGCTAAAGGGGTCAGGGGGTATGGAGAGAAGGCAGGTACGGGATACTGAGTTGGATGATCAGCCATGATCATATTGAATGGCGGTGCAGGCTCGATGGGCCGAATGGCCTACTCCTGCACCTAATTTCTATGTTTCTATGTTTAACCCCTGCAGAGTAGTTCCACAGCAACAGATTAAGTGGCCCCCAAACCAGCAACCGGAATGAATGGGTGGGGCATTACGGGGCTGGCAAAGAAGAGGGCCATTCAATCCGGAAGCGAAGCCTTAGAGGAAGCCACTAGATGGCTTTGGATTAAGAGGGCTGATCCGTGGGCGGTTGCTGCTGGGACGCAAGTCAGGGCCTGATCAACCCCGGCTGGGTCGCCTGGGCGAGGGTGTCTGATGTTCATATTATTTCATATTTCATATTTCAGATACAGCGCGGAAACAGGCCTTTTCGGCCCACCAAGTCCGCGCCGCCCAGCGATCCCCGCACACTAACACTATCCTACACACACTAGGGACAATTTTTACATTTACCCAGTCAATTAACCTACAAACCTGTACGTCTTTGGAGTGTGGGAGGAAACCGAAGATCTCGGAGAAAACCCACGCAGGTCACGGGGAGAACGTACAAACTCCGTACAGACGGCGCCCGTAGTCAGGATCGAACCTGAGTCTCCGGCGCTGCATTCGCTGTAAAGCAGCAACTCTACCGTTGCGCCACCGTGCTGCCCGTGAGACCCGAAACACCCCATGACCCCAGGTCACATCACTGAGGATGAGTCCCAGTGCATCCAGAAGATGTATCTTGCACTCGTGGTCAGGATCCTCCCTTTAATTCCCTCCCTTTAAAAAAGAGAACGAAAAAGAGATTGAAATGAGAAGGAGAGGGAAAGAGAGGAAAAGAAAGAAAACGAGATACATGGGAAAATTTAGCACCATACAGTGTCTCCTATGGTTTCAAACAGGTCGATTTGTTTTTTGCAGAAGTATGGTGAGGTACAGTTAGAATGAAAATCTTATGGCAGCATCATATTCTCAACTAAACACACAAAACATAAACGATACATAAATTACACGTAAATTCTACAAGACAGTGAAAGCAAACCTCTGCAGTCCAGGTTGGATGGACCCTGTTGGATGGTTATTCAATCCTTTGTTAGGTGAAAATGAGAAGCTAGGGTCTCTATCCCTCTCCCATCTAAGTCGGACTAGCTTCTCGTTTTCACCTAACAAACCGCTGACAATGGCCTGTTTCCTTTATCATCGTTACTTTTTTGTACAACATATCTTTCATTCATTGTTCTTTATCTCTCCACATCATCGCCTATATCTCTTGTTTCCCTTATCCCTAACAAGTCTGAGGAAGGGTCTCGACTGGAAACGTCACCCATTCCTTCACTCCAGTGATGCTGCCTGTCCCACTGAAGTTACTCCAGCTTTTTGTGTCTATCTTCGGTTTAAACCAGCATCTGAGGTTCCTTCCTACACATTGTCGCGCGATGAAGCTCTCTCTGGATGATAGATTAATAAGGGGAGTTATAGAGAGAGAAAAAAGCAGAAGAAAATATAAACTATAAAGTGCAGGTCAGAATTGCAGAAATATCCAGCAAATGAGACAGTGTTAATGGGAACAAAATGTAGCCAATATTACAAAAGACTGAGCAGTTCTGATCCACTACAGAAATTGTTGAATTCAGTGTTGAGTCCAGAATGTTGCAAGGTTCCCATATGGAAGATGAAATGCTGTTCCTTAAGTTTACTAAAACAGTTCAGGAGGTCACAGGAGAAAGGAGAGAGTGTAAACGGGGATAGAGTACCGAAGAGCCAGACACTGGAAGCTCACGGTTACTCCTGAGGACTGAACAAAGGTGCTCTCCAAAGCAAACACCAGACACAACAGTGGCGCGGGGGTAGAGTTGCTGCCTTACAGCACATTAGACTCTGGTTCGGTCCTGACTGCGGGTGTTGTCTGTACCCGAGTTTGCACGTTTTCTCTGACCACGTGGGTTTTCTCCGGGTGCTCTGGTTTCCTCCCACATTCCAAAGATGTGCAGGTTTGTAGGTTAATTGGCTTCTGTAAAAAATGGTCCCCAGAGTGTTCGGATAATGCTAGTGTACGGCTGATCATTGGCCAGCGCAGACTCGGTGGGCTGAAGGGCCACTTTCCACACTGTATCACTAAACTAAACTAAACTAATCATGAGCACTGAAACCAGAACATTGCAAGTGAATCACTGCTTCAATTGGAAGGTTCTTTTGGGCCTCAAGATGGTGGGAGGAAGTTAAAGGACAAGTGTGGCATCTTCTGCAGTACAAGGGAAATGGCACATGAGGGAGGGGTTTGTAGAGGTGGGGGAGTGGACCAGGTGTAAAGCGGACTGCCTAACTGGAATGCTGGAAGGGGAGAAGGGAAGATGTGTGTGGTGGTGGAATTTTGTAGGGAGGTGGTGGATATGGAATGTAGAGACTGATAGGGCAGAAAATGAGGACCATGGGAACTCTCTCCTTGCTCCAGCCAGTGTTCAAGGTATGAGAGCAGAGGTGTAGGAAGTAGATGGGATGCCTAGGTGTAGGAAGTAGTAGACAAGATGCAGACTTTAGGAAGTAGGCAAAATACAGAGATCATAAGGTCATAAGTGATAGGAGCAGAATTAGGCCATTCGGCCCATCATCTACTCCGCCATTCATTTGTGGCTGATCTATCTCTCCCTCCTAACCCCATTCTCCTGCCTTCTCCCCATAACCCCTCACACTCGTACTAATCAAGAATCTATCTATCTCTGCCTTAAAAATATCCTTTGAAGGAAGAGAGTAGGAAGTGGACGAGATGTAGTCAAGGGCTCTGCCAATTACGACCAGAAGTGACGATACTATTCAAGATGATGGAAGGCATCTGAGGTCGTGCTCCTCTTCAACTAATGCAGGAGCAGGCCTTGACTGTTGCTTTAATCCTGCCTCAATATGTGCCCCCTGCTATTTGCTAAGTGAATTCTGAGAGCGACTTCAAAGGGCAGGTTGGAATCCTTTTAACTTCTCTATGTGTGTCCTGCAGCCTAAAATGAATGGAACTGCCAGGGAAACCAACAGAGCAGCAGAACTCAAAGGATATGAGCACATTTAGAGATGGACTCCCTTTTGTGTATTTCTCTGTGGGAGCTGTATTGCAGAGATGAATTTTGATCTTTGGTGAAATTATGTATGTTTTACTGCCTGATTCTTGTTACGTGCAACAGTGGGTTTAACCCTCTGCTCTCCCACCTGATACATTGCTATTGCTCATGAGGACAGTGATCATTGAGTTCAGGGAAGTGCCCACTGAAACAGAAGGCAGAGACATCTCCTCCCAGATAGACCCAAAATGCTGGAGTAACTTGGCGGGACAGACAGCATCTCTGGAGCGAAAGGAAGGGGTGACGTTTCGGGTCGAGACCCTTCTTCAGGCTGATCGCTCCTCCCAGATCTCCTTCAGGTCATCTCCTCCCACTTTGCTTGTCCAGTTACGTGGATGGTAAAGCTTACCACAGCCAAAACGATCCTGGCTCTGGGGCTCTCCTTGTGTCATCACCAGGCACACCGGGGGGGAGAGGCTAATCCAATAGCAGGCTCTGAATCTAGAGCCGTAACTTATTATTCAGTTAACAAGGATTAAACCAATCCAGAAAGAAGGTACAGGAGCCTGAAAACTCTAACGCCCAGGTTCAGGAACAGCTTCTTCCCAACAGCCATCAGACTATTAAACACTACAACCTCCAAATAACCATCAGGCTATTAAACACTACAACCTCCAAATAACCATCAGACTATTAAACACTACAACCTCCAAATAAGCTCTGAACTACAATAGACTATTATTGTTATTATTGCACTATTATTGTTTTTTTTTGTGTGTACGCATGTATGCATGTGTGTGCGTATATATATATATATATATATGTGTGTGTGTGTGTGTACTGTATATAATCTATATATATTCACAAAATGCTGGAGTAACTCAGCAGGTCAGGCAGTATCTCAGGAGAGAAGGAATGGGCGACGTTTCGGGTCGAGACCCTTCTTCAGACTGATGTCAGGGGGGTGGGACAAAGGAAGGATATAGGTGGAGACAGGAAGATAGAGGGAGATCTGGGAAGGGGGAGGGGAAGAGAGGGACAGAGGAACTATCTAAAGTTGGAGAAGTCAATGTTCATACCACTGGGCTGCAAGCTGCCCAGGCGAAATATGAGGTGCTGTTCCTCCAATTTCCGGTGGGCCTCACGATGGCACTGGAGGAAGCTTTTGCCAGAAAGTAATATTATATTAGTATATAATCTATATATATGTGTATTTGTGAGTATGTGTGTATATATGCACACTGAACTTTTTTTCTCTCGTTTATTACATTGTTTACAGTGTTTATATTCTGTTGTGCTGCTGCAAGTAAGAATTTCATTGTTCTATCTGGGACATATGACAATAAAACTCTCTTGACTCTCTTGAATCTTGGTTGGTAGAAAGAGGGAGGATGGTACACAGGAGAGAAAAAGATGGGAATGCACAGGAGTTTGGAATCTGCAGAGTAATCACCAGAAGTCATAGGAAAAGCTTATTACCTGAAATTGTTAAACGCTATATTGAATCCCTGTAATTGTGACGTGCCTATATGGATGATGAGGCTACGCAAGGCTTCTTTAGAGCAGTTCATGACATCAAAGGCAGAGTGTTCACAGGGGGAGTGGCTGCAGAATGATAGAGCAGGTGACTGGTGTCTTGGAAGATGGTGAGACTAAGATTGATTGTGACATAAAATGTAACTAGGTTTCTGTTATCATAATCCCAAAATAACAAATCATAATAGAAACTAAAGTGGGATGGTTGTGGGATAGCTAGTGGGTGAATTACATTACTCCGCAAAATGTATCATTAGAAGTCGAGAGGGGTTTTAACAGAGGGAGCTCTGTCACACTGGAGAGAGCACTGGGTTTTATTAGCATTCACCAGGGGACTGGGATTCATGTTGAGACATGCTGATTGGAAGATCTGTTTCCCAAGGCAGAAAGCCTACTGCACCTGTCGTTCCCAGGTGGTCTTCCATTTCAAACGCCAGCCACACCTTGGTCCGCTTAATGATAACTCACACGGTGCACATTGAGAAAGCAATTGCAACATTGCACAATGTGCAACTGATAGAGTTACTGCCTCACAGCGCCAGAGAAACTGGTTCGATCCTGACCTTCGGTGCTGTCTGTGTACGTTCTCCCTGTGATTGCGTGGGTTTGCTCCAACACCGAAAATACGTGCTGGTTTGCTGGTTAATTGGCCTTTGTAAAATTGCCCCTAATGTGTAGAGAGTGGATGAGAAAGTGGGATAATATTGAATGTGTGTGAATGGCTGACCGATGGTCGGTGTGGACCCGGTGGGCTGAAGGGCCTGCTTCCAGGCTGTATTGGTAAACTAAACTAAACTAAACTGAACTAAACTGAACTACACTAAACTAAACTAAACTAAACTAAATTGAACTACATATCCTGTATGTGTATGTGACAAATAAACTGAACTGCACATCCTGAATGTGTATGTGACAAATAAACTTAACTTGACTTGACTTGACTAAACTAAACTAAACTAAAACATTCTTCAGAGGTCAGTGTCCAGATGTCAAACATATAATGAGCGTTTGACAACACTGGGCCTGTACTTGCTGGAATTTAGAAGGATGAGGGGGGAACCTCATTGAAACTTATCAAATAGTGAAAGGCTTGGATAGAGTGGATGTGGAGAGGATGTTTCCACTAGTGGGAGAGTCTAGGACTAGAGGTCATAGCCTCAGAATTAAAGCATGTTCCTTTAAGAAGGAGATTAGGAGAAATTTATTTTGTGAGAGGGTGGTGAATCTGTGGAATTCTTTGCCATAGAAGGCTGTGGTGGCCGTCAATGGATATTTTTAAGGCAGAGATAGATAGATTATTGATTAGTACGTGTGAGGGGTTATGGGGAGAAGGCAGGAGGATGGGGTTAGGAGGGAGCGATAGATCAGCCATGGTTGAATGGCAGAGTAGACTTAATGGGCCGAATGGCCTAATTTTGCTCCTAGAACTAATGAACGTATGAATAACGTTTAGTGCAAGATAATGTCCAGTAAAGTCCAATCAAAGATAGTTTGAGGGTCTCCAATGAGGTAGATAGTTGCTCAGGATTGTTCTCTAGTTGTTGGTAGGACATTCAATCATCGCTTATCTACCTTTCCCTCTCGACCCCATTCTTCTGCCTTCTCCTCTAACCCCTGACACTCTTACTAATCAAGAAATTATTCAAGCTATTCCCTTTATCATGTATCTGTACACTGTCGATGGCATGATTGTAATCATGTATTGTCTTTCTACTGACTGGTTAGCACGCAACAAAAGCTTTTCACTGTACCTCGGTACACGTGACAATAGACTAAACTCAATAAACTCAACTCAATGATCACATGGGTCACAAAAACATTGCAAAGACATGCTTGTTTGCAGGTTAATTGGCCTTTATAAAATTGCCCCTAATGTGTAGAGAATGGACGAGAAACTGGAATATAGAACTAATGTGAACGGGTGATTGATCGATGGTCGGCGTGGACTCGGTGGGCCGAACTAAATGCTAAATTTGCAACCAAAATATGCTCAACACCATCTCAGTCACTTTCCTGTCTGATGGGAGCCCACAATTTCTCCCCAGAGACTAAAGCACAGAATCTAGACTGAGACTGCAGTTCACTGGAGGTGCAGTCTTTTCAATGGGACATTGGGACAGATCTCAATGGCTTTTGCTGGAATTTGCAAAGTGTAATGATGGCATTTAGACAATAGACAATAGACAATAGGTGCAGGAGTAGGCCATTCAGCCCTTCGAGCCAGCACCGCCATTCAATGCGATCATGGCTGATCACTCTCAATCAGTACCCCGTTCCTGCCTTCTCCCCATACCCCCTCACTCCGCTATCCTTAAGAGCTCTATCCAGCTCTCTCTTGAAAGCATCCAACGAACTGGCCTCCACTGCCTTCTGAGGCAGAGAATTCCACACCTTCACCACTCTCTGACTGAAAAAGTTCTTCCTCATCTCCGTTCTAAATGGCCTACCCCTTATTCTTAAACTGTGGCCCCTTGTTCTGGACTCCCCCAACATTGGGAACATGTTTCCTGCCTCTAATGTGTCCAATCCCCTAATTATCTTATATGTTTCAATAAGATCCCCCCTCATCCTTCTAAATTCCAGTGTATACAAGCCCAATTTCTCCAGCCTTTCAACATACGACAGTCCCGCCATTCCAGGAATTAACCTAGTGAACCTATGCTGCACGCCCTCCATAGCAAGAATATCCTTCCTCAAATTTGGAGACCAAAACTGCACACAGTACTCCAGGTGCGGTCTCACCAGGGCCCGGTACAACTGTAGAAGGACCTCTTTGCTCCTATACTCAACTCCTCTTGTTATGAAGGCCAACATTCCATTGGCTTTCTTCACTGCCTGCTGTACCTGCATGCTTCCTTTCATTGACTGATGCACTAGGACACCCAGATCTCGTTGAACTCCCCCTCCTTCTAACTTGACACCATTCAGATAATAATCTGCCTTTCTATTCTTACTTCCAAAGTGAATAACCTCACACTTATCTACATTAAACTGCATCTGCCATGTGTCCGCCCACTCACACAACCTGTCCAAGTCACCCTGCAGCCTTATTGCATCTTCCTCACAATTCACACTACCCCCCAACTTAGTATCATCTGCAAATTTCACTCCTTAATCATCAGTAATCTTGGGCATTTGCTCGTGCCTTGTCAAACAGTGGTGGTGAGGGGGTTTTGTGTGTGGGGGGTGGGGGGGAGTGGGACAGAAGACAGAACAATTTACAGGCAGTGAACTGAGACTGTTCTCCATTCTTCAATGTCCACCCTGCAATTACAACAGTCTGGATTTAAAGCTGAACCAAAAGGTCAGATCACCAGCACCTCCCTGACAACCACACCTGGTTTTACACAACGTATTATTAGCTCCATAAACCAAAGGTCACAGGATGAACCCCGGCAACAGCATAAACGACCCTATCCATTCACATGTACAGAAAGGACTAAATATATGCCTGTATCCACCTGCAGACTATAACAAATCCTGCCGTGTTTTAGATGAGACATTACCGGCAGACATATCTTGGCAATTTCAAGGCAGGTTTTCAATTGCTTTGATATAATAAGGAATTAACATTAATGAATCATTATGTGAAATTATTTCGCCCCGAGACTTCCCAATTTTGATGAAAGAGTTGGGAATTCTGAAGGTTTCACTGAGCGTTCTAATGGTCAACACCGAGACAGCCACTTGCCTGATCGAGGGCAGTGAGGGTCGCTTCAGAGGCAAGAGCACTGAATCAAGGCTGATACTGCCGTGTCGACTCTGGAAAGTGCTACCTTCTCGGCGGGACATTGGACCTTTGCAGTAGGCTGCCAGAACTATTGCATTTGGCTGCTTTAACTGTTAACAAGTGTTTACATCTGCTCCATCAGACCAATACAGGGTAGGAGGGGCAAAATTTAATGGAGATGTGCGAGGCTTGGTGGGTGCCTGGAATGTGCTGTCAATAGTGGTGGGGGAGGCAAATATGATAGTGGCGTTTAAAAGGCTTTTAGATAGGCAGAAGTTGTTATTGCATTATTATTGTTTGTGTTTTTGTGTGCACGTATGTGTATACATTGGCTACGGAAGTAAGATCGTACCGTCAACGGAAGGTTAGAGGCCCCCGACCGCTGGAGGACAAAGAAGGGAGAGATTGAACTTTTTTTTCGCCTTCCATCACAGTGAGGAATGCAGGGGAGTCACTGTGGTGGATGTTCATGTTAAAATGTATTTTGTGTGTTCTGATGCTTTTTATTGGTATGACTGCATGGCAAATGAAATTCCTCGTATGTTGCAAAACATACTTGGCTAATAAAGTATGATTATGATTATGATTATGATATATATGCGTATTTGTGAGTATGTGTATATACACACACACTGAACTTTTTTTTCTCTCTCTCGTTTATTATATTGTTTACAGTGTACTATAGTTACATATCCTGTTGTGCTGCTGCAAGTAAGAATTTCTTTGTTCTATCTGAGATATATAACAATAAAACACTCCTGACTCCTGATATGCATATGCAGGAAATGGAGGGATATGGATCATATCAAGACAGCGGAGGCTAGTTTAACTTGACATCTTATTCAGCATGGGCATTGTGGGCGATGTTCTACATTCAAACCTGGGAAGGGGGTTGAGGCACAAACATGTTAGTTCACTCCAGAAGTCCTCACTATCAGGGCCGTCTTAACGCATGGGCCTGATGGGCACTTGCCCGGGGCCCCACGAGCATAGGGGCCCCATGCTGATCTGTGTATGTTAAGTGACTTGCAACAAATAAATACTACTTTAAAAATGTAGGTTCAATAAGTGCTTTTTTCGCAACATTTTTGGTCCCTAAGTGCTTCTCACAGCGATCTGTAAGTGCTTTTCGCAACAATGTAGCACCCTAAGTCCATCGCTAAGTGCTTTTCGGTAAGTGCTTTTCGTCGGCACGACAGGGGGGGGGGCTGGTAGGGAAAGGGGGTTGGGGGAGAGTAACGGTAGGGGCCCCAGTACACTGCTATGCCCGGGGGCCCATAATGCTGTAAAAACGGCCCTGCTCACTATTAAACTGGGGGCGATCGCCTCCTGGGTTTTGTTCTGTTAGACTCGGCAAAGGATCAGGTATCCCATTAATCACAACGAAAGGTCTTGGGAAAAGGATTAGGAAGCAAAGAAGGACACTTTTAAGATTATCTTGTTTAATGCTTTTAATTATGGATTCCTTTCAATTAATTTACCGTGGAGATGGATGTGAAAACTGGGGAGAGAAAGGGAAAGAGAACAGTGATACCCTGGAATGTCTTGAAATACATAAGGGTAAATGAATCCATGGGACCTTACCAAGGGCATCCTAGGATGTTATGTAAAGCAGCGAGGAAATTGATAAGACCCTGACAGGGATATCTACACGTTCTTAGCCACAGGTGAGGTACCAGAAGACTAGGGAATGAATTATGTTGTGCTTTTACTAAAGGAGGGCAGCAGATATTAGTCAAGGAACTACTAGCCAGGGAGACTTACATCAATGAAGGGAAAGTTATTAGAAGGGATTTTTAGAGACAGGATTAATTTGCATTTGGAAAGGCAAGGAGTGATTATAGATTAGCAACATGCCTTGATGCGTAGGAAATCTTGGATTGAATTTTTGAAAGAGTTGACTACAAAGTTAGATGAGGCCAGGGTGGTAGACATTGTCCACATGGACTTTGACAAGGCATTGCATGGTGGACTGGTCCAGAAGGTGAGAATACATGGGAACCAGGGTGAGCTGGCCAACTGACTTGGAGGATATTGCCTGGGCTGGAGGGCTGGACTTACAAAGAGCGATTCGATATGCTGGATGTGTAGGAAGGAACTGTAGATGCTGGTTTACACTGAAGATAAACACAAAATGCTGGAGTAACGCAGCGGAGCAGGAAGCATCACTGGAGAGCAGGAATGGGTGACGTTTCGGGTCGAGACCCTTCTTCAGACTATAGATATAGACAGATATAGAACAAAGAAATTATGATATCACTATTCATACCACGGTAAGCTGTCCAAGCAAAATATGAGGTGCTGTTCCTCCAATGTACGTTTGGCCTCACTCTGACAACAGAGGAGGCCCAGGGCAGAAAGGTCCATGTGGGAATGGGGAGGGGAGGTGAAGTGTTTGGCTGGATCTGTTTTTCATGAAGCTTAGGAAGTTGAGAGGTGATATAATATAAAATTATGAGGATCCTAGATAGGGTGGATAGCCAGAGTCTGTGGCCCGTGGTGAGAGTGTCTAACACTGGAGACCATGGGGCTAAGGTGAGTGGGAGGAGACTGAAGGGGATGTGAGGGGGTAAATATTTCACAGAAAGAGTAGCTGGTATCTAGCATGAGCTGCCTGTGGAGGTGGAGGAGGCAAGACCAATAAAAATGTTTAAAGAGACATCAAGACAGGTACATGAATGTGCAGAACATAGAGGTATATGGAATTAATACACACAAGTATTGTTAGAGTCACACACGATAGTCGGCACAGACACAATGGGTCGAAGGGCCTGTTTTGATGCTGAACGAGTCTACTTTCTGGAAACTGAGGGGCAAGAACTCTCCCTTTGGGAGAGTGAACTGGAAGAGCAGAATCTGCACCCAGGACCTCTTGCTTCCTGAACACTCTGAGCAACTCATTTACTTATTACAACACAGGAGGTCATTCAGCCCTTTGAGTTTATGCTAGCTCGCAGAATAATCCTATCATTCCCCACTTATTTTCCTGCATCCCATTCTCTCTCTCGCATACTTATCAACACCCCCTGAATGATCGACCAGCCATCTACAGCAGGGGCAATTAACAGCATCCAGTTCACCTACTAATCAGCACCTCTTTGGGATGTGGAGGAAACCGGAGGACCCTGAAGAAGTCCATGCGGTCATGGGGAGAGCGTGCAAACTCCACACAGACAGCACTGGTGTTTCTTCTCATTTCCCTCATTGCAGTGTAACAAGGGACCTGGACTCACAGTGGCAAACTGGATATTAGAGAATAGCACAAAATGATGTTTGCCTGCCATGGGTTACACAAAAATAGAATGTTGGTTACAAGGGGGCAGTCATTTAAAACAGAGATGAGCAGAAATGTATTTTCAAGGAGTATGGTGAATTTCTACCTCAGATGATTATGGGGCCTGATTCAATTTAAGTATTTAAGGAGGAAGTGGATAAATATTTGAAAGAAAGCGATCCAGACCATTTATTCTTTCAATCCTATTAATTTATTAATGTTATTAACTTGGAGTGTGGCTGATGAATATTCATTAGTGTCTGTCTCTCTGGTTAGTGTATTGTCACTCTGTCTGAATTATCTATGTCATTAATGGCAGCTCAGTGGTGCAGAGGTAGAGTTGCTGCCTGACAGACCAGAGACTCGGGTTCGATGCTGACTATGGGTGCTGTCTGCATGGAGTTTGTACAGTCTCCCTGTGACCATGTGGGTTTTCTCCCAGTGCTCTGGTTTCCTCACACACTCCAAAGACGTACAGGTGTGTAGGTTAATTAGCTTCTGTAAATTGTCAATTTAGTGTATGGGGTGATCGCTGGTTGGTGCAGAGTCGGTGGGCCGAAGGGCCTGTTTCAACGCTGTATCTCTAAAGTCTAAAGATCCCCATGGTTTCTTCATCTCCACGCACACAACTCACGACCACTCCACCACTAGACCTCTCGTTAATGGAGGGCGATATGGCACAGACAAGGCGGCCTGGGCAGAGCAGCAATGATTATGTTGAATGCTAGGATAGGCTTGAGGGGCCGAGTGGCCTATCCCAGGTCCTGATTAGTCATCCATGTTTTCCTTGGTTATAAACATGAAGAGGTAAAACATTAGTTGATACAGCAGGAGAATATAAAGCAGATTTGGCACTAGAAAATGCACAACAGTTCAAATGACCTCTCAGGATTGCTGTGTTTGTACGATTTGCTTCAATGATGAAACAGTGCAGTAAAGGTCAGCTTTGATTTTGAACTAAAATTTCTAACCATGCTGTCACTTCTCCCTTTATCCTTTTCCTTAATGAGTCAGTAACGATTGCCGATTAATTGCCTTTGGTATTTATATATTAAAGCAGGCAAGATTAAGCCTCCTATGCTGTTTCATGTTCTTCAGTAATTGAATAAAGTGACCAAATGAGATAAAAGAGCTGCACTCCTCATCTTTAGCTTCACAGAGTAAAACCTAAACCATCCACATGAAGACAGCGCGAGGAGATTGCAAAAAGAAACACTTGCATTCATTTAGCATCTTTCACAACCTCTGGACATTCTCTGGTGCTTCAAAGCCGATTAAATATTACCAAAGTCATGGTCGTAACGAACATAACAGCCAATCCGCTCACAATATTTATCTATTAAGCATATTCCCCCCAAAATAGCTATTCAGCTATTTGCTGTTCTGCGGAGATTTGCTGGACTGCAATCCTTTCTGAATTTGGCCCCGCCCAGTTGGTGATTGTTAATGTGTCTGGGGCATTCTGAGAGGTCATGACTATAAACAGAAAAATAAATATACGTAGAGTGCACATTATGCTCAGATGTGACATTGTACTCACATTGCACTACATGGGTGGGCACAAAGTGCTGGAGTAACTCAGCGGGTCAGGCAGCACCTCTGGAGAAAAAGAATGGGTGACGTTTCGGGTCAGGACCCTTCTTCAGACTCAAGGGACTACAAGGGTGATCGGAAGAAGGGTTCCAACTCGAAACGTTGCAATAGACAATAGACAATAGACAATAGGTGCAGGAGTAGGCCATTCGGCCCTTCGAGCCAGCACCGCCATTCAATGTGATCATGGCTGATCATTCTCAATCAGTACCCCGTTCCTGCCTTCTCCCCATACCCCCTGACTCCGCTATCCTTAAGAGCTCTATCTAGCTCTCTCTTGAATGTATTCAGAGAATTGGCCTCCACTGCCTTCTGAGGCACAGAATTCTAGATTCACAACTATCTGACTGAAAAAGTTTTTCCTATCCATGTTCTCCAGAGATGCCGCCTGACCCACTGTGTTGTTTCAGCCCTCCATGTCTTTTGATAAACCAACATCTGCAGTTCCTTGTGTCTAAAAGGCTGAGGTGTGTCATAGGGTGTTAGTGCATTTGTTAGGATGTATATATCACAAAAAGCTGGAGTAACTCAGCGGGTCAGGCAGCATCTCAGGAGAGAAGGAATGGGTGATGTTTCGGGTCAAGACCCTTCTTCAGACTGATGTGAGGTTAGAGTCAGGGCAATGGAAAATTTGAGGCTGTTAATTTGAGGCGGTGTAGAGAGGCATTGTTGACAGGCATTATTATATTGGAGTTTAGGGATTGAGGAAGGTTGTGGATTCGAGTTTGGGTCAGAGATGATTGTAGATGCCATAAGATCATACAGCATGGAAACAGGCCCTTTAGCCCACCGAGTCCGTGTTACACATCTACCATCCATTTACATGAATCCCATTTTATTCTCCCCACATTCCCATTAACCCCCACCAGATCCTACCACTTGCCCACACACTAAGGCCAACTTTACCTATCAACCCGAATGCCTTTGGGATGTGGGATGAAATCGGAGCTCCTGGAGGAAAACCACACCGTCACAGTGAGAACATGCATACTCCACACAGACGGCACTGGGACTCAGGATTGAACCCGGGTTGCTGGCGTTGTGAGGCAGTGGCTCTACTGGCTGTGACACTCTTCCCAAGCAGGTTCTTGCACGGGATTTGTGCAAGCAGTCAGGTCGCTCGCAATGCACGAGGTGAGGAGGAAACCAGCTCTCAGCACAGCAGTGGCACCAGCCCTGGTGCATGAGGGGTGCTGAGGATTTCCAGCTAATCTCCGGGTGCTCCATGTCCTTCGACACATCTTCCCCACTCCAAAGCAGCAGCTGGCAAGATTGCTCTCCTGGGGCCTCAGAAGAACAGGTTCTGAAACATTTCTTCTTAAATGCTAAGCATTTCGATCAAGATCCTCTCAGGCCTGAGTAATGCAATTAACGTGCGCACAAATGAAAATGAAACATTAAAACTGAGCTGCACTCAGTGAGTGGTGAATTGATCGAGTGTTGAAGTGGCTTGTGTCTGATCCCCAGGGACACAAGGACCACGCAGCTTATTAAAGGTTTCCGTTACGTTCATCAATCAACGCACAATTTAACTTCGGGGAATAATAGCTGTAGGTCCAGCTTACAGCTTTCTTGTTAATTAGATGACCCGTGACCCATATTCTATGGTTCAGCATCAATGGGGGAGGGGGGTGGGGGAAGGGGAGAGGAAGCAGTTGTTGCATTCCCCACTCAGAACCCCTCCTCCTCCAACACCCCTCCCCCCAACCTTTAACACTCGCCTCCAAACCCACCCTTTGGCAGCCCAACCCAAAGTTCATTTCAATGTCTTGGTGTCACGGCTAGCCTCCAATGAAGCCCTCCAGGACACCTCATGGTGTTGAAGGTGCGGCTTAAATAAAAATTGCTGTGGCCAACTCACACAAGATTTATAGTGACCCCCCCCCCCCCCCCCCCCCCGGCGGGTTTAGTCAAGATAATCCACACCGGACGTCAGCTCCCCCTCCATGCACCACACCACATGCACATGTGTTTCATTTCTGTCACTGTATAACATTGGGGTACAGTACTGGTGGGGACGGAATTGTCACTGTATAACATTGGGGTACAGTACTGGTGGGGATGGGTCTGTCACTGTACAACACTGAGAAACAGTGCTGGTGGGGATGGGTCTCTCACTGTATAAAACTGGGGCACAATACAGATGGGCACGGGTCTATCACTGTATAACATCGGGGTACAGTACTGGTGGGGATGAGTCTGTCACTGTATAATGCTGGGGTACAGTACTGGAGTAGAGGGGTCTGTCACTGTACAGCACTGAGGTACAGTACTAGTGGGCCCTGGTCTGTCACTGTACAACACTGGGGCACAGTACTGGTGGGGATGAGTCTGTCACTGTATAACGCTGGGGTACAGTGCTAATGAGGACAGATCTGTCACTGTATAACACTGGGGTACAGTACTGGTGGGGATGAGTCTGTCACTGTATAACGCTGGGGTACAGTACTGGAGTAGAGGAGTCTGTCACTGTACAACACTGAGGTACAATACTAGTGAGGACAGATCTGTCACTGTATAACACTGGGGTACAGTACTAGTGAGGACAGATCTGTCACTGTATAACACTGGGGTACAGTACTAGTGAGCACGGGTCTATTGCTTTGTGACAAGGGTATCATACGGGTGGGTACTAGTAGTATTGCTATCTCAAATCCTCAGCGACCTAGGTTCAATCCTGATTTTGGGTGCTGTCTATGTGGAGTTTGCATGTTCTCCCCGTAACGGCATGAGTTTCCCCTGGGACATCCAGTTTCCTACCACATCCCAAAGACATGCGAATTGGAAGGGTAATTGGCCAGTGTAACATTGCCCCTTGTGTGCGGATGAATTGTAGAATCTGGAGGGAGTTGATGGAAATGTGGGGAAGAATTAAATGGGATCACCGTAGGATTAGTGTAAATGGGCTTGGTGTTGTCTGATTTCAATGTCTTGTTGACACAACATCCCCTGATCCACCCAGCCGCCCAGCTTGAGATGTGGTTCCCTGAATTTATTCTTTGTCAAACTGCACAAATTAAGATTCCAGTGAATACTGGACATCCCTGGGTAACAAACAGGTCCTGTTGTACCGAGGTCCAGGAATCAATTTTGTCCAATAGCTGGAAAATGCTCAGAAATCACTCGATATGGTAAACACTCATCTGCAGTGGGTATGGTAATGAATGGCATTTAAGTCTGATTCAAGGAACAATTATTAAAAGTAAAGAGAGAGGAAACTTGTTCTAACGTTTGTGTAATGAACTTTTCTAAAAAATGTTATATGTTTCAATTTAATAATATTATGGCTGCTCATTCGTATATCAGGGGAGGAATAAATCGGGCTTTTGTAATCCAGGTTTGGCCTTTAATTATTTGTGTTGTAAATTTACAATGTCAATTAAAAGGCATTAAAATCATGTAGTTGAGGCTGGGACTATCCCAACGTTTAAGAACAGTTAGACAGGTACATGGATAGGACAAGTTTGGAGGGCTATGGACCAAGTGCAGGCAGGTGGGACTCGTGCAGCTGGTACATGTTCGCTGGTGTAAGCAGGTTGGGCTGAAGGGCCTGTTTCCACACTGTATCACTCTATGACTCTATCTGGCAATATTAACACAATGTTCCTGAGATAACTGGTTCCAGGAAAAGACGTTACTGTCTTCATTTTAATGCATGTTTCTGCAGGAAAGATATTACAAGCAAATTATCTGACTTAATGAGGCTATGCCACTGACTGACTGATTGAGTCTGGGCTGTGCTGAACACTGGTGCAGAATTAACAATTACTTCTGGCAGGCTCTTTGATTCACACAGATAAACTCCCTTCCCGTTGTCCATTAAGCTGTAAGGCTGGGTAGAAGAGTGTGACAATATCTACAGGTCATTGCCTTGGGTAACCCTTCACAATGGTGTCTCTCCCCAATCCCTAGACATTAATGGTGTCCCCAAGACTTCCCTCCAACGTGGAAGGCTGGTGCAAGTACCCCTTCTCAGCACTCTCTCATCTTCAAGGTTGTGCGTTGATGACTAATTCAAACAGACTCCAACTGCAAAGATCTGTCTACATCTCCAAGTGTTCAGGGACCTTGATTACCTATTGTCTGCACTCGTCTCCCTACAGGAACCAGTATCTACCACTGGTTCAGATTGGTGTAATGGAGGTTGGCTCTGCTCTTTATGCTGCCCTTGGGCTTGGTTTGAAGAAAGCTTAATGTTGTACTGAAAACAACAGGAGGTCCTGATTCCCTCTCGGCCTGAATCAATCCATTCCATGTCCTCACATGATATTTGTCCACCTGCATACATCTCCCTGCACCCAGAATCTCGGCTGAGACACCAGTCTGGTGTTATCATATCATATCATATCATATATATACAGCCGGAAACAGGCCTTTTCGGCCCTCCAAGTCCGTGCCGCCCAGTGATCCCCGTACATTAACACTATCCTACACCCACTAGGGACAATTTTTACATTTACCCGCCAATTAACCTACATACCTGTACGTCTTTGGAGTGTTTTTTTGTACGTTTTGACAGGTTTAATGGAGCTAATGGCTTTGATCTGAACTGGAAATTATCGACCTTCAGCCTAAAGTGAGTGCTTGACGCATGCAAGTGGACAAGTATCATGAGGACATGGGTAATCAAGGATGTAATTGCAGAACAGCTTCAAAAGAATAATAGGGTTGAGTAGAGTCAGCATGGATTCATGAAAGGCAAATCTACTGAGATTCATTGTCAACGTGCAATCATTCCCACCTTCTGTGGATGTAGCTTATTCAAAGTTTTCGGAAGGCTTTTGATTAGGTACCATGCTGCAGCTTACAGGTCATAGAGTTGGGTTAATATCCTTAAATAAATTGAAAGCTGGCTAGCAGATAGTAGGAATAAACAGTCCTTTAGACTAGTTTAGTTTAGTTTAATTTAGTTTGGTTTAGTTTAGTGATACAGGCCCATCGACCCACCGAGTCTGCACTGACCAGAGATTGTCCGTATACCAGTTCTATCCTACACATTAGGGACAATTTGCAGAAGCCAATTAACCTACAAACCTGCATGTCTTGTGAATTTGCATAGAAACATAGAAAATAGGTGCAGGAGGAGGCCATTTGGCCCTTCATGCCAGCAGCACCATTCATTGTGATCATGGCTGATTCATTCATTCTGATCATGGCTGATTCATTCATTGTGATCATGGCTGATTCATTCATTGTGATCATGGCTGATTCATTCATTGTGATCATGGCTGATTCATTCATTGTGATCATGGCTGATTCATTCTTTGTGGTCAAAACCCATGCGGTCTCAGGGAGAACGTACAAACTCTGTACAGACAGCACCCATGGCTGTAAGGCAGCCACTCTACCACTGTGCTACCCTAGGTCGGCGACACAAGGCCAGCTATTCCCTGTACCGACCAGGTGTGCAGTTGTTGATATTAATTTTAGGTTTGAGAGTAGAATTCTCAGGAGGCCATGGATCAGCGTTGGTCACAGGGGTGTCAGGGGTTATGGGGAGAAGGCAGGAGAATGGGATTAGGAGGGAGAGATAGATCAGCCATGATTGAATGGTGGAGTAGACTTGATGGGCCGAATGGCCTAATTCTACTCCTATCACTTATGATCTTATAATGATCCAGGTGACTGCCAGGCTGTGCTGTGGAGCCTTGCACTGTCAGAGGTTTTCTGTACAAGTTCCAGTCTGGCATGCTATTCTGTAACACTGTGGTGAACCAAAAACCATCCCTGACGTTTCATAACTAAAAAAGGCCGCCAGTCCACCACCGCATTGTTGCTTGTGGGATCTTGCTGTGCCACATTTGCCACATCTGAATGGAAATTACACCTCAGACATGCCAAGGTCCTACATGGTGCAAGCACCTTGCTTCCCAAAACCATTCCTTATACAAACTAACTCAAGTTAGGTGACTTCCTATGACTGTGGGATCTGCCTATTGAGGGCGTGCAGCGTAGGTTTACTAGGTTAATACCCAGAATGGCGGGACTGTCATATGTTGAAAGACTGGAGCGACTCGGCTTGTATACACTGGAATTTAGAAGGATGAGAGGGGATCTTATCGAAACGTATAAGATTATTAAGGGGTTGGACACGTTAGAGGCAGGAAACATGTTCCCAATGTTGGGGGAGTCCAGAACCAGGGGCCACAGTTTAAGAATAAGGGGTAGGCCATTTAGAACGGAGATTAGGAAAAACTTTTTCAATCAGAGAGTGGTGAAGGTGTGGAATTCTCTGCCTCAGAAGGCAGTGGAGGCCAATTCTCTGAATGCATTCAAGAGAGAGCTAGATAGAGCTTTTAAGGATAGTGGAGTCAGGGGGTATGGGGAGAAGGCAGGAACGGGGTACTGATTGAGAATGATCAGCCATGATCACATTGAATGGCGGTGCTGGCTCGAACGGCCGAATGGCCTCCTCCTGCACCTATTGTCTATTGTCTATTGCCTATGGCATCAAATTGCCTGCCGTGTTGCTGTACGTCCTTCCAAAGGATCTGTTGTTTGACGCCCAGAAGCTTATAATTTGATGTAAAGACTTTACGAGAGCTTCTACAGGATTAACAGTGCCACTGCAATATTGCATGCCTTTTATACTAAGACTGTCTAAACAAACCACGGCAATATTGAAAAGCCAGGAACTGTTTGATCCTTGTACCCAATCATTTCCAAATTGTTCCCACTAAACACTCACTCAGATGATTTAATAGCCAAGCTTTACAAAGGACAGTCACAAAAACTGCTGCAAAGGTACAGCGTCAGTCTCTATAGCAACACATCATTGGTCACATTTCAAAGGAGCTATCAAACCGCACTCCAGAAGCTTAGCAATTCAATTATCTCCATTGTGTCCGCATCTTCAAGTGTTTATTTTTCTGAAGGGTTTGTTTATAAAGCAAACCAATGTCGCTCTCTCTTGATGTTCCAATGTATTTAACAGATACTAAGGGAAGCATTGGGGAGAGGGATTTGTGCAGGAGGGTGGTGCTATTGAGAAAAGAGCAGCCATGAGCTTACTGAATAGTGACACAGCCACAATGGACTGAGATATCTACTCCTGTTTGTTGTGCTATAGAGTCATAGAGCCTTGCAGCGTGGAAACAGGCCCTTCGGCCCAACATGCCCACGCCGACCAACAAACCCCAAACCGCGGCACGGTGGCGCAGCGGTAGAGTTGCTGCTTTACAGCGAATGCAGCGCCGGAGACTCAGGTTCGATCCTGACTACGGGTGCTGTACTGTAAGGAGTTTGTACGTTCTCCCCGTGACCTGCGTGGGTTTTCTCCGAGATCTTCGGTTTCCTCCCACACTCCAAAGACGTACAGGTTTGTAGGTTAATTTGACTGGGTAAATGTAAAAAATTGTCCCTAGTGTGTGTAGGATAGTGTTAATGTGCGGGGATCGCTGGGCGGCGCGGGCTTGGTGGGCCGAAAAGGCCTGTTTCCGCGCTGTATATATATGATATGATATGATATGATATGATATGATATGATATGATACTCGTTCACCTGCCTGCTTTTGGCCCATATCACTCTAAATCTACCCTATTCATGTACCTGGCTAAATGTTTCTTAAACGTTGCAATAGTACCTGCATCAACTACCTCCTCCAGCATATCGCTCCATATACCTACCACCCTTTGCATGAAAAAGTTACCCCTCAGGTAACTATTAAATCTTTCCCCCCTCACCTTAAACCTATGTCGTCTAGTTCTTGATTCCCCTACTCTGGGCAAAAGACTCTGGGTGTCTACCCAAACTATCCCTCTCATGATGTTGTACACCTCTATAAGATCACCCTTCATCCTCCTGCGCTTAAAGGAATAAAGCCCAAGCCTGTTCAACCTCTCCCTGCAGCTTAGTCCCTTCTAAAGGTAACTTGGGGTGGACTCCTGCCTCTGCCGGATGAACTGGTCAGCTGTGATCAAATGAATATCTGTAGGGATCTGAACCTTCACCACAAGGATGCATGCTGTAGAGTTACAGAGTCATACAGCAGGCAAACGGGCTCTTCAGCTCATCATGTCCGTGCTGGTCCTCAATTTATCTGTCAATCCACAGGGTGAAAAGAGTCTTCCTTTGCATTCTCTACCCCTGACCATAAATCTCTGCCCTTTGGTTATAGTCTCCACTTTGTAAACCTTTATCAAGTGCCCCCTCAGTCTTCTCCCCTCCAAGCAAAAGTAACTCAGCCTATCCAGTCTTTCCGTAGAGCTGAACTGCCCCATTCCGGACAACATCATGGTGAATCTCTTCTGTAACCTCTTCAATGCAATCACATCCTTTTCGTGCTGTGGCAACTAGAACGGTGCCCAGTTCTCCAAGTGTGGTCTAACTCCACCTGTGGCTTCGCTATTATTTTATACAGTTGTACCATAATGTCGCGGCTCTTTTACTCCATGCCTTGTCCAATGAAGGCAAGTACTCTGTATGACTTATCTAGCTGTGCTGCCACTTCCAGGGATCCTTGAATGTGTACACCAGGGTCCCTCTGCCCCTAGTGCTCCCTAAGGTCTGACCATTCATTTTGTGTTCCGATATGGCAAAGAACATCAACCTACGATGCTTATAACACGTATGCACAATGGTGTCATTAAGTTCTACATCCACGTGACTTGCACATTGTACATAAAGACCTCACAATAAGGAATATTCGTAGCCTGCTGAGAAACAAGGCTTGACCATTTTAACTGTCAGAAGTGGTCATCTGAAAGAGAAACGGAGGGAGGAATGAGGGGAGGGAGAGTAGAGACCGATGGATCGGACTATAGAGAACAAAAGGGATAGAGAATAGGAGATCGCAGAGAAAGCGAGCAAGGAACAAAATAAAATGACAGAGGGAGGATGAGCTGCAGAGAAAAATAACTTTTCGGGGAAATAGGATAACTTTGTTCCTTGGAGCAGAGGAGGCTGAAGGGTGACCTTATTGATGTGCACAAGGTCATGAGAAGCATGGATAAAGTGAACGCTCACTGTCTTTTTCCCCAGGATGGAGAATTGTGAAGCTGGAGGACACAGGCTTAGGGTGAGAGAGGAGAGATTTTAAGAGGGACATCATGGGCAACTTTTTCATTCAGAGGGTAGTCAGTATCGGCTGCCAGAGGAGGCAAAAGAAAGGATATAATTACAACTTTTAAAAGACCTTTCTATAGCTGTGTGGATAGGAAGGGATAAAAGGGTTATGGGCCGAAAACAGGCATGTTGGACCAAAGCTACTTGGTCAGCATGGCCAAGGTGGGCTGAAGGGCCTGTAGAGCTCTATGACTTCATGACTCTAAAGAGCGTTTAAATTAAAGATGCAGCGTGGAAACAGGCCCTTCAGCCCAGCGGGTCTGCTCCAAACAACCATCACCCCGCGCACTTTTATCGCCAAGGCCCTTCCCTCGACAAGGCCGCTCCTCGACAGGCCGCTCCCCTGCTCAGCGAATCCCCGCACCCCTTCAACTGTCCTCCTCTGACCAACTACTCTCCAGAGATGCTGCCCATCCCGCTGAGTTACCCCAGCTTTTTGTGTCTAAATCTTCGGTTTAAACCAGCATCTGCAGTTCCTTCCGACATCGTACCATTTGTCCTCTTGAGTGATTATCACATCTGCACGCTTGGTTTCAGTGACTTGTGTGAAAAGTCGCTTCAAGCATCAACATTACCCAGTATCTCGCCACTTTAAAAAAAAATCTATTTTTCCTGCTTGGCACATTATTGTGGATGATTTCATTCGCCACATGATATCCCATCTCACATTGTCAGCCAGTCACCTTTTCTCCATCCTCCTCCTTACTCATAATTACAGTGCATGTGTCATCTTGGAAATACAGTGCTTAGCCCCCCACCCCCCTCCTCCCCCCCCCCCCCCAAGAGTTGTCAATATAGATGTGAACAGCTTGGGCTCAGTCACAATCGCTGTGCAACCTCCACTAGTCACAACATGTCAACGTGAGAAAAATACGCTATTGCCACTTCGTTTTCCATCTGACAAACCAATTCTCCTGCTCCAGCCTTGCTGAACGACCTCCTACAAGCAGCCTCAGTGAAAGTCTTCTAAAAGTGTAAATGCTGCTTGCCACATCATTATTTCCCGCTCATCTCCATCCAATAGCACCAAAGGCGAACACATTTTCCTTTCATTTACCCACGGAGACTTTGCTCCAATCTGTTATTGTTTTCATGTGGCTTTAAAAAAAAAAACAACATCATTTTCCCCACCATTTTCCCAGTGCCTGAAAGGCTCATGTTGTGAAATATATCACCAATTTGACTGCAGGGAATCAAATGCCTTGTTTCCGGGTTTTGCTGATGATCGAAAGGCAGGTGGGTTGTGATCGAGATACACAGAGGCTTCGAGTTTGGACGAGCCCTGGGTGTGGGTGAGAGCATAGCAGAGAGAATATAAAAGGTAGAAAAATGTGAGGTGGTGGCCCTCTGTTTTATCTCTTCCTCGTTTTAAAAACTCGGGCTCGCAGTTGCTTAGCCTGCTTAGGAATAGGTTTATTATTGTCCCGTGCACTGAGGTACAGTGAAAAGCTTCATTTTGCATGCAAACCAATCAGGTCAGGTAATACAGGTGCACCACCGATTTCCCGGCACCCTTGGTTCCAAGCCTTGCCAGATTGTCCATTTTGCCGAACCAACAGAGGTCAGGTAATAATAATTCAACAATAACCCCTGACCCACTAATTACACACCCTCCCAGGTCTCTAATGCACCATGGGAAGCACTCTTACCATCTTTCATAGTTTGACTGTCACTTGGACCTTGCTTAGAAGCCTTTCTATCTGTGGCTGCCCACTGACCTACGCTGGCAGCCGCGGGAATTCCAATTACTCTCTTGGAATTTTGTCCGGATTAAAGGAGGTTCCAGACCATCAGTTGCAGGAAATACGTTGGTGGACCTGAAAAATACATAAATACAATCAAGTCAAACTCAAGTACAATAGATAGAGCAAAAGAGAAGATACCGAATGCAGAATATAGTTCCCAGCATTGTGTCACATCAGTTAGAAACATAGAAACAGGAACAGGGCACTGATTGAGAATGATCAGCCATGATCACATTGAATGGCGGTGCTGGCACAAAGGGCCGAATGGGCTCCTCCTGCACCTATTGTCTATTGTCTATAAACATAGGGACATAGATAATAGGTGCAGGAGTTGGCCATTCAGCCCTTCAAGCCAGCACCGCCATTCAATATGATCATGGCTGATCATCCAAAAACAGTACCCTGTTCCTGCTTTCTCCCCATATCCCTTGATTCCGTTAGTCCTCTACCCCATTGCGGACATTGGTCTTTGTCTATGGAATAAATAGTTTCCGGAACTAAATTGTAAGCAGGAACAGGGTACTGTTTTTGGATGATAACATAGAGGAAGAAGATGCTCCTGAGTCTGGTATTTGTGCACTTTCAAGCTTCTGTTCTTTTTGCCTAACGGGAACAGGGAAAAGGAATGACTGGGGTGGGATATTCCTTTGATTATGTTAGCTTCTTTTCCAAGGCAGTGTGAAGTGCAGATGAAGTGGTGGGGAGTCTAGTCTATGAGATGGACTGGGCTACATTTACAACTCTGTAATTTCTTGTGGTCTTGGGCAGAGATGTTCCTATACCAAAATGTGATGCAACGTGATTGATTGTATACTTTCTATGGTGCATCTGTCGAGGTTTGTAAGAGTCATTGGAGACATGGTCATAGAGTGATATTGTGAGGAAACAGGCCCTTTGGCCCAACTTGCCCACACCGGCCAACAATGTGTCAGCTACACTAGTCCCACCTGCCCGCATTTGGTCCATATCTCTCCAAACCTGTTCTATCCATGTACCTGTATAACCGTAAATATTGGTATAGTCCCAGCCTCAACTATCTCCTCTGGCAGCGTGTTCCATACACCCACCACCCTGTGTGTGAAAAGGTTACCCCTCAGATTCCTTTTAAATCTTTTCCCCTTCACCTTAAACCTATGTCCTCTGGTCCTCAATTCACCTACTCTGGGCAAAAGACTCTGTGCATCTACCCGATCTATTCATCTCATGATTTTATACATCTCAATAAGATCACCCCTCATCCTCCTGTGCTCCCAGCCTACTCAACCTCTCCCTATCGCCCAGACCCTCTAGTCCTGGCAACATCCTTGTAAATCTTCTCTGCATCCTTTTAAGCTTGACAATATCTTTCCTATAACATGGTGCCCAGAACTGAACACAATACTCTAAATGCGGCCTTACCAACATCTTATACAACTGCAACACGACCTCCCAACTTCTATACTCAATACTCTGACCGATGAAAGCCAATGTGCCAAATGCCTTTTAGACCACCCTATCTACCTGTGACTCCACCTTCAAGGAACCAAGCACCTGCACTTCTAGATCACTCTGCTCTACACCTCTCCCCAGAGCCCTACCATTCACTGTATAGGTCCTGCCCATGTTAGACTTCCCAAAATGCAACACATCACATTTCTCTGTATTAAATTCCAACAACCATTCCTCAGCCCACCTGGCCAATCGATCAAGATCCTGTTGCAATTTTTCACAACCATCTTCACTATCTGCAAACTTGCTAATGTTGCCATGTATGTTCTCATCCAAATCATTGATGTAGATGACAAACAGTAAAGGGCCCAGCATCAAATCCTGAGGCACACCACTAGTCTAGGGCCTCCAGTCCGAGAGGCAACCTTCCACCATCACCCTCTGCTTCCTTCCATGAAGCCAATTTTCTATCCATTCAGCTATCTCTCCTTGGATCCCATGCGATCTTCCCTTCCAAAGCTGCCTACCATGCGGAACCTTGTTGAATGCTTTGCTCAGGTCCATATATACACCATTTAAAGCTCTACCCTCATCAACCTTTTTGGTCACGTCTTCAAAAAACAATCATGCCGAATTTCCTCAGTCTCCTGAAGTAATAGAGGTGTTGGCATGCCTTCTTGGCGGTTGCTTCAATGTGGTTGGTGCACTAACCAATGTGGTTGGCAATATTAACACCAAGGAACTTGAAACTCAACCATTTCCACTTTGGTACCATTGATGTTGATTGGGGTATGTACTCCACCTCTCTTCCCGAAATCGAGAACTAATTCCTTCGTCTTGCTGACTGAGGGAGAGGTTGTTGTCCTGATGCAGTGTTAATACGTTCTCTACCATCTTCCTGTATGCCATCTTGTCATTGTTTGTGGTCCAGCCCACCACAGTGGTGTCATCTGCAAGCTTGTAGATGGTGTTAGAGCCGAATGGGACCACACAACTGTGGATGTAGAGGGAGTATAGTAGGGGACTGAGAATGCATCATCGTGGGGCACGGATATTGAGAATTATTATTCTTAAGTTATTAGAGCAGAATTAGGCCATTCGGCCCATCAAGTCCACTCTGCCATTCAATCAAGGCTGATCTATCTTTCCCTCCTAACCCCATTCTTCTGCTTTCTCCCCATCGCCCTTCTGCCCATCTATCCTCGCGCACCATTCACTGATTATGGCTAATCTCCACCTTGACTCCAGTCAGCTGCCCTTATTACAGACACAGTGGTGCTCCCACCACTCAGATCATCTCACCTTTGCACCCCCATACCCCTGAGAGGGGGTGGTTCCAGCTGGTCAGTCTGTATTTAGCACAGGCTGCCCCTACTTTTAAAATCACGCCACTGTTCTGGACCTGCCCAGAAGAGAAATGAGCAGGTCAGGCAGCATCTCATGAGAACATGGATAGGTGACATTTTGGGTTTCTTCACCTATCCATGTTCTCCATAGATGCTGGCTGACCTGCTGAGTTACTCAGGCACTGTGTGTATTAACCAGCATCTGCAGTAGTTTGTACGGAAGAGCAATTAGTTGCTCTACATCAACGCTATTAATTCCTATTTTCAATTTAAATGCATCTTCCCTCTACAAAGGACCTTAAGCCACAAAGAAGCATTTGGTACACATTGACAGCCCAGTGAAAATATGACTCCTGTTACTACCATGCTTCTGTTTAGCCATGTGCTTTATTCTTCTAATTGGAAGTAGCCGAAGGAACATTTGATAAAACAGATCTGGGCAGGAGCTGATGGCTGCAAGGATTAACCTGAAATATATTGCTGTAAATATTTGAATTTGCTTTGCCCACAGCCAGTAAATGGGCAGAGCCGTCAGGCTGGAAAACGAGGACATGGGTCTCTTCACTGGCAATGCCCACACGGCTACTGCTCAGCAGAGTACCCTAGTGGCAGAAAGGCCCAGAGCTGAACGTTCTCAGTGGAGAAGAGGTCCACCTGGTGGAGGAACGACCAATGCACTTTAAAGGCGACTACGAGCCCAGTCCTGATTTCTGCTGGTAACTGCACTTGATTGTGCCCTCCTAGATTTAGATTTTAGATTTAGAGATACAGCGTGGAAACAGGCCCTTCGGCCCACCGAGTCCGCGCCGTCCAGCGATCCCCGCACATTAACACTATCCTACACACACTAGGGACAATTTTTACATTTTACCCAGCCAATTAACCTACATACCTGTACGTCTTTGGAGTGTGGGAGGAAACCGAAGATCTCGGTGAAAACCCATGCAGGTCACGGGGAGAATGTACAAACTCCGTACAGACGGCGCCCGTAGTCAGGATCGAACCTGAATCTCCGGCGCTGCATTCGCTGTAAGGCAGCAACTCTACCGCTGCGCCACCGTGCCGCCCTGGGAGAGCGAAAAAATGGACTGGATTTTGCATCGGCTAAGCCTTGTGCCCCAGATGGGAGAGATCAGAGGCAACCAGAGATCCCAAGACCGGGAATGAACAGAGAGAGGCCAGTGAACACACAGCTCTAAATAAAAACCAGCGAAAACAAAGTGAGAGAAGGAACCAGATCTCATGGCCCAGTGAAGAACCCAGTGAAGAAACTTGCAAGGTCAAACCAGAGGAAAACTCGAGAGTTTACAGCCCAGTAAATAAAACAGAGAAAACCAGGGCACCCATAGCCCAGCAAGGGACCAGAAGCAACCAATGTGTTCAGAGTCCAGCAAGCAGCTGAAAACAAAACCAGTGAATCCAGAGCACAGCAAAGAGTCAAAGGGAACTAGTGGGAATCCTTCAGCGCAGAGCACGGCAAAGCTCAAAAAGAACCAAAGGAAGTCAATGAGAAACTGTGAATCCGTCTGGAGATGTGGGAGGAGGGGGGGGGGGGGGGGGGGGGGGGGTAAGGATTAGAGTGTAAAACCACAATAATAAATATCAGAATTACAGACCAGTTAGCCTGACTTCAGTGGTGGGAAAGATGCTGGAGTCAATTATTAAAGAGGTAATAACGGTGCATTTGGATAGCAGTAAAAGGATAAGTCCAAGTCAGCATGGGAAATCATGCTTGACTAATCTTCTGGAAATTGTTTGAGGACGTGACAAGTAAAATGGATGAAGGGGAGCCAGTGGATGTAGTGTATCTAGACTTCCAGAAAGCCTTTGATAAGGTCCTGCACGGGAGACTGGTGACCAAAATTAGAGCACATGGTATTGGGGGTAGGGTGTTGACATGGATAGAAAATTGGTTGGCAGACAGGAAGTAAAGAGTAGGAGTAAACAGGTCCTTTTCTGAATGGCAGGCAGTGGCGAGTGGAGTGCCGCAAGGCTCGGTGTTGGGGCCACAACTGTTTACCATATATATTAATGATTTGGAAGAGGGAATTAGAAGCAACACTAGCAAGTTTGCGGATGACACAAAGCTGGGTGGCAGTGTAAACTGTGAAGAGGATGTTAGGAGGTTGCAGGGTGACCTGGACAGGTTGAGTGAGTGGGCAGATGCGTGGCAGATGCAGTATAATATAGATAAATGTGAGGTTATCCACTTTGGTGGCAGAATCAAGGAGGCAGATTATTATCTCAATGGAGTTAGGTTAGGTAAGGGGGAAGTGCAACGAGACCTGGGTGTCCTTGTACACTAGTCACTGAAGGTTGGCATGCAGGTACAGCAGGTAGTGAAGAAAGCTAATGGAATGTTGGCCTTCATAACAAGAGGATTTCAGTATAGGAGTAAAGAGGTTCTTCTGCAGTTGTATAGGGCCCTGGTAAGACCACATCTGGAGTATTGTGTACAGTTTTGGTCTCCTAATTTGAGGAAGGACATCCTTGTAATTGAGGCAGTGCAGCGTAGGTTCACGAGATTGATCTCTGGGATGGCGGGACTGACATATGAGGACAGATTGAAAAGACTAGGCTTGTATTCACTGGAGTTTAGAAGGATGAGAGGGGATCTTATAGAAACATATAAAATTATAAAAGGACTGGACAAGCTAGATGCAGAAAAAATGTTTCCAATGTTGGGGGAGTCCAGAACCAGGGGCCAGAGTCTTAGAATAAAGGGGAGGCCATTTAAAACTGAGGCGAGAAAAAACTTTTTCACCCAGAGAGTTGTGAATTTGTGGAATTCTCTGCCACAGAGGGCAGTGGAAGCCAAATCACTGGATGGATTTAAGAGAGAGTTAGATAGAGCTCTAATCAAGGGTGGAATCAAGGGATATGGGGAGAAGGCAGGCACGGGGTATTGATTGGGGATGATCAGCCATGATCACAATGAATGGCGGTGCTGGCTTGAAGGGACCGAATGGCGTCCTCCTGCACCTATTTTCAATGTTTCTATGTTTCTATCAAGATTGGAAACATGCAAAATGTACTGCTCAGTGAACCTTTGAGTGATCAACCATGGGGAACGAAAAGGAACGGAAAAAGAAAGGTATGGGAATGAACCGCAGGAATGGTTCTGGTTTATCCCGACGATAGACGCAAAATGCAGGTCAGACATCTCAGCTGGCCAGACATCTCTGGAGAAAAGGAATGGGTGACGTTTCAGGTTGGAACCCTTCTGTTATATTGTTACAATTGAAACTGGGTTGTGACATGCAAATTAAATGCATGACATGGTTAAGACATCTGATCTAGACAGCGCGAACAGTTGCAGAATGAGAAGCCTGTAGAAGCCATTTTAATAGTAGCAACCAATAAAAGAGAACTACAACACTAAGTGCTGTCTCCATTCTTTATCTTGAAGATAGACTTCAAGGAAATACAAAACATAACACCTTCTTCAAAAAGGTGCTTCGAGGTGGAGTGTAAGTCCCTGCCTCGTCTCAAGCTCCTTGGGGAACAGCCAGCAGGTGGCGGCAGAGCCTAGGGCAGGTTGAACACAGACCTAATAACTAAGGCTGCTTTCTGATGATCAGGAAACATGGGTCTTACTCATTGGAAACCTGTTTGCAGGATCCTTGCACAACCTTGGAGCGCCTCGCTTGAGTTCACAGCTAAAAAAAACAGACCACAGATCCGTGATGTAATTCAGGAAATATGGCAGCTGATTTAGGCATGGCAAGATCCCACCAAATATTGAGCCGGTCACCTAAATGCCCCATCACCTTCCCCTCCCCCCAACTCTTTCAGTGAGCCGCATGGCATATTTCACAGGCACGGAGTTTGAAAATGGTGATAAAACCTGGTGCCTCTTGCATGCCGACTCAGTAGACTATTTCTGAACACTTTGCTAATTATGGATGTGCTTAGGTATGGCAATACTTTATTGGACTGTGTGTAAGAAAATAATTTCACTGCGTTTGCACACGTGACAAATAAAAGCACCAATGAATCATTGAAGATTCACGCCAGGAGTGTGATGGAAAACACTCCTCTTACCTGGATGAAAGAAACTCTGTTACACATAGGGTTGCCAACTGTCCCGTAATAGCTGGGACATCCTGTATTTTTGGGCTAAATTGGTTTGTCCCGTACGGAACCGCCCTTGTCCCGTATTAGGCCCGCGGGCCACTGTAGGCTGGGACAGTGTAGGCTCACGGAATGTGTTCACCTAACGGAGGTTGCATAGCAACCTGCATCCCTGCCCGGGCGGCCGCCATTGGTGGAGCGGGAGCACGTGGCCACTGGCTGGGCGAGGTCATGTGGGGCACGGGGCAGTGGCATTACCTTGTCCTGTATTTGGGAGTGAGATAGTTGGCACCCCTAGTCACACAATCCTACATCAATGGCATTCCCCCACTATTTATTCCCCAGCAAAAAAAAGAGCGACTGGGGGAGCTCAGCAGGTCAGGCAGCATCTGTGGAGGGAAATGAGCTGTCAGCATTTTATCCAAACTGCTCTGAGACCTCATCCAGTCTAGATCAAGGATTTCGACCCAAATGTTGATTGTCCATTTCCTTCCACAGATGCTGCCCGACCTGCTGAGTTCCTCCAGCCGTTCTCTTTTGCTACAGGTTCTAGCGTCTGCAGTCTCTTGTGCCTCAGGCCAAGTGTTTGATCAACTCTCCCAATGTGGTACTGGATCAGTTTTTGATCTTCAGATGGCAAGTCTTTGAGAGATGGCAGGTTTACATCAAATGCGACCAGAGGACTTCTGATTCAAGTGCGTTGTGTCACCTGGAACTCAATGTCAACTTGACTATAAAATAACACTCCTGCCTCATCACAAAGGGACACAAATATAAAATACATTGGCTTTTATAAAACAATGCATTCCACAGTCCCAAACCACTTGGAATCGATGAAGCACGGAAAAAGCAGACTACTGTAATGTGGGGATATTGCAATTCTGGTAATAAAGCAACTCTACGGCATTGGAGTTGTTCTGAGTGGGAGGAAGTATTTCAGGGGCAGTTATGCTGTCTTTTGTTTTACTCACAAATCCTGCTATCAGGGCGATTTGGTTATACAACATAGAAACGGGTACATCGACTAAACCTTATCTATGTCAACCAAGTTCTCTATCTGGTCCATATCCCTTTAAACCCTTTCTATAATATAATCCCATTAGAGTGATTGCTCTTTTCTTATTTTTGAGCTCAACCCATAATGTCTCAGTAGGCATGTCATAGAAACATAGAAAATAGGTGCAGGAGTAGGCCATTCGGCCCTTCGAGACTGCACGGCCATTCAATATGATCATGGCTGATCATCCAGCTCAGTAACCTGTACCTGCCTTCTCTCCATACCCCCTGATCCTTTTTAGCCACAAGGGCCACATCTAACTCCCTCTTAAATATAGCCAATGAACTGGCCTCAACTACCTTCTGTGGCAGAGAATTCCACAGACTCACCACTCTGTGTGAAGAAATGTTTTCTCATCTCGGTCCTAAAAGACTTCCCCCTTATCCTTAAGCTGTGACCCCTGGTTCTGGACTTCCCCAACATTGGGAACAATTTTCCCGCATCTAGCCTCTCCAACCCCTTAAGAATTTTATATGTTTCAATAAGATCCCCCCTCAGTCTTCTAAATTCCAGCGAGTATAAGCCTAGTCTATCCAGTCTTTCTTCATATGAAAGTCCTGCCCGGGGATCAATCTTGTGAACCTTCTCTGTACTCCCTCTAAGGCTAGAATGTCTTTCCTCAGATTAGGAGACCAAAGCTGTACACAATACTCCAGGTGCGGTCTCACCAAGGCCCTGTACAACTGCAGCAGAACCTCCCTGCTCCTATACTCAAATCCTCTTGCTATGAATGTCATCCATTGTGGCAAGACATTCTCCCCGATTAGGGGCAGCAGGGTGACGCAGCGGGAGAGATGCTGCCTTACAACACCAGAGACCCAGCTTCAATCGAACAAAGTTTGTACATTCTCCCCGTGACCTGCATGGATTTTCTCTGGGATCTCCAGTTTCCTACCACACTCCAAAGACGTACAAGTTTTTTAGGTTAAGTGGCTTGGTATAATTGTAAATTGTCACTAGTGTGTGTAAGATAGTGAAGGTGTGTGGGTCGGCACGGTCGGTCGTGTGCTGGTCGGCACGGACTCGTTGGGCCAAAGGGACTGTTTCAGCGCTGTATCTCTAAACTAAACTGGTAATGCAACTCCTCCACCTCCTTTACCCCTCTATCACGTCCGAATCATTGAAACCCCAGGACGTTTAGCTGCCAGTTGTGTCTCTCTAGTGAGGAAAAAGTTGTGTCTCTCTAGTGAGGAGAGGCTGGGACAACGGACAAAGCATGACAAGTCTGATTTTCAGAACAATGCTGAGGGATCCGAGTTAACACGCATTATCTGTCATCATATTAGATTTTTTAGATTTAGATTTAGAGATACAGCGCGGAAACGGGCCCTTCAGCCCACCGGGTCCGCGCCGCCCAGCGATCCCCACACATTAACACTATCCTACACACACTAGGGACAATTTTTAAAAAACATTTACCCAGCCAATTAACCTACATACCTGTACGTCTTGGGAGTGTGGGAGGAAACCGAAGATCTCGGAGAAAACCCACGCAGGTCACGGGGAGAACGTACAAACTCCGTACAGACGGCGCCCGTAGTCAGGATCGAACCTGAGTCTCCGGCGCTGCATTCGCTGTAAGGCAGCAACTCTACCGCTGCGCCACCGTGCCTCCCTGGATTGACTGGATATATATGGTAGAGAGCATATTGACTGGTTGCATCACAGCCTGACTCGGCAACTCATATGCCCAGGAATGAAGGCGATTTAGTCAGCCTGACATCGGTGGTGGGGAAGATGCTGGTGCCAGTTATAAAAGATGTAATTGCGGCGCATTTGGAATAGCAGTAACAGGATCGGTCCGAGTCAGCATGGATTTATGAAGGGGAAATCATGCTTGACTAATCTTCTAGAATGTTTTGAGGATGTAACTAAGAAAATGGACAAGGGAGAGCTGGTGAATGTAGTGTACCTGGACTTTCAGAAAGCCTTTGATAAGGTCCCATATGGAAGATTAGTGTGCAAAATTAGAGCACATGGTATTGGGGGTAGGGTACTGACATGGATAGAAAATTGGTTGGCAGACATAAAACAAAGAATAGGGATTAACGGGTCCCTTTCAGAATGGCAGGCAGTGACCAGTGGGGTACCGCAAGGCTCGGTGCTGGGACCACAGCTATTTACAATATACATTAATGACTTGGATGGAAGGATTAAAAGTAACACTAACAAATTTGCTGATGAAACAAAGCTGGGTGGCAATGTGAACTGTGAGGAGGATGCTATGAGGATGCAGGGTGACTTGGGCAGGTTGTGTGAGTGGGCAGATGCATGGCAGATGCAGTTTAATGTGGATAAATGTGAGGTTATCCACTTTGGTGGCAAAAACAGGAAGGCAGATTATTATCTGAATGGTGTCAAGTATGGAAAAGGGGAAGTACAACGAGATCTGGGTGTCCTTGTACATCAGTTACTGAAAGTAAGCATGCCGTTTTCAGCAGGCAGTGAAGAAAGCTAATGGCATGTTGGTCTTCATAACAAGAGGAGTTGAGTATAGGAGCAAAGAGGTCCTTCTGCAGTTGTAAAGGGCCCTAGTAAGACCACACCTGGAGTATTATGTGCAGTTTTGGTCTCCAAATTTGAGGAAGGACATTCTTGCTATTGAGGGAGTGCAGCGTGGGTTTACTAGGTTAATTAACGGGATGGCTGACTGTTATATGTTGAAAGATTGGTGTTTGTATACACTGGAATTTAGAAGGATGAGAGGGGATCTTATTGAAACATAAAAGATTATTAAGGGATTGGACACGCTAGAGGCAGAAAACATGCTCCCGATGTTGGTGGAGTGCAGAACCAGGGTCACAGTTTATGAATAAGGGGTAGGCCATTTAGAACGGAGATGAGGAAAAACTTTTTCACCCAGAGTTGTGAATCTGTGGAATTCTCTGCCTCAGAGGGCAGTGGAGGCCGATTCTCTGGATGCTTTCAATAGAGTTAGATAGAGCTCTTAAAGGTAGCGGAGCCAAGGGATATGGGGAGAAGGCAGGAACGGAGTACTGATTGTGGATGATCAGCCATGATCACAGTGAATGGCGGTGCTGGCTCGAAGGGCCGAATGGCCTCCTCCTGCACCTATTGTCTATTCATTACAAAATGTGGTGAGCAATGCCCGGTCTGTCACAAGTACTGATCTCCCCATCATCAAAGGGATCTATCGAAGCGCTGTCGCAAAAAGGCAGCCAGCATCATCATGGACCCAACACCCTGGCCACACTCTTGCTCTCGGAAAGAAAGTATAGGAGTCGGAAAACTGCAACATCCAGATTCAGCAACAGCTTCTTCCCAACAACAATCAGTCATTGAACACTGCGAACTCCAACTAAACTCCGAACTATGAACTGCCTTGATTGCACTAGGGATTTGGGGATTTGCTTTGTTTTTACACTATATTGGGTTTAAAAAAAAATTATTGAACGTCTTTTAATTTGTTTATATATTATCTAATAAATACTGTATTTACAAACCTGTGGTGCTGCTGCAAGTAGGAATTTTTTGTTCTATTTCGGTACAATAAAACAGTTGTCTCTTGGAGATTATTGCTGGGAGTAGACGTCGGAGGGAAAGTGCCCCTGAGCAGCATTACTTGCTAACAGGGTTACAATATGGAGACATGTTGCATGCGCTAGTCCTGCAGTGTCCTGAATGCAAGGAATTAAGAGATTATCCAAATGCAGTGTTTACAAAGATTAGTTGTATTACTGAGAAACTGGTGGGACTATTTCCTCCCATCACCTTTTCAGGCAGCATGTCCTATGTCAGTGTTCTTCGTTTACTAAACATTTTGGCACTGAAATCAGCTTGTCTTTTTGAACTCTTCTCCTCCTTCTGTTGTCTCTGTCCTTCCCACAGCCTTTCATCTCTCCACAACTCTAGTGACTGCTTTCTGCACCGTCTCCAAGAGCTTGATTGATATGCTTCGTATTGTGATGCCGAGAAGCAGATATGACCCCAGCTGGGGTTGAAGCAGTTTTATTAAGTTTCAGCATAACTGGTTTGCTTTTGTATTCTGTGCCTCTCTTGGTAAAAGCATGGATCCCACATGCCTTTTTCATCAACCCTCTCCAGCTGCCCGGCCACCTTCAAAGGTTCGTGAATCATGTTCCAACACCTCTTTTTAAGATTGTACCATTTGGTTCATATTGTCCCTCCTCGGCCTTCTCAGCAAAACGTACACCACTGCATGACTGTTAGTCGCCTCGTGCCTTTCTGAAGTCTAACAATAGGTTTCAATAGACAATAGACAATAGGTGCAGGAGGAGGCCATTCGGCCCTTCGAGCCAGCACCGCCATTCAATGTGATCATGGCTGATCATTCTCAATCAGTACCCCGTTCCTGCTTTCTCCCCATACCCCCTGACTCCACTATCCTTAAGAGCTCTATCTAGCTCTCTCTTGAATGCATTAAGCCTTGAAACTCATACTCTAAGCCTTGAAATTATGCATATTTCCAAACTCAAGTATTGATGTATATATTATAAAAAGCAGGAAGGTTAGTATACTTCCTTTCAGCATGAAATCTATTGCCCAAAACTACTTATTGTCCCTTAGACAATCTACAGTGCTCTTTTCAGTTTTGATAGTGTCCTGACCTGAAACATCCTTCTGCCTCCACAGATGCTTTTTCACCTGCTGAGTTCCTCCAGCAGTTAGTCAGATAGTCCCTCTTCAGATAGTCCCTCTGTCCCTCTCTATCCCTCCCCCCTTCCCAGTTCTCCCACTAGTCTTCCTGTCTCCTACTACATCCTATCTTTGTCCCACCCCCTTCCCTGACATCAGTCTGAAAAAGGGTCTCGACCCGAAACGTCACCCATTCCTTCTCTCCTGAGATGCTGCCTGACCCGCTGAGTTACTCCAGCATTTTGCGTCCACCTTCGATTTAAACACTGAGAACAAGGAAGGACCTGGTCTGAGGGATTCTGCAGAGAATAAAGAGGGGGAGGAGGAGAAAAGAGAAGGAAGAGGGACTATTTTGAATACTTTTGTAACTTTGTCACCGCCTTTTACGCGGCGATTCTTACAAACTTGTACTGTACGCAAAAAAAAAATCTCACTGCACCAAGCACATGTGACAATAAAATATCAATCAATCCTGCATTGTTCTACAGGGGACTGATTGCACTTTATAATTATATATTACATGTTACATAGCATGACATGCCCAAATTTATAAAATGGGATTAAAAATTGGATAAATCCCTTTGTTGCTCCCCATGTTATTATCATGACTATATCTTCAAAAGTATAAAGTTTTGAGACACTTTGAAACTCTTGTGGTCATGGCACTTTACATAGCTGGAAGTCTTCCTCTTTTCATGGTAAAGTGGACAGCTATAATGTTCCTATACATCTTTGGATACAATTACTGATGCCATGTAATGGGCTATTATAAATGTTATTTATATGATTTTTATTAGAATCTCATACACCAATCCTGACTGCTATCTAATTCTCATCACTAAACTGTTTAGTATTCACCCGACATGGGTCAAAGTCCTCAAGAAGCACGAAGATGCAGCGGTGGAGTTGTTGCCTCACAGCGCCAAAGAGTCAGATTCGATCCCGACTACAGGTGCTGTCCGTACGGAGTTTGTACGTTCTCCCTGTGACCGCGTGGGTTTCCCCCGGGTGCTCCAGTTTCCTCGCACACTCCAAAGACGTACAGGTTTGTAGGTTAATTGGCTTTAGTGAAAATGGTAAATTGTCCCTAGTGTGTAAGATAGTGCTAGTGTATGGGAATCGCTGATTGGCGCGGACTTGGTGGGCTGAAGGGCCCGTTTCTGCACTGTATCTCTAAACTAAACTAAATAGTGTGGGAAGCTGCAAGATAAATCTTTAATTTCTCAGTTCAGGACCATCCAAGAGGATTGGTCAAACCAACTCCATTGGAGACTGTTGTGATTTTATCGGGAAACACCATATCAATAGGAAGCAAAACTTTGAGTTAGGAGACAGTAACAGGTAAAAAAAAAAGGTTGTGATGTGCATGGATAGTCAACAATTAGTGAAACTCTCTGACAAAGTGGTTAGAGTTGTTTGAAGTTCTAATTACAAGATTATAATATAGTATACATTTATCTTTGTAAAAAACACAAGATCATGAGAGGAATAGATCAGGTAAATGCAGTCTTTTGCCCAGAGGAGGTGAATCTAGAATCATAAGACAAAGGTTTAAGGTGAGGGGGGAAAGATTTAATTGGAACCCAAGGAGCAACTTTTTTTTACTCAAAGGATAGTGGGTGTATGAAACAAGATGCTGGAGGAGGTAGTTGAGGCAGGTACAATTGCCATAATTTAAGAAACATTTAGACAGGTAATTGGATAAGATAGGTTTGGAGGGATATGAGCCAGACGCAGGCAAGTGGGACCAGTGTGATGGGGCATGTTGGTCGGCATGGCAAAGTTGGGCTGAAGGGCCTGTTTCCACACTGTATGACTCTATCCAACAATTGAGATTGTTCAAAGTTACGGTTCATCAAATTGGCTCCATTGCTACCATCCATAGCCAGAGCATCACCCAGGGTTGGTCTCTCTTCTCCCACAACCGTACATCTGGTTTCCCCAAGGACAATGTTGTGTCCCTCCAGTGTAATTTGCATACTGGTCTGTCCATCTCCCTCCACAGATACAGCCCGACCATTGAGTTCCTTGAGCAGTTTGTTTTTTTACTCAAGCTTGCAGCATCTGCAGTCTGTTGTGTTGGCATTTAATAGGATTTGGATCTGATCAGCAGTGTCTTATTCACAGATGGTCAATGTGCAGATGCAGCAAACAATCGAGGAGATTAAAGACTGAAACCATGTCTTCCTTACAAGTATGCTTGCCTTCATCGGTTGGGGCATTGAGTACAAGAGTCAGAAAGTCATGATGCAGGTTTATAGGACTTTGTTAGGCTGCATTTGGGCCCCATAGCAGAAGCGTCCACATCGCGGGGCTGGAAACTGTAAGTGTCCTGAGCTAATTCTGCTACCACCATCATCTACTGTACAAGTGATGGCTCCCACTGAATGTCGCCGGGAAACTGGCTCCCTTTTCAGGACGGACGATGACAGTGATGTAACATTTGAATGATGGACATGAAATAAGGCGGTTGCATTTGGAGTGTGTGTGCAGTTCTGGTCACCCCATTTACAGAAGGATGTAAAGGCTTCGAGAGGGTGCAAAAGGGGGTTACCAGAATGCTGCCTGGATTAGAGAATATTAGCTACAAGGAAAGGTTGGAGAAGCTAGGATGGGTTGTTTGCTCTCTGGACTGTTGAAAGTGTAGGGGCGACCTGGAGAGACATATTTAGCATTGACAGACACCATCATGTTCCCAGCGTAGAAATGTCAAAGATTAGGGGATGAATTGTACAGGACAGGTTTTTTAAAACACTGAGTTTTGAGTGCCTGCAATGTGATTCCAGGGGTGGTTGTGGAGGTAGATTCAATAGTGGCATTTAAGAGTCTTTTACAGTGCCATCTATAATGTTTGGGACAAAGACCCATCATTTATTGATTAGCCTCTGTACTCCACAATTTGAGATTTGTAATTAAAAAAAATTACATGTGGTTAAAATGCACATTGTCAGATTTTAATAAAGGCCATTTTTATACATTTTGGTTTCACCATGCAGAAATTACAGCTCTGTTTATACATAGTCCCCCATTTCAGGGCACCATAACGTTTGGGACAGAGCAATGTCATGTAAATGAAAGTAGTCATGTTTAGTATTTTGTTGCATGTCCTTTGCATGCAATGACTGCTTGAAGTCTGTGATTCATGGACATCGCCAGTTGCTGGGTGTCTTCTCTGGTGATGCTCTGCCAGGCCTGTATTGCAGCCATCTTTAGCTTATGATTGTGTTTTGGGGACTAGTCCCTTTCAGTTTCTCTTCAGCATATAAAAGGCATGCTCAATTGGATACAGATTGGATGATTGACTTGGCCACTCAAGAATTGACCATCTTTTAACTTTGAAAAACTCCTTTGTTGCTTTAGCATTATGTTTGGGTTCATTGTCTTGCTGTAGAATGAACCGCCGGCCAATGAGTTTTGAGGCATTTATTTGAACTTGGACAGATAGGATGTGTCTATACACTTCAGAATTCATTATGCTACTATCATCTGCAGTTGTATCATCAATGAAGATAAGTGAGCCAGTACCTTCAGCAGCCATACAAGCCCAGGCCATAACATCCACACCACAGTGTTTCACAGATGAGGTGGTATGCTTTGGATCTTGAGCAGTTCCTTCTCTCCTCCATACTTTGCTCTTGCCATCACTAATATAAGTTAATCTTCGTCTCATCTGTTCACAAGACCTTTTTCCAGAACTGTGGTTGCTCTTTTAAATACGTGTTGGCAAACTGTAACCTGGCCATCCTATTTTTGCAGGTAACCACTGCATCATGCAGTGTAGCCTCAGTATGTCTGTTCATAAAGTCTTCTGCGGGCAGTGGTCATTGACAAATCCACACCTGACTCCTGAACAGTGTTTCTGATCTGTCAGACAGGTGTTTGGGGATTTTTCTTTATTATAGAGAGAATTATAGAGAGCGCCGGAGACTCAGGTTCGATCCTGACTACGGGTGCTGTACTGTAAGGAGTTTGTACGTTCTCCCCGTGACCTCCGTGGGTTTTCTCCGAGATCTTCGGTTTCCTCCCACACTCCAAAGACGTACAGGTATGTAGGTTAATTGACTGGGTAAATGTAAAAATTGTCCCTAGTGTGTGTAGGATAGTGTTAATGTGCGGGGATCGCTGGGCGGCGCGGACTTGGTGGGCCGAAAAGGCCTGTTTCCGCGCTGTATCTGAAATATGAAAAAAATAAAAATAAATATGAAATATGAAATTCTTCTGTCATCAGCTGTGGAGGTCTTCCTTGGCCTGCCAGTCCCTTTGCGATTAGTAAGCGCACCAGTGCTCTCTTTCTTCTTAATGATGTTCCAAACAGTTGATTTTGGTAAACCTAAGATTTGGCTGATGTCTCCAACAGTTTTGTTCTTGTCTCTCAGTCTCATAATGGCTTCTTTAACTTTCATTGGCACAACTTTGGTCCTCCTGTTGATAAACGGCAATAAAAATTTCCAAAGATGATGGAAAGACTGGAGGAAAAATGAGGTTCTGAGAGCTCTTTAAAACCTGCATTAAGGAGGCAATTAAACACACCTGAGCAATTACAAACACCCGTGAAGCCATGTGTCCCAAACATTATGGTGCCCTGAAATGGGGGGGACTATGTATAAACGTTGCTGTAATTTCTACATGGTGAAACCAAAATGTAAAAAAAATTGCCTTTATTAAAATCTGACAGAGCACTTTGACCACATGTGATTTTTTTTTATTACAAAACTCAAATTGTGGAGTACAGAGGCAAATAAGTAAATGATGGGTCTTTGTCCCAAACATTATGGAGGGCACTGTATATGTGCAAATGGATATGCAGGGAATGGATTAAGTGTGGGCAGAGGAGATTGGTTTAACGAGGCATTGTGTTTGGCATGGACACAGTTGGTGAAGGGTCTGTTCTTGAACTGTACTATTCTATAAAAGTAAATAGATCTCACCGCAGTTAATCAAACCTTGACGAGGCTACATCTGGAGCACTATTCAGATTTGCTTTCTTGAGCCGGCGGTGTAAAAGGCATTAGAGGGAAAGCAATAAAGGCTCAAAAGGTTTATTTCTGGGGTGGTGGTGTTGGCGGATGTACTATGAAGAGAGATGAGCCTATATTCACTGGAGTTTGAGCAATAAGAGATTATTTAATTGTCATATGTAAGTTTTAAAGGTCTCGACAGACTATATACTTGGATACATATTTTCTCTGCCCAGAGACTCAAGGTCAGTGTATCTGAATTTTAGCCACTTGAGACCAAGAGAACATTTTCTCCCCCATTCAAAGGATAGTGAATTACTGGAATCCAGGTAGTCTCTCTACCCCAGGGTGCTGTAGATGTTCAAAATGACAGATTGATAACAGGTTTGAATATCACGAGCATCAATGGGATAGCAAGATAACATGCAGGTGGATTAGACATGTTGCTCATACAGCCAGACAGCCTTCTCCTGCTCTCTGTTTTGTGATATTAAATATTCAAGGGACTTAAGCACCTTTTACTGTACTGTTTTGAACTTTAAACTCAATTTAAAATTTGAACTTAAATCCATTAAATCGTACTGTACGTGAGACTATCGGGGAAAATGGGTTTGAATAGGTTCTTTGAAAGCTTATCGGTAATACTACTTCCTTGTTCTTACCCTGTAGCAATGCAAATTTGCTGTTCCAAATAATTAACCATTTGCTTCCTAAAGGTACCGTAGTACACTCCTGTTTGCAAGGTGCACATGCGGAATCTCATCTTTCCCCAGATTCTATGTCAACTAATTACTGACTTTTGTAAAAAAATATGGTTTCTGGCAAAACTCAATGAGCCTTGTTAATCACAGTTTAGTTGAATGAAGATGGTTGGGAGGAAAGCAAACATAGGAAGCGGTGTCTTGGCTGGTTAGTCTCTAACAACCTGGATGGTCAGCTTGACCAAGTCTCAGGGGACACTAGTCATGCAGAGAAACAGGACCACTTCCAAATGATGGTCAACGACCAATATTTATCTTTCAATTCCACATGCCAGAAGATAGAGGGATCTGGTCATTTTGAGCTGTTTGTGGGGCCACTTTGCACATATTACTTCCTGCATTCTGTTACATTGTGAAAGCAATCAAGAGCTTAAAGAACTTCATGACAAAACAATATGAAATTAAAAAAGGTATTGAAAATATACAGCCCAAAGAGAGAACTCTTCAAAAGTAACCAGAAATAACTGAGGAAGGACTTACCCGAGTGGGGGAAGGGGGCAAATGCCAAGAGTGAGATATGCTTTACTTAGAAGGTGCACTATAATAACTTACCAAGGCTCCTTAATTAGCACCCCTCAAATCCTTAGTAGCTGGTATCACCACCAGGATAGTCAGGCGAAGCAGGCTCATGAGAATCTCACCATCCAAGTCACACAGCATCCCAGCTTGCACATATAATCACTGAATTTTCACTGTTGCTTGGAAAGGTTGGAAGTCACAGCCAAGAATGTTGAGGGAGTATTTTCACCAGATAGATCGCAACACTTTAAAGCAACGTTGCAACTGCAATTTTGTAAACATTAATGTTACTTTAATTTTTTTTAAAGCTTAATATCAGAGAGGTTTTATGTGGAGTGGGTCTTGATTAAGAGTAAAATCTACTGGGTAATATTATTTGGGCAATGGTGTCATCAGAAAGGGGTTGGTATGGTTCCAAATGGAGTAGCAAGGGAATGGAGTAACAGGCAACAGCTTGATGCTATAAGGTATTAAGGAAATGTGATACTGTCCCTTAAGCTTGCAGTTTGGCTTGATCAGGAAGTTGGGGAAATTGGGGATGGGAATAAGGGAGATGGATTGACAAGGCAGAGAGTGATCCAACAGACGGGCATCTTGGATTTATCTGACATCAGACCTTGAGTAGAGGGGATTTAATTAAAAGCAGGATACACTTAAACCCCCAAATAGAAGAATTTAAGAGCTCTGGACAACCAAACATGCAAGAAACAGATGTCACATCTGCTATGGTTACTCAGGAAATTGCCAGGAAATGAACTGGGGGGGAAATCTTCCTGTTCAAAGAAGGTAAAATCCTGTTGAGAGGACAAAGCCCCCAGCCAACCAAAAACAAAGTAAAAGAAACAGCCGAAGAGAAAGGGTGCTTCAAAACATGGTAAGGGATGAGAAGTCAACTACACAGAATAAAGGCTGGGGAAGATAGAATCTCAACAGCAATAGTATAGGAAGGAATCTAACAGTGGGATTCAGTGTGTTTACCTATCTTAATCCAAGAAAGGCAGTGGCACCAAAAGGGATCTCAAAAGAACAGGCTAAAATGAGTGCTGGTCAATGAGATTTTCTTGGCTGGAAGCACCATAGTAATTTAATGCAACAGAGAAGAAAATTGCAAAAGAGTGAACGAAGGAGCAGCTGAATGAGTGGCGTGCACATACCACAAGACATACATGCATGGCGCCTGCCCTTCCTTATTGGGGAAATGCAAGAAGAGGCGGAGAAAATGTTGACGGTAATAGTGTGGTGAAAACCAGATGAAAGCACGAATCTATTTCCAATTCCTATATCACTCCTTTCTGTATATTTCTTAAAATTATACTAATTTCAGTATGTTGTATGAGAAACTTTGAAGCTTAAAATAAAAGAGAGAAAATGCTGGAAACACCGCGGCAGCGTCTGTGGAGAGGGCAACTGTTTGAAGTTGATGTCCTTTCGTCAGAACTGGGAGAGCGAGAAACAGGTCAGAATTTTAGTTGCAAAATGAGTGGGAGAGGGTTAGAAAGGATAAAGGGAATGTCTCCGATATGCAAATACTGCTAATGGGGATAAATTGCAGTGGTCATCTGATTGATGGGTTAATGGAGGCGGCTAGAATCTGAGCGAGAGCATAAAAAAGCTAAGAAATTATATAAATTAGAGTATGAACATGAAGGAACATAGAACTTGTGAAAAGCAAGGCCATAGGACATGCCCAGCAAGTTAGGTTGTGCCAAGTGGAAAAATGTCTATTTTCAAAGATGAATGATTTACAGCAGAGATGACCAGTCTGACAAAGAACGAGTTACTTGAAATTGTAGATATTGATAGTAAGCCCAGAAGGCTACCATAAGCTCAGATGGAAGTTGATGTGCTGTTCCTCAAACTTTCCACAGGCCTCCTTATAAGAGTGCAGGAGGCCAAATTCAGAATGCTATTGGGCAGAGGTAATGGATCGTGAATTGGAATGGTGACCTTACAGGTGGCAGCATGGGAGTATGGTCAAGACAACTGTGGGTGACTGTAGGCTTGCAATAGATGTTTGTAGCTAATCTATCCCGAGATGGATATCCAGAAAAGGTGACATTAAAGTTGGAAAACCAATGATCACTTTGTAGAACCAAAGGGGAAAGTGAAGGAAGTTCAGGAGTGCGGAATGGTTTATATATACATACATCATTGGATGGGCAAAATGTTTTGCACACAGGCCGGCTCGGCTAAACATCTTCATTTCTATTTGCAGGCATCTATCAAACTTCCAAAGTTTGAAAATTAAAAGTAGAGGTGAGATAGCTGCAGCAGTCCAAAGCTTTGCAATGGATGTTTGGTGCTAGACCATCCCATGAGACGGAGAAACGCAGAATGGGAAGGGAAGTGAAATGCACCACATAATAGAAACATAGAAAATAGGAGCAGGAGTAGGCCATTCGGCCCTTCGAGCCTGCACCGCCATTCAATATGATCATGGCTGATCATCCAGCTCAGTAGCCTGTACCTGCCTTCTCTCCATACCCCCTGATCCCTTTAGCAAAAAGGGCCACATCTAACTCCCTCTTAAATATAGCCAATGAACTGGCCTCAACTACCTTCTGTGGCAGAGAATTCCAGACTCACCACTCTCTGTGTGAAGAATAATGATGAGAGCATGTGGAACTTGGCAGCAAATGTAATGAATCTGAAATGTAGAGTCTGAAGGGTCTCGACCCAAAACATCACCCATTCCTTCAGTCTGAAGAAGGGTCTCGACCCGAAACGTCACCCATTCCTTCTCTCCCGAGATGCTGCCTGACCTGCTGAGTTACTCCAGCATTTTGTGAATAAATCGATTTGTACCAGCATCTGCAGTTATTTTCGTATACCCATTCCTTCTATCCAGAGATGCTGCCTGTCCCGCTGAGTTACTACAGCGTTTTGTGTCTATCTTCGGTTTTAAACCAGCATTGGCAGTTCCTTCCTATACGTAATGAAATACAAGTTCATTTGAGTGCAGAGAGCAACGCCAGTGTAGTCATTGATGTACTAGGTATTAAGGAAAAGGACTGAATAGGACCAAGTCGGAGATAGTTCCATGTATCCAACAGAAAGGTTGGACTCCCGAGTTCCAGTGGCTACATTTTAGATTGGAAAAAAGTGATTAGAGTTGAAAAAGTTATTTATTGCAAGAACAGGTTCAGCCAGCTGAATGTGTATATTGATGGAGGAAACTATTTATACCCCAGTTTAAGGAAGAAGTGGAGTGCCCCGCATCAAACTCCTGCTCAATTCCACAAGCAGGGCTGCTTAGTCATATCCACTGTTCATGTTGCCATAAGTGCTTCTTTCCATCTTGATTCTATCCCTTCTCCCAATTTAATTCACATCCATGCCTGATATTTTCAATAGTTTGCATTTCCCTGGTACCTCATCTTTACCATGGCATGCAAACCTCTACACATCCACCCCTCACCAGCATAGGCTGAACCCACTACAACTTCCTTCAATGGAAGCATAACCAATATTCATTCATGTGGATGAACGTGCTCACATATTAAACAACTTCTTCTTTAACAACTCCAACGACCTTCTTTAATCAAAGGTATTCCCATGAGGACATGGAACCCACAACACACCTTTTTGTAGGATATAAAACAGTTTCAGTCCTATTAATTTTTCTTTCCTCAACTCCTTCTGGTACATTGATGACTGTGTAGCTCCCTGCACTCAAATTTCATTACTTTTTCTTCCAATTTCCTCAAGCTCTCACCTTCATGTAGTCCATCTCCAACTTTCCCCTTCCCTTTCTTGATTTCTCCTTCTCATGGGATGAGCGAATGATTAAAAAAACATTGTAAAACTACAGCCTCCCACAGCTATACCTTCAAATTGAAACCAAATTTCTGGCAAAACAGCACTGAAAATGCTAAGGTCCTTGTGCAAAACATTTTTGTACTTATAAGCACCATTCCCCACCACAGATCCCACTTCAAACATCCCTCCCAGCCTTTTCCCATAACTGAATCTACAAATTAATTATTTATTGGTCACTTAATACTAAAATGGGCCGGGGGGGGGGGGGGGGGGGGGAAACCCAATCTACGTTTTCTCCATTTTGAACCTGGACCCATTTGTGCTCCTACTGCATTTTGTGTTATTCTGAAAAGTTGTTTCCGAGGCATTAGGCAATGGATCAAAACCCATTCAGACACTAGAGCAAAATCTAGGATCATAGCTTGCTGCACTATTAAAGTGATGTTGTATTGTTGGAAGTGCTATCTTTCATAAGTTGTTAAACCAAGGTCATATTCATTCATGGCTTACAGGCAGCGCTTAACTGCTCCTTAACTTAGTGGCTAGATCGAACACCCCATATAACAGGCAAGAGTCAACTGTAACTGTCGAGTTTAACTAGGTAAGGACAAGGGGTTTCTTGGTTGGTAACTTGGTTGCTTCAGTCACCATTACAGACATTAACTTCTTGTAGATTTAATAACCCAAGTTTAAATTCTCCAGTTGTAATGGCTCAGTGGTTCTTAATTGTCATGTACAGAGGTATGGCAAAATTCTTTTTCAGCATACAGTTCAAAGTATTGCCATAGCCAAGCGCAATCCCCAATTAGTACAAAATGTATAGAAATAATCCACTGAGTGCATGCAAGTGTCACCAGGTTTTTGGCACCATTTTCGAAGTCCAGTCCAGTCCGTGCTCTTGCTCTTCTGGAGTGGCGCCTGATCTAGGCGAGCCCCAGGCTGCTGCAGGGCCTCCAGCCATCGCTTCCATCCAGATCGTCCAATGAACCGTTATCCCTCTCCTTGCCTGGTCACCTTCAGCTTTGTGGCACTGCCCGCAACCAACATTTGAGGTACGACCCTGGTTCACTCTTACTGGCCCTTGCTCACGTCTGCCTTGCAGGCTCCCTTCATCCTCTTCAGCCATGCGGCATGTGGATTTGAACCTTCATCCCAATATTTGCACCCCTAGCTACCAGATAATTTACTTAACCACTAAGCTGCCCTTTCAGGTTAATCTTTGTACCCTTGCATTCATACCTCAATGAACTCTGTACCCAAACAGATGAGGTCTTCTTCCACTGCTTTCACCTCTATGCCCAAGGAACAGTCACTCCTCCCTCAAACAGAACCTTTCTCACTTCTCCAGCACTCTCCTGCTACCTGGGACAGCCCCTTCGGGTCTCTGACCTTTTCATTGCTATTTGCTAACATGACAGATTGTTTCGACTTCTCTGTTCCAACCTTTTCCCATCTGAACATGCAACACTCTGCTCACTTCACACCAATCCTAACTTTGTCCTCAAACTTGCAGATACGGGTAATGCCGTTTTAATCTGGTGCACTGACCTCTACCTTACAAAGGAAAGGTAACAGCTCTTGTACATTTCTTCATACCAGACCATAGGCTATAAACACTGTCTCCTGGACTGTTTGAGATCTTGCTGCATCAGATCTCTCCTCCCCAGCCTCCAACATTATAATGCCCCAGCCCTGTATTGCCCACTTACATCAAGATCCACCAACAGGATTGCCCAAGTAGACCCTTTTCTTATGGCCAATTCTTGCCTCAAATTTCTCTTCATATCTTGACTCCATCCAGTCTCCCCTTCCTACCTGCAACCAGGACACCTCTCATGTCCTCTACCATTTTCACGACTTTCAATTCACTGGTCCCAACTTCACCCTCGACATTCAGACTCCATACATCTCCACCCCATTACAAAAAAAATAATCTGCACTCTCTGTAGCCGAAACACTATATTCTGCGCACTCTCTTTTTGCACTACGTGTCGTACCTACGTATTTACTTGGAAAGCAGTTTTTCATTGCCTTGGTAAACATGGCAATAATAAACCAATACCAAACTTGGAAGATCTTGGAAGACCCACTTCTTTCTGGAACAGATCCAACCAGTTTCCCTTCCAGAACACTCCCCTGCCTAGCAGAACCTGTTCTTACCCTCAATAACATCTCTTTGATTTCTCCCACTACGGAAAGGAAAGGTGCAGTCATGGGCACTCGTGTGACAGCAAAAGCAAACAACATCACCCCATACTCTGCTTGGATAGCCCAGAGCCCAATTGTATTAACACTGAATGTTACCATTTCAGGTGACACATTTCACCCCCACCCCTTGCTGGGGTTCTTTTGCCACTCCCACCAGTAACCCAGGGTGTCTCTTCCCTTTTCAATCTCTTCGCACATGCCCTCTCCACCCAGTTACCAAGACTCAATCTCCCCAGGAGGCTCCATTCGTCGATCACTCACATACCCACACCCACAATCTGGGTTTCTTCTTCCAAGGCTCACCTTTCCTATCCCCTTTTCCATCTGCCCATCACCCCCCACCATACCCCCAATCTGATTCCAACCATCACTTACCTGCCTCTGCCTCACTCCACCCCTCTTTATACTGGCCATCCTCCATGTACTCAGTTCTGATGCAGGGTCTTGACTTGAAATCTTGACTACCCCTTTGCCTCTGGAAATGCTGCTTGACCTACAAAATTCCTCCAGCATTTTTTCTTTGCTCCAAGCCGCCCTTTCTGTTGGCCATGAAAACTCCCAGAGCTTTATTCAGAGATTGGGGCAACTTGATTCAAATGTACCCCACAAATGAGTATTCAATAAAGTGCTTCATAGTCTTCCAGACTGCTCCCAATTTGAGGCAGTCACTCTAGCAAAGCATTTTTAAATCCTTATTAATATCTCCTCAAACCCATCTCTTATTGTTTGTTCATTTAGCATGTGCCATTATCTCTAATGCCATTTATTTATCGGGTTGTAGACCTTCTGTTACCTCAACTCAACCATTGCTTAAAACCTGCTTTTCCAGTTCCACCCCTGTATGGATGCATAATAAGCATTTTCTGTCTTTTATTTCAAAAGTACTTTCAATGGCTACAAAGTGCTTCAAGATGTTGTAAAAGACTACGAAATTGCTGGCTATTCTCCTGCTGCTCTAATGTCTTGGTATCTGGCCATTGGCGACACCAAGGCCATGCTGTGTTGGCTAAATCTGTGTAGAGGCGCTGATGTCCATTTTTAAACCAAAGAATAACCAGAGCTTGGGCTTTCAGGCAAATCTCAATCAAAACTGGTGAAGCTGAATGATGGCAGAAGCATCAGTGACAATGAACCTTAATGGTGAATGATAGGCCGTTTCTTTTCAAGACCAAAACTAAGAAACTACGGTTCCCCCGAGAAACATCTTTAATTCTATTGGCCATGGGCCTAACACTTCAAACATTATTAAACCTTTCAAGTGAAAACATCAGAACATCAGTAGAGAAAGAACTATTTTTTTAAAAAAGTCTCTTCAAACATAGCTATCAAACTTAAATCATATATTAATTTTTCTTCCTCAAAAGTCAATACATTTTTGAAATTTAATTCCAACAAGCAATTTTCTTTGAAATAATAATTAAATGAGAAGAAAGAGAAGAGAGAGAGAAAGAATTTGGAATGATATCCGAATTCAGATGTAAACATTTTAATGCTGGCATTCACTGACTGCCAGCTTGGAAATTGGGCAAGGGTCTTGTGAGAAATAAATTGATTTGGAATATAAGTGCAATATTTCTTGTCGCTGTTTTTAAATTCATGGAAATTGTGAAATGGGTCAGCGATCATTTGGGAAACAGGACCCGTTGTTAGTGGTGATGGAGGATGAGGATGAGAAAAGTGACTCGAGTGTTGTGATGACAGTCGAATTGGTTAGTGCAGGAACCAGCACTGTTTCCCAGGAGCCAGTTTTCGGTCGGTCACTGTCCTTTGGTATCCAGTCAACGTGATTGAACGGGTCATAAAAACTCATCTAATCTATGTACATAAGGCAAAGGTAAGAGTATCTGTTGTCCACCAGGATGGCTTTGTGGAATTATAACTCCAGTCAAAATCCATTCATTCGGGTTTCTTTCTGTTGCTGCGTGTGTTTATTTTATAAGCCTGAGTTCTCTTAAAATCTGGGAAGTGCTATGAACTATTGCGGGTTTTTCAGAGTTCGCCCATGACGGAAGTCATAAACGTGTCTGCAAATGAAGACTAGATCTGGATGCGTGTTCTCTGGGACCTTGCGATGAGAAGGTGTGGAGTACTCTTCAGAAGGAGGAACCACTGGCCTGTGATCAGGAGACCCTTCCTCTTGCCATTTCGCCAAGGCACAGAATCTGTGGAAAAGCCAGGTTGAGAACATGAATGAGAGTTACACAAGCCCCTGGGGTTCGTTACACCAGCAACATCCCGTACTAGATCCTATGCATCTCAGGGCCCCCAACTGCAAGCAAATTTCCAGAGAATTAAGTATTTTCATTCAATGCAACTCAAAAAAATGATTGTCATGCAAGCCTTGTTCAGACCCCATCTGGTTATTGCATTCTATCTTGGGTACCACAGCTCAGAAAGATACATTCACCTTGGAGTAGGTACAGAAAAGGCGTATCAGAATATTACATGGGCAAAAATTTGGGGATGGAGGACAAAGGCATGATCGTTGTTTAATTTTAGTTTAAAGATGCAGTATGGAAACAGGCCCTTCAGCTCTGAGTCCACACCGACCATTGATCACCTGTTCACACTAGTTCTATGTTAATCCCACATTCTCAACCACTTCCTACACACTCGGGGCAATTTTACAGAGACCAATTAACTTACCAATCTGCACATCTTTGGGGCGTGGTAGGAAATACATGCAGTCAAAAGGAGAACATGCAAATTCCACACAGACAGCACCCGAGGTCAAGATTAAACCTGGGTCTCAGACACTGAAGAAGCAGCTCTACCAGCTGAACCACTGTGCTATCTTATTCCAGGATTTTAAATGGCAAAAATATCTGCAGGAGAGAGACGTGGAGAGAATACTTCCACCAGGAAACAATTGAGTAAATAAGGTTTTGTCCTTCATACAAGAAATAGGTTACTCAGGAGAAAAATCTGGAACATCTTTCTCACATAAAGGGAATGAAAATTTGAAATATTATTTTCCCTTAAAAAGACTCCAAGTTGGGAAACAATTGGAGCTTACAAGATTATTTTGGTTTGTTGGATAAAGTTAGCAAGTAGTAGTTAGATCAACCGTGATATGACTGGTGCAGAGCATGTTCAAGGAACAGATTGGCCCACTTCTCTTGCCATGTAAAAGCAAGGTAAAAAGAGAAAAACCAAAAGAAAACACAGGATGCCCACGAATCATTCTTTGCATTTGAATCCCATCTGCCCATCTTTCTGCTATCCCCTTGCTCCCACTTTTTTTTCACCTATGATTTTATCCAACTTCCTTTTCAATGCATGAATACACCTCAATTCAACCAATCTAGAAATACACAGATCTGTATTGTAACCACCATCCGAAGGGTCTCGACCCAAAACGTCACCCATTCCTTCTCTCCAGAGATGCTGCCTGTCCCGCTGAGTTACTCCAGCATCTTGTGTCTTTCTTAGATTTAAACCAGCATCTGCAGTTTCTTCTTACACCATCTTGGTGGGCCTGTTTCTCCTGAATTTCATTTTGTAATTATTTGCTGCCATTTTACATTTAAGCATCTACCTTAAGTACCTTCTCCAATCACTCACGTCTTTCCATGGGCCGTAGAACTAGAAAGCCCAGAGCCACTTACTTACCTACAGTACTCTGAGAATGTCAGCACATAGCATTTCTCCTCAATGCAGGCCACACTGTTCTCATCTTGGTGCCGGGAAGCAAAGATCTCATTCTGCAGGGGGGAAAAAATGCACACTGATTAATAAACCTGAAGGAAAGGCAATGTATTCAGTCTCAGTCAACCACCAGATTCAGGAATAGTTTCTTCCCCAGTCATCAGACAACTAATATGTGCTCCCATATGCTATATGTAGTCCTGATCTTACCACTTACCTTAATGCAGACCATGCACTTTTCCTGTAACATTGAAATGCCTCAACACTATATTCTGCACTCTGCATATTTCTCTTTCACTATCTGTTGTGTTTGTGTATAGATTGACTATACTCATATGATTCGACTGCATAGCACACAAAGTTTTTCACTATTTCAATATATGTGACAATAATAAATCAATAATAAACCAATAACATTACCAGTCTACTGGGGCAAGATGACACCATAACTTCAAGGGAGTTTGTGGTTTTCCACCTAACACGGTGGATGTTCAATAATTGTTCTTATCAACAAAGACATCCCTCCTTTGCCACACAAAGGCCACAAGACAGTTCTCAATTGATATTTCAAATCAATGGATAGTTTTATTTGGCATGCAAAAGCAGAGCTTTATTTGTAAAATTAAAATGAGCTTTTTAAGAGGTTGTCTCTTTTATGAAAAGAGAAGTAATCAAGGCTCTACTCAAGCATTTAGAAGAATGATAGTGGGGTCTTACCTAAATGTACAAAAATTGAATTATCTATCCAAGGGGCCGTGGAGGCATGATTGTGGAGTACAATTGAGACAGATCGATAGATTTGTTGAATATTAAGAGTTTCAAAGATATGTGGCCAATGCGAGAAAATGGCTCCTTGGGGTAAAATTGCGTATTCCTGTTTTTTTCCCCTCAGACCATACAATATTTATTGCCCATTTATTTGTTTTTAATTACACCTGACCATCATTAGCAACAAACTCAAGTTTTCAGCAGGTCCTGCCTTCAATTTGAATGGGATTACTATTCTTCAAATCAGTGACTTGGACAAAAATATAGATGCGTGGTTCATAAGTTTGCATACCGTACACAAATTGGTGGAAATGCAGACACTGAGGAAGACTAAAGTATACTGCAGAATATAGACTGGTTATAGATATGGGTGGAGAAATGTCAGCTGGAGATTAAGTTTGAGGTGTTGAGCTTTGGGAGGTCGTATACAAGGAGAAAGTATACAGTTAATAGCAGGACCCTTAAAGACATTAATGTATAGAAGTCGTGTCACAGCTTTATAAAACTGGGTAGATCATATTTGGAGTATTGTGCGCAGTTCTGGTTGCCCCATTGCAGGATGGATGTGGAGGCTTTGAGAGGGTACAGAAAGGTTTATCAGAATGCTGCCTAGAGTAGTAGGCATTAGATACAAGGAGAGGTTGGACACACTTGGATTGCTTTTTTTTCCAGTGTTGCAGGCCGAGGAGAGACCTGCTGGAAATATATAAAATTATGACAGACATGACAGGGTAGACAGTCAGAATCTTTTTCTCAGGGTGTACCCTCCAGCAGTTATACCCTCCATTATAACTGCTGGAGGGTACAGTTATAATAGTGGTGTTTGAGGGTTTTAGATAGGCACATAATTATGCAAAGAGTGGAGGGATATGGAGCACATGTAGGCAGAAGGGATTAATTTAAGTCGATATAATGTTCGGCAAAGACATTGTGGACCAAAGAGCTGATTCCTGTGCTGTAATGGGCCAAGCCTCGGTCAGGTCCACCAGCAGGCCCGGCTTGCCCATCGCGGAGAGAGGACTCGTTCACGGAGGATGGAGGATTTGCTTGGTAGGCCCGGCTCGCCCACCATGGACTCAGAACTCGGCCCTGCGAGATTCAGCGGGGTGCCACCTGCCGCCATGTGCAGTGGCGGCAAAAGATAGGACTGTTTGGTGAACTTTAGTAACTTTGGCGGCACCAAAACCACTGCGACTCTAACCTACTGTTTAGGCGAGGTCTGCTGTATAATTTTACCTGGTTGTATGCAAAACAAAGCATTTTGCTGTACCTAGGTACATGTGACAATAAAGTATAATTGAATCATTCATTGAATTGAAAAGTATCATTGAATTATTTAATAGTAAGTGGCAAGAATACAAAAATGTTTTCCTTAGTTTGGTGGTTGTCTACCACAACCTGTGCTGCCTAACCTAATGTGACTGTTGCATTCACTAAACAGAGTATTAACATGAGGCCTGTAACTTTTTGCTCTGATTGTACTGAAGCTGACCAGGGAGAAGGCAATTCTGGATTTAGTGTTGTGTAATGAACCGGATTTGATAAGGAAACTCACGGTAATAGAGCCATTAGGAGGTAGTGATCATAATATAAGTTTTAATCGACAATTTGAGAGGGAGAAGGGAAAATCGGAAGTGTCAGTATTGCAGTTGAGCAAGGGGGACTATGGAGGCATGAGGGAGGAGAGAGGAGCTGGCCAGAGTTGACTGGAAAGAGACCCTAGCAGGGAAGACAGTGGAAAAACAATGGCAGGTATTTCTGGGAATAATACAGAAGGTGCAGGATCAGCTCATTCCAAACAGGAAGAAAGATTCTAAGGGGAGTAAGTGACAACCGTGGTTGACAAGAGAAGCCAAGGACAGTATAAAATAAGAGAGATGAAGTATAACATAGCAAAGATGAGCGGGAAGCCAGAGGATTGGGACTCTTTTAAAGAGCAACAGAAGATAACTGAAAAGGCAATATGGGAGAAAAGATGAGGTACGAAGGTAAGCTAGCCAAGAATATAAAGGAGGATAGTAAAAGCTTCTTTAGGTATGTGAAGAGGAAAAAAGGTTAAGACAAATGGGGGTTCCTTGAAGACAGAAGTACGTGAATTTATTATGGGGAACAAGGAAATGGCAGACGAGTTGAACAGATACTTTGTCTTCCTTAATGAAGACAGATCCAATCTCCCAGATGTACTAGTGGACACAGGTCCTAGGGTGACGTAGGAACTGAAGAGAATTCACATTAGGCAGGAAATGGTGTTGGGTAGACTAATGGGGCTGAAGGCTGATAAATCCCCAGGGCCTGATGGTCTGCATCCCTGGGTACTTAAGGAAGTGGCTCTAGAAATTGTGGACACATTGGTGATCATTTTCCAATGTTCTATAGGTTCAGCATCAATTCCCGTGGATTGGAGGGTAGCTAGTGTTCTCCCACTTTTTAAGAAAGGAGGGAGAGAGAAAATGGGAAATTATAGACCAGTTAGCCTGACATCAGCGGTGGGGAAGATGCTGGAGTCACTTATAAAAGAAGAAATTGCGGAACATTTGGATAACAGTAACAGGATCGGTCCGAATCAGCATGGATTTACGAAGGGGAAATCATGCTTGAGTAATCTTCTGGAATTTTTTGAGGATGTAACTAGGAAAATGGGCAAGGGAGAGCCAGTGGATGTAGTGTGCCTGGACTTTCAGAAAGCCTTTGATAAGGTCCCACATAGGAGATTAGTGGGCAAAATTAGAGCACATGGTATTGGGGGTAGGGTACTGACATGGATAGAAAATTGGTTGGCAGACAGGAAACAAAGAGTAGGGAATAATGGGTCCTTTTCAGAATGGCAGGCAGTGACTAGTGGGGTACCACAAGGCCCGGTGCTGGGACCACAGCTATTTACAATATACATTAATGACTTAGATGAAGGGATTAAAAGTAACATTAGCAAATTTGCAGATGACACAAAGCTGGGTGACAGTGTGAGCTGTGAGGAGGATACTAGGAGGATGCAGGGAGACTTGGACAGGTTGTGTGAGTGGGCCGATCCATGGCAGATGCAGTTTAATGTGGATAAATGTGAGGGTATCCATTTTGGAGGTAAGAACAGGAAGGCAGATTATTATCTGAATGGTGTCAAGTTAGGAAAAGGGGAAGTAGAAAGAGATCTGGGTGTCCTTGTTCATCAGTCACTGAAAATAAGCATGTAGCAGGCAGTGAACGAAGCAAATGGCATGTTGGCCTTCATAACAAGAGGAGTTGAGTATAGGAGCAAAGAGGTCCTTCTGCAGTTGTACAGGGCCCTAGTGAGACCACACCTGGAATACTGTGTGCAGTTTTGGTCTCCAAATTTGAGTAAGGACATTCTTGCTATTGAGGGAGTGCAGCGTAGGTTCACTAGGTTGATTCCCGGAATGGCGGGACTGTCGTATGTTGAAAGACTTGGGGCGACTAGGCATGTATACACTGGAATTTAGAAGGATGGGAGGGGAACCTTATTGAAACATAAGATTAGGGGATTGGATACGCTAGAGGCAGGAAACATGTTCCCAATGTTGGGGGAGTCCAGAACCAGGGGCCACAGTTTAAGAATAAGGGGTAGGCCATTTAGAACGGAGAAGAGGAAAAACTTTTTCACCCAGAGTTGTAAATCTGTGGAATTCTCTGCCTCAGACGGCAGTGGAGGCCAATTCTCTGGATGCTTTCAAGAGAGTTAGATAGAGCTCTTAATGATAGCCGAGTCAGGGGTTTGGCGAGAGGGCAGGAACTGGGTACTGATTGTGGATGATCAGCTCGAAGGGCCGAATGGCCTACTCCTGCACCTATTGTCTATTCAGACTGCCCGGCACCAGGAAGAAAGGTGACTCTCCCAATTCTTATGTAAAGGCATTAATTGCTTGTGTGCTTTATACTCAAACCTGCGTCACTCAAACGTGGTTATTGTTATGGCCTATAACACTCTTAATTCATTACAATGTTAAGCACCTTTCCTGGATGTCTTCCTCTAATTTCATCAACTTAGGTTAAACAACTTCACCACTTCAATAAACATTGAATATAATTGCAAGGAAACAAAAAGCAATGACCACTACAAGAAAGCCAAGACAAATCTCAATAAGGTACAGGTAGTCAAAGCAACACAGGACACAGATGCTAGTAAGAGACGAATACGGTTAGAGGTAGAGGCCATGAGATGGAATCAGGGCATGTGGTCACGATACACTGTAAAGGGCAGAGCAAGAGGTAAGGGGAGTGGGTGAGGAAAGGAATGCCTAAAAATGGTGTAAGCAAGGATGGAGATGCTCACCTCACAGTGAATGCTGGGGTTTCTGCCTCCCTGGATGTGCTCAGGCCTGTAGTACCAGTAAAGGCTCATCATGAGTTCCCCTAGAAGAAAGCAACATTTTAATGAGCGTAGACTCAGGTGAAGGCTCCACTAACAATCCAAACTTGCACAATGCCCTTGTTAACTTAAGGCCTCTCCAGGGAATTGCTGAGCTCCCCGGCAATCATCCGCATAATATGTTTGCTGCTGGCCAGTTATCTAGAGATTAGACCAAATTTCACAATATGAATCGGGAATTTGAATTCAATTATCGTTAAGCAGTCAAACGCTCAGCTCAAATGTCTCGTGTCACTTTGTGAAAGAAATTCGACATTATTGCCTGCACATCACTCTAGTCCTGGTTCATGAGTTAGAAAGCCAAAACAACTAGCCTTTTATCATTCCGGTGTTATCCCCATTCTACCACATTGAGGTAACTCAAGCTGCGCAATAAATTTCAGCCTTGCCAATGACAAATAAATCCCCAAAATATACAAACTAGAAAACTAATTCATCTCAAATTCGGCACGATGTAATTGAAGAAAAAGTTCCCATTTAAATCACGAGCAAAAATTATTTATATTTAAAACCATGGAGGATGCTTTGTGTATGCAGTCCACTTTATAATTTTTCATATATCATTTGCACTCCAGTAACCTTTGCAGATGAATCTTGCACAATGCGAATCTGGATGGCTGAGGCAGAGGAGATCAGATGGATGTTGACACGAGTAAGGGACAGCTCCCCAGATGTAACACCACTGCAAGTGTTGCTGCAGTTCATAAATCAGTACACCACATTACATCTGCAATTCATAACTTCACTTGATCTCAATAGGATGTAATAACTGACATGGAGTCTATTTTAATAAAAAGGCTGGCAGTGTCATTTCCCAACTAATCCATTGACCACTGCCAGAAAAAACATGGAAACAAACATTGGGATGAAACTAGAATTAGCTCATCCATGACACTGTTCTAAGGGAGAACTGATTATTAATACTCAACTGTCTTGAGATCTCTATACACCTTCAGTTATGGCACATCCATTTCCAACAGCTTGTCTTTCATGTGCTGTATCCAAAGCTGCTCTTATTACTTATTTGAGGAAAAACTTTTTCAGTCAGAGTTGTGAATCTGTGGAATTCTCTGCCTCAGAAGGCAGTGGAGGCCAATTCTCTGAATGCATTCAAGAGAGAGGTAGATAGAGCTCTTAAGGATAGTGGAGTCAGGGGGTATGGGGAGAAGGCAGGAACGGGGTACTGATTGAGAATGATCAGCCATGATCACATTGAATGGCGGTGCTGGCTCGAAGGACCGAATGGCCTCCTCCTGCACCTATTGTCTATTTTCTGTCATCTGCTCAGCAAAGTTAACAATAGACTGGTATTAATATTTATGGCTAATGTAGGCCTGGAGCAGGACCAATTAGATATACAAATCATTTTTAAAATATTTATCATGTTAAATCAGGAATGTAATGACAAAATAACTGGAGCCAGATCAAGAGCAAAGTTTGTTATGCTCATTTAACAGATAAAACCACCCTAAACTGCTTTATATAGCCATTAACAAAATTTGCCACCGAGCCACTTGTGGGATGTGTCGCCAGAATCTTGCTCTTGAGGAGCATCTTTCAACAAAAAGGGATTGAAATCTTTATGGAGGGAATCACAGAACTACATAGCCTATATCTGACACTCCAATCATTGTGTGAAAGGAACTGGAAATGCACAGGTGGCCAGCACTGGAAGAGCATAGAGGTCCGAAGGTTTGGAAAAGACGAGATTGCAAGCATGGGGATGGTAAACCCTCAGTCCAAATGAAGTGCGAGCAGAGTTCCTGTACAAGTCTGTGAGCACATTAATAATGGAAAGTAGACTTGGTGAGAGTTTACAGCAATTTACTAACAAAACTTCTACTGTACAGCAATTCATTGTGAAGCATCTAAATCTTAAGAGATCAGCTAAATCTAATGTTCAATCCTTAAACCAGTCTCAAGGTCACTGATCTTTCTTTAACGGATGACGAGTAGAATGAGGATAGAGTGAAAGTAGATGATCAAATCACTATGGTAGTGGCAACCAGAAATACAGTTGTGTCTCACAACTTTGAGAAAAAATAATGAGTAAAAAGCACCACCATTTGGTGATCCCACCTTTACATTCTTGGCCATAGTAATGTTGATGGCTAAGACATTTTATAAAACTGCTTCGTAGAAACCCATCTAGTCATGGTTAGTCGGAAGGGAATAGAATACCTCATTATCTCATTCAGCAAAGTAGTACACTGGGAACTTAATAAAATAAAAAGTTCCAGTGCATTAAGCTAAAAAATATGGCTACATCCTTTGCAACTTAATCAGGTGGAAATCTTCAGAGAAAAAATGGAATATATTAAATACACACAAAATACTGGAGTAACTCAAGAGGACAGGCGGCCTTTCTGAATAGAAGGAATGGCAGACAGAAAGCAAGGAGTTGGGATAAATGGGTCCCTTTCAGAATGGCAGGCAGTGACTAGTGGGGTACCGCAAGGCTCGGTGCTGGGACCGCAGCTATTTACAATATACATCAATGACTTGGATGAAGGGATTAAAAGTACCATTAGCAAATTTGCAGATGATACAAAGCTGGGTGGCAGTGTGAACTGTGAGGAAGATGCTATGATGTTGCAGGGTGACTTGGACAGGTTGTGTGAGTGGGCAGATGCAGTTTAATGTGGATAAGTGTGAGGTTATCCACTTTGGTGGTAAGAATAGGAAGGCTGATTATAATCTGAATGGTGTCAAGTTAGGAAAATGATATCTGGGTGTCCTAGTGCATCAGTCACTGAAAGGAAGCATGCAGGTACAGCAGGCAGTGAAGAAAGCCAATGGAATGTTGGCCTTCATAACAAGAGGAGTTGAGTATAGGAGCAAAGAGGTCATTCTGCAGTTGTACAGGGCCCTAGTGAGACCGCACCTGGAGTACTGTGTGCAGTTTTGGTCTCCAAATTTGAGGAAGGATATTCTTGCTATTGAGGGCGTGCAGCGTAGGTTTACTAGGTTAATTCCCGGAATGGCGGGACTGTCATATGTTAAAAGACTGGAGCGACTAAGCTTGTATACACTGGAATTTAGAAGGATGAGAGGGGATCTTATCGAAACGTATAGGATTATTAAGGGGTTGGACACGTTAGAGGCAGGAAACATGTTCCCAATGTTGGGGGAGTCCAGAACCAGGGGCCACAGTTTAAGAATAAGGGGTAGTAGGCCATTTAGAACAGAGATGAGGAAAAACTTTTTCAGTCAGAGTTGTAAATCTGTGGAATTCTCTGCCTCAGAAGGCAGTGGAGGCCAATTCTCTGAATGCATTCAAGAGAGAGCTAGAGCTCTTAAGGATAGCGGAGTCAGGAGGTATGGGGAGAAGGCAGGAACGGGGTACTGATTGAGTGAGAATGATCAGCCATGATCACATTGAATGGTGGTGCTGGCTCAAAGGAACGAATGTCCTACTCCTGCACCTACTGTCTATTGAATGGGTGACATTTCGGGTCGAGACCCTTCTTCTGTCTCGACACGAAACATCACTCATTCCTTCTATCCAGAGATGCTGCCTGTCCAGCTGAGTTGCACCAGCAATTTGTGTCTATCTTCGGTGTTAATCAGCATCTGCAGTTCCTTCCTACGCACTAAATACTCATCTTTGCACAAGACTTGCCTCACTAAATGCGGCAATTTTAGATTGCAGTACATCATACGCCGTTTTGTGAAGCACATTTGTGGTAGAGATCCATTCCACCATTTGTGCTCCAGTCCATGTTTTGTGGTACATCACCATTTAATCATTTCTGCTTGACATCCACTTGTAATCCAATCCCAAGTTTTGTGACAGATGCATCAATTATCTGTAAACTGCTCTATAGAATATGACAATAACACTAATTGCATTTGATTCAATTTGATTTCACAACCTGTGCCAGACTCGTGCATAAACAGTAAACCCATTCCATGCAATTGGGTGTACGGAACCTTCAGCTTCAGCTCTCCCATGTTTTGTCGTAAACACATCCAATTAACTTCAATGCAGTCCGTGATTGATGCGGTGAGTATCCTTGCTGACATATTCAGGAGGCGGTACAAGTAGAAACACATGGCCAACTAAGGTGATGATAAAAACAGCGCACAGGCACAATATATTGCAACACCATTGAACAGAAATATACCTGCTGTCCTTTATTTATCGCAAACCAGACCTTTCTAAAAATGGAGCAAAAAAAAATCACCCATTTTGTTTTAGAAAGGAACTTTCAACCAGATGCTGGATATCTGGTAGGAAAATACAGCCAAGATTAAATAAGCCATGATTTTACTTAGTTGTGAAGCTGGGTCTTAAGAGTTGACTATCCCTGCTCTCATTTCATGTTCTTGTGTTGAAATCTCACTCCAAATATTTATGTTGGCAACCCTCTGCAGTATGATGGCACTGCAGCTTCTAAATTGCTGCCCTTCTGTTGATGCGCTGAACAACTAGGGAGCTCCCCCTTTATCCGGGCCCATATTCATCCTTGAACATGAGATTATCTGGCCGTTGAACTGGCTTTTCTGGGAACTTGCAAAATAACTCGTGCACTCGCCACACTAGTGAATGTGCTTTAGAAGTGCTTTATTAACTGTGAAGCACTTTACAGATATCCCACGGGTGTGAAAAACCACTGTAAACATTTTGCTGAATGAGGACCACACTGCCGTCTGCCCTGTGGGCTTCTCTCAGCCAACGGCAATTCCAGAACAGACTGGCTGATTTCCCCCCCCAAAAACAGGATTTTTATTACACAATTCACAACCATTGAGCCAAAGCCAGTACTGTGGAGAATTCCTCAAAGCCACAAGCACATACAGCTGAACAAAACCCGTATGCTGCAAGCAGACAGGACTAATATTTGACTAAATTAGACAGGTGTGATTAGCACTTGGTGTCTGATTCACTAGGGTGCTTTAGTCACCCGCTTCCTCTCCGTAAGTTAGAAACATAAAGACCTCTATTATTGATGTAGTCAACCAGAAAGAACTCAGTTGCAAAAGACTGCTGTTTAGATTAATGCAAAAAGTGCCAAAAAAATGTGAAGATTAAAAACAACCAAGTTTTAAAAATGAGCTACATCTACCTTTTGATTCAGTGTGAAAATGCATTAAATGGATGGTATTGAGCCCTCATCACCAGAAAGAACTGACATTTGAAGCAGCGATGTTTAGGAGCTCTTCCAAATAAATTCTAAGTATACTATGGTAGAGACCCATGATCATTATATAGCAAGTAGAAGGAATAGGAATAAAAACGAGGAGACGAGATTGGTTCGCCAGGGTGCCTCATCTATTGCATCCGCTGCTCCAGATGTCAACTTATTTACATCGGCGAAACCAAACGCAGGCTCGGCGACGGCTTCGCTCAACACCTGCGCTCTGTCCGCGTTAAACAAACTGATCTCCCGGTGGCCGAGTACTTCAACTCCCCCTCCCACTCCCAGTCTGACCTTTCTGTCATGGGCCTCCTCCAGTGCCATAGTGAGGCCCACCGGAAATTGGAGGAAGAGCACCTCGTATTTCGCCTGGGCAGCTTGCAGCCCAGTGGTATGAACATAGACTTCTCCAACTTTAGATAGTTTCTCTGTCCCTCTCTTCCCCTCCCCCTTCCCAGATCTCCCTCTATCTTCCTGTCTCCACCTATATCCTTCCTTTGTCCCACCCCCCTGACATCAGTCTGAAGGGTCTCGACCGAAACGTCGCCCATTCCTTCTCTCCCGAGATGCTGCCTGAGCTGCTGAGTTACTCCAGCATTTTGTGAATAGACGAGATTGGTTAGCCAGTTCACACTTTCACCGACTGAATAATGTCACGTGCTACATTTGAAGATGTGGCAAGGAAAAGATCAGGCTCGGAGCTGAAGTTCCTGGACCCCACAAGTTTTTTGAAGAATTTGTTGACTGGCAAGGTCTGAAGTCAGCAGTCACCAACTAAGCAAATTAGGAGCACAGGAACTTGTTTCTCCAACACCATAACTGGGCTAGCACTGCTGATTACCTTACACTTGCTCCAGGAGTCACCAGATCAAACAAACAGACCAGGAACAGTGGTGCGACAACATTTGAAAGGCTAAATTTGCAATTTAGATTTACAAATCCATACCAATGGAGGGACAATTACTTCGTCAGCATTGGCTAGTCCCTCCTTGTATAGTTACTTATCCAGAAAGTAGTGGAGAGTGGAAAAGATCCCTGATCCGATAAGAAAGACTGAACATGCTGAGCATACTTCTCTCCAAAACAAAAACTAAAGTTATCAATAGAAATCCTTAAACTTAGGTTAAAATGTTTCTGTATGGATTGAGAGTAAAATGTTATGAGGCTATAATGGCATCTTGCAAGTATTTCACTGGCGACATCATCATAAAAAGGATACAATGGGAGCCCAATTTAACGGAAGTTTTTCTCGTGCATTTTCAGAGGATAATCTGGTGCCACCACATACCAATGCTTAATGCTACCTCTTTCGGTTATTACATTATTGGACTTTAGTTTCTTTTGCACTACAATCTCTGCACCATTCTGCTATTTTGCATTTGTTGTGTGATGTATCAATCATTACCATGTACGCTGCTTCATGCAAACAATGATTTTTGTTGCACCCTGGCATGCTGGTGTAAATGACAATAAACTAAACTGAATTGTAAGGCAATACAAAAGAAATAGTTGAGGGAAAGTTGGATAATCATGAAATCATAGAGGATGAGGTGGAGTGTGAGCAGAGACTTGAGTGGAGTATACACCAATTGGGGGAAATGAATTAATTCTGTCTTGTAAATTCTAAGCAATTCTACGCAAAGACTGGATCCAGCAGCACTCAGCTCACTAGCTGAACACTGAGACACGTTGGGAGATTTACAATGCCCTGGGTAATGAGTGCTTAATGTTACCAGTTGAACAGTAGAGAGTACCACTTAACATCACAGTGGCAGATGTGTGAAATATTTACGACTAAGCCTCAAATTATGGAAGGACTGCAGATTTGCCAGCTATTTGAACATAACTCATTGGATGTTAGATTTGGGCTTGGAAACCTGATTCGAGTAAATACAATCCAGATGAACTTTAGTGAGGTGGGAAGAAAGGTTTTCTTCAACCCATGGAGCTGTGATAAGAAGGAATGTATTGCCTGAAAGAATGATGGAAACAGACTCAATACTAACTATCAAAAGGGAATTAGATACATACTTGAAGAGAATAAATTTACCGGGGTGCAAGCAAGTGAGACCAGCTGCATCGATGATTTCTTCCCCCCCCCCCCCACCCCCCCAAGAATTGCCACAGGCACAAAAAACAAGTAGTCTCCTCCTACCTTGTAAAGCTCTATGCTAGAGAGTAAAGACATATCTTTTATACTGAAACAAAAGATTAGAATACCTGGGTCTGCTCCTGCTGTCTTACATTACAGCCTATTGTCAGTGCCAGGATGGCATACAGGGAAGAAACAGAGGGCTGAATTTAAGCCACACAAATCTGAGGATTTGGCTCACAATGCCAAGCTTTTGGAACTGGACCAAGCCAAGAACTGAAGTGGTTTCCCCGACTCCCGCTTTTGGCAAAGGGTGTTCCTGGCGATTCAACTGTAGATTTGAAGTTCAGACGGATGATAAATCAGCTGAGCAATGGAGTAAATGAATTTCTATAGCAAGCTCCTGCACTGGACTTGTAGCACAAAAAGGGGGTCTTATATCCTTGCTGCTGCCTGCCACCGACCTCCATCAATCATTGCGATACTTCACAGGCCATCTGCCTTGCGCAACTCCCCTGACATCTTATTATGAGCACAATAACCCTCCCAAGCAATAAACATCACTTCTCAATCCCCCAGCCAGTGCTAAGTGACTGTAGTACTGGAGAGCTCTCAACTCTCCCATTAGCAAAGCGGAAGGCCATTTTTAAGGATTGCAATAAGCTAGAGAGGAAAAGAGGACAGGCACAGGAACTGGATGCAATTGACTCCCACACCTCCTCTGTCCAGGTCAGTTCTGTGGGAACTCCTGAACTAGTTGTGCAGCAAACAGTGCAATGCTGTCGACAATGCTGGACCCCAGTAAACACATACAAACTACTCGCAGCCTGGACTACTCGCACTCAGCTGATTTTGCATTGATGATGATTTTCTCATTCTCAGGATCACTGGGAAGCGAATGTGGCATGAGATTCCCAACTCTCGCTGGAGAACAATCAAATCCCTACAGAGCCATCCTTGGAACAGAGATGTGAACAGAAATAACACATTTCAGAACAAATTAGATAAGGCAAGGCCAGCAGCATAATCAAGGACGAGTTTAAGTTGCACCCTGGCCACTCCCACTCCCTCTTCTCCCATCGGGCAAAAGGTATAGAAGTGTGAAAACGCACAGATCCAGATTCAGGGACAGTTTCTTCCCAGCTGTTATCAGGCAACTGAACCATCCTACTAAAACTAGAGAGCAGTCTTGACTTACTATCCACCTCATTGGAGACCCTCGGACTATCTTTCATCAGTTTACTGGCTTTATCTTGCACTAAACATTATTCCCTTATCATGTATCTGCACACTGCGAATGGCTTGATTGCAATCATGCGCTGTCTTTCCGCTGACTGGTTAGCACGCAACAAAAGCTTTTCACTGTACCTTGGTACACATGACAATAAACTAAACTAAAATGCACAACAAAAGCAGGATTTCATTTTAATCCAGAGTTATCAGAGTGGTCAAGCACAAAACTCTAGCCAATCACAATAGAGGACAGGACATGTCATTGATAAAGAGAACTCATCTTTATGGCCAAAATCTCTAGCAGCTTTTGGTTGCGCAGATTCTTCTGTCCGAAAATAAGAGGTACAAAGTCTCCTTGTATCCCATGCTTTAGTTTTATAGATCAAATTGCTGACCTGATGTAGGATCCTCCCAGAGTGCAGAAACCTTGGCAACATATGGAATTGACTTCTTCCTAGGTCCCGACTTCAATAAGACAGTGTCCCGAACCTTGACTACTTCTCCTTCTCTTTCTACTGCTGGGTAGCACTTGCGAATCAGGGGCTGCAGTTCACCCTGTAGAGAAAAAAGACGTCAGAGAATCAACTCGAAGGAGCATGAATGGGGGAAAAAGTTCATTGACCCATTTCAATAATGCAAACTGAACATAACATCATAGAGTTTGTAAAAACAAATCTAGTTGGATGCACACTAATTGGCACCAACAGTACTCCATATTAGAAGCTACTATATTTTCCATTGAGAATTAAACCAAGCACTCTCATCCATATCCTCAAACAAATACCAAATCGAAACACTATTTAAAAGAGCTAGAAAGTTCTTCCTGTGGAGCTGGAATATATTCTGCCAAAAACACATTATATGGACAAGATCACTTTGCTACTTTTGGGATTTTGCTGTATACCAATTTTCACTGTATTCAGATTTGAACAATGGCTACAATTCAAACACACTTAATTAGCTATGGGATGTCTTAACTTTGAGGGAGGTGCTTTATAAAATGCATGTTGTTTTGTAAGTGTCATAAGATTCAAGATGGCATGAAAACATCAGTACTGGTAAGTAGGCTGGGGCCTTGCCTCCCGCACCCTCAGAGGCATTGCCCTCAGAGGTGTTCAGACATTGGCTGCGGGAGACACCTGGGCCACAGAGTCGGAACAGTGGCCATGTGAGGAAAGATGGATTGATGTGTCCGGATTGAGGTGTTGGTGGAAGCCTTGCAGCAGCTTGGGATTTGATTAGATCAAGTGCCGGTCCAATTGACCAGGCATGCAGCTTGCACATAGACCGCAGCAGCACGGAGTGGAGGGGAGAACACCGGCAACATCACCCACTCTGACCCACTGCTACTGCTAGGACAATGGTACTTTATAGTAAAGTTACGACTTGAAGAATAGTAGATTACAGAGAGGGTACAAAAGGGCTGCCATGTTTTTGGCGCCATTGTGTGTGATTCAAAGTGGTTGACAATAAAGTTTTAACCAAAGGTTACCTCTCTGTAATCTACTATTCTTACACTCTTGTACCCAAGAATGATTGTGCTTATGTACAGTAGGATTTTTTTTACTATATGCAAAAAAGGAATTTCACTGTCCCTAGGTACATCTGACAAGAAAGTACAATTGAACCACGTGTATATTAGCACGTAATTTGAACCTCAATGTATATCAGCTCAATTCTGCAAGGAAAATAATGCTGCCTTCTCTGGTATTCAGTCTACCATAACTGCAGTGTTCAGAACATATCAACATTGATATCCCCATTTTTCTCTTGTCAACGTGCAGAGTACAGCTACACAAAGCTTGCTGAGAGCAAGCAAGTCTCAGGGTTAACCAGATTAATTCAGAATAGCACTCCCAATCTCACCACATTGTGACTTTCTAAATGACCCCATCGTCTCCTACCAAAGGACTAATTTATGCAAGGTACTTTTCTACCCTTGAAAATCTCACCTTAACTGTGTTGGCAGATTGCGCGATGGATGGCAAGGTGGACTCCCCAGCTAATTGCAGTGTGATCCTTGATGACCAGATTCATTTATAGTGCTTCTTTAATTGCTCCGTAAACTGTCCCAGAGCATTTTATAGGTGGATTTATCAAACAAAAACTAAATTAAGCCACAAAACGATACAAGCACAGATGATAACATTTAGCGAAATAACTACGTGTTAGGTGGTGATTTAGAGCAGGGATTTAGAGGGGAAATTACAGATTTAAGGCACTAACGGGAGAAAGCCTAGAATTCACACTACATTAGAGGCAAGAAATCTTAGATCTGAAGAAATGCAGAAGGGGGATGATCAAATTCATGAAAAGATTTAAACTTTAGCATGAGGAGTTTTAAAGCACAAGACACTGCTGGATCAAGAGCCAATGCCGGCCAGCATGGACAGGGGTAGCAAGTGTACGTACACCAATAAATTCCTCTACCCACTGTAATCACAAACTAAATCAACACTCCGCTTTCAAAAATGCCTGAAGCTTTAATGCCAAGGACCAGGCAGGGATTAATTGGCATATCACAGCATAGGATGCAGAGAAATAACTCTGAATGGGATTGGTCTGAGAGTTTGCATAGACTTAAAGGCTTCCTTCTAGGTCAAGAACAAATATGAAGCATGAAAAAAGGAGATCTTTAGCAATTTCACCAGAGCCAACTCTTGTGCATTCTTCCTGCCACTATCAATTAAAACAAAATTAAACTTGGATATCGCATGTGGACTTCAGCAGCATGGTAGACTGGGCATAATAAAGTAATACAATACAATACAATATATCTTTATTGTCATTGTACAGGGGTACAACGAGATTGGGAATGCGCCTCCCATACGATGCAATAATTTAATTAGCTAGTCAGTATTAATTTAAACAATCCAATGAAACAAATTGTAACAACTTTAAAACAGAATAAAGTGCAAGTAGATCTGTGCCGGATCACTGTGCGATGTGACCATCCGGCTCAGCAGGACTGGTTCGTAGCAGCTATGGCCCTGGGGATGAAGCTGTTCCTGAGTCTGGAGGTGCGGGCGTAGAAGGCCTTGTATCGTCTGCCCGATGGAAGGAGTTCGAACAGACTGTTGCAGGGGTGTGAAGAGTCTTTGTGGATGCTGGTGGCTTTTCTGAGGCATCGTGTGTTGTAGATGCCCTCCAAAGCTGGTAGCTGTGTTCCGATGGTCCTCTGAGCTCTATGGACTACCCGCTGAAGAGCTTTCCTCCCTGCCTCCGTGCAGCTGAGGTACCACACAGGGATGCCATGTGTTAGGATGCTCTCTATGGTGCAGCGGTAGAAGGTCGTCAGCAGCTGTTGGGGTAGACCAGACTTCTTCAGTGTTCTTAGGTAGAACAGTCGTTGCTGTGCCTTCTTGACCAGCGCAACAGTGTTATTGGACCATGTTCGATCCTCCGAAATGTGAGTGTCCAGAAACTTGAAGCTGGACACTCTCTCCACACTGTCCCCGTTGATAAAGATCGGGGCGTATTCCCCGTTATGTGACCTACGGAAGTTGATGATCAGCTCCTTGGTCTTGGTGGTATTTAGGGACAGGTTGTTATCGTTGAAAAAATATCGTTGAATAAAAGGCGTTGAAGGTAATTAACACATCGGATGGATTAAAGGACTAACATCACCTATAGACAAAACATTTATGTACTTCAAATAAGATTTATGTTTAGGCTGAGGGTTCAGAAATAAAATTGTTACAAACATCTGCTGAACACCTTGATGAAAATACAGACTCAATTACACCTCAAAGAAACTAGATTAAAAATATTCTGTCTTGCCTTGCTACAAACAGCAGTTTGGGGAATCAGCTGAGGTCAGGCTACAACTGTGGGCAGTGAAACAGTTAACATTTCAGGTCAAAGATGAAGGGTCCCAAATCTACCTGCGCCAAGCATTATGTGATGAGGGAAAATCCGATCCATATTCTAGTCCTAACTGGACTTTGCAGGTGCAGTCAACAGTCCTGCATGGAACTGGAAGCATGGTGTATGCTGGTGAGGACAGGTGAAGCACCCTCCCATTTTAGTCCATGATGGATTGTGGGCAGTTTATGGGTGAATGCTAAATTCCACCCAAATACAAACTGTAAATAGTTGGCAACCAATAATGACCTGGTGACGCCCCACCAATAATATCCCATCAACCAGACAGCAGCTCATTTCTTCTACAATCAGGTTGAGTTTCTTTAACTAATCTCTGGACATAATTATCCCCAATCCCGACATCCTTTCATCCAACATCAGCAGCACAAAACTTGTGGCAAAGATCTTTTGGGCCCAACAGACTTGAGACATGGTATCAATCCACACAATTTAACATTGATCAGCCTATCCTATCCTTTGTCCATTGGGCCCTTTTCCTGCTTCCCTTTAGACATGCTTGTGCTTGCAAACCTCCACCATCGCACCATTCCAATTTCCAGATCGTTGTTCGATTAAAGATGGCTGGCTCAGATTCTGCACTGGATTTAGTAATGATTACATTGTAAAGATGATCCTTGTTTTGGATACAGTGCTATATGTACTCAGATGTTTCACCTGATCATTCTTTTGGCTCAGAGGTGCCAAGGCCAAATGCAGTATTGCTAGGCATCAGTCAAACATGACAAACGTGTTTACCATTTGACTCAACTCATTGCATAGCCACCTCTAAGTCAGGAAGATTGTGGCTTGAATATCCACTTCAGCAACTTGACTATATAACCCACACCTATAATCCAGTAACCACTATAGGAGTGTCGGATTAATTGATTCTGGTATTCATGTTGGAAATCTGAAATAGAAACTAAAAATGCAGGAAACAGCAGCCAGTCAGCATTTTTGGAAAGAGAAAAAGAATAACAATTTCAGGTTGGAGACTTTCTCTCAAAACTGGGAAAGATATATATATATATGGCAAAGGTGGTCTCACACTTGAAGCATTAACTCAGTTTCTGTTTCCACAGAGGCTGCCTAAGCTGCCAAGTATTTTCAGCATTCTGTGATAAATTCCTTTGTTGTGATGTCAAAACTAGGTAGGTGATGTTTGCTTGTAGAGGCAAGCAACCGCTCAGAATGTTCTCCAGTACAGTTCTCCAGTTGAATAGGTCATATTCTGCCCTCAAAAACACCACCAAAGCAGATCATTTTCCAGCTCCTCAAAGCTGTTAGTGCAATCTTGTTTTGAAAAGTGATTATTGTATTTATGATTAGAATATTGTGCTCGCTGGATTACAAGACTCACTGAGTCTGAAGGGTCTCGACCCAAAACGTCACCCATCCCTTCTCTCCAGAGATGCTGCCTGTCCCGCTGAGTTACTCCAGCTTTTTGTGTCTATCCATTGAGTCTATACTGGCTCCAAGTTAAAACAATGCTGTTCAGTTCCACTCCACTGCCCTCACTCGTGATTCTGACAATTATTTTCATTAAAGATACTGACGCAACACCCCATTGAATGCCACAATTGATTATGCACTATCAATGGTTATTGGGAACAATTTCAGCTCTACTTTTATATTTAATAGTTTTAAATACCTAGATTTTCTTGCAACCTCTGTTCCAAGGACCACAATCCAACTTTCCGAGTATATCTATATACAAAAACTGTCTCTTGACCCTAGAGAAATTTTAGTAAATCACTTCTGCACCCCCTAAAGCTTTTACATATTTTCTAAAGAATGGCTCCGTGAGCAGGCATAATGCTTTCTTTAAAGCCCAATTAGAACGTAATAAAGGTTCATCATGGCTTCATACACAAAGCTAAGAATCCTAGACACCGTTTTAAAATCACTTTCTCAACCTGCCCTTTTACTTTCATAAAAGCAAGTCCACATCTCGTTGTGCTTTCACTTAGAACTGTCCCCTCTATTTTATATTGCCTTTCCTCATTCTCTAACAGAATTTTTCTCGGTATTAATCTCCATCGGCCACCTATTTACCCATCCCATCTGGCTGCCCAAATCTTTCTAGTCTTTTACTATCTTACACTCAGTTTGACGGCACCAAGTTTCATGTCACAAAACAAAGTTAGAAAATATGCCCAATACAAAATTAAAGATACTTTAGAATCAGTTATCTTATTACCAACACATGGAACAGCATTTTCCTCCTGTTCTACCTACGAGGTTAAAAGATACGGCAACACTATCTTGAGCAGGGGAGCGCTGCCTGGCATCCTGCCCAAAATTTATCTCCAACTTAACAATATACTGTTGTTTGCAAGATATTGGTGTGCAAATTTGATTACATTTCGTAGTTAATTCATTGGTTTTGTTCTGGTGCAGTTTACTGCAACATTTGGGAAACTTCTGTGACATTGCAGAATAGATATTCCAAAAAGTAGCAATCCAGCAAACCCATAACTTAAAATGGAAGTAGAAGTAACCGCGATGCACAAAGAAACATTATTTACCTGAAATCCCCACCACTGGTGCTGTCTAACCATTTTCGTGAGAAAGGCCTACGTGTACTTCACAATCTCAAGACAACAAAGCTGATCAATGTGGAAAACAGAAGCCAATGTGCACTCAGCAAGATCTCACACACAGCAACATTTGAATGGACAGGTAATTTTGTTATCAATTTAGAGATAAAATGCTAATGTGGACAACAGGACAAGCTTCACTTTTTAAAAAAGAAAGTGCCATGCGATACTTTGTGCTTCTGCCAATTTTTAAAGGCAGCACTTCTGACAAAAATACGAATTGAAATTGGATCAGAGCAATTTGAAGATAAATTCATCTTTTAATTGCTTTGATTTTTTTTAGGATATGTGGATGGGCGCAGACAATTTCTTTAATTTAATGTTTATCCCTATTTGCCCTCTAGAAGACGGTAGTAAGCTGCCATCTTGGGACACTGAAATCAGGAGTTACAGCATATTGATCAAGTGACAAGGAAACAACATTTCCAAGTCAGGATGGTGTGACATGAAAGGGTATTTGTTGGCTCCCAGGTGTCTGCTGGTTTTATTTGTCCCAATGATGAATGACAATAGCTTTCAAAATAAATTTTAAAATGATTGACAGTGCCATCTTCATATGCGTATATACCAAAGCCATCAGTGCAGAGAGGGGGTTTGGGGAGGGGTAGGGTATGCATAGAATGTCAATATAATAGGGTGCTTTGTCCTGATGAAATTGTACTTATCCAGGCATTCCTGACCCGAGCATTGTAGTTTGTGGGAAGGGTTGGAAAGTCATGAGCAGTGACAGGTATTGTAGAATATCCACTTGAATGTGTAGCTGTTTTTAATCAAAGCCAAAACACCAAGGTAATTCATTTACGCCGATTTGATTACTTCAATGTTAAAGCTCCTTTAGGGCACGCAATCAGTCAAATGCTACCTTGTCACTGAAGGCACCTTGCACCTGCAATTCAACTTCTATGCCCACAAATTCTCGATAATAATAAACCAATATCAATATTTGATTCACAGGCTATAATGAGGTCTGGAGTCAGTCCAGAGGAACTTTTACTGTGTGCATCAATGAGGTAGGAATTGTGATGACACCTTCCACTGCTTTGATTGATCGTGTATTTTTACAATACTGGAGCGATTTTGAGGAACAAGATTATTATTCAGGTTTTTACACCAATACACTGTTTTAACAGAAATTTACCCTTCATGTGAAACCTTATAAATAACAGATATGAATTAGATAACTTCAAGACCAAAAGTCAAAAACTTTTTTCATGAGACAAATTTTCAGCGTTTTACCACCATTTTCGACACCAAAAATGTGACATAAAAAATCTGCCACATTTAGTCATGAATATTTAATTCATAAATAAACTTCATATGGCCCCTCATACATATACGTTTTGATAATGATCTAGGGAAATATCTTCATCAATACCAGAACGATACAGTAACATGTCTGGTATTCTGCCCAGCAAAGATCCGGTAACGATCATTGTGCTTAGTGTCCATTGTCACAACGACCGTTATCAGGGTCGGTCCCTCCGTAAGTTAAACCACGAAGGCTCCAAACCTCTACTGCTTTTCACAAATCCCAACAAGGTATCCTATGGTAGTAGTGATTTTGGGGTGAGTTAATTATTTTTTCTTATATTCAAATGTAATATATCAAAAAATCGTGGTGTCAAAAACATAACGGCCGTTTATGATATATTTTCCGACTTTTTAAAGCCAAACATTTCTTTTGGGGAGCATAAATTGGTCATCAAAATTAAGAATCTGAGCCAATCTTCAGTTTGGCAACACACTGTCTCTTGTTTACCTTTCATACGAACCAAGTCGCTAACTTCATTCCTTCGTGTCAACTCCGGAAGCTCCATAACGACCATGACAGAGACAAAAAACATCAGACCCATGTCAGCTACAAAGCTGTTACAGTGTCTATGTGAATACTGTGCAAATATAAACTTTTTCCTGCAGTCCCTGAACATGAAATGCCTTCAAGTAGGTCACAACAGTCTGAAGAACAAGGTATTTTTATTATATGTATGTATCAAATACGACTTGGTAATTTGTTTCAGACTTTTCTTCAGATGGAGGAAGGATCTCAACTCTCAACAGAGCCATTCCAGCACTCTGTGAAACATCACCTACCCACGCTCTCCAGAGATGCTGCCCGACCCGCCGAGCCACTCCAGCACTCTGTGAAACATCACCTACCCATGCACTCCAGAGACGCTGCCCGGCCCGCCGAGCCACTCCAGCACTCCGCAAAACGCTACCTATCCATGTCCTCCAGAGATGCTGCCCAAACCGCCGAGCTACTCCAGCACTCTGAAACGTCACCTATCCGTGTTCTCCAGAGATGCTGCCTGTCCCGCTGAGTTACTCCAGCACTCTAAAATGTCACCTATCCGTGTTCTCCAGAGATGCTGCCTGTCCCGCTGAGTTACTCCAGCACTCTGAAACGTCACCCATCCATGTTCTCCAGAGATGATGCCTGACCCACTGAGTTACTCCAGCACTGTGAAACATCACCTATCCATGTTTGCACATGGTCACCCCATTTCAGGGCACCACAAAGTTTGGGACACATGGCTTCACAGGCGTTTGTAATTGCTCAGGTGTGTTTAATTGCCTCCTTAATGCAGGTATAAGAGAGCACTCAGCAGTTCCTCCAGTCTTTCCATCACCTTCGGAAACTTGTATTGCTGTTTATCAACACGAGGACCAAAGTTATGCCAATGAAATTTGCCTTTAGTTACAAATGAAGCCAAAGGTACAATGTATTGTAACGTAGGTTTTTCTTACGCAATGCGGGTCGCGGTGTCCACTCAGATGGATGTAGTATTCTACTACATAAACAGGTGAATGAAGTGGAAACAGACTTTGCAATTTTATTGTTCCATGTGGTATTCATAAACATAAAAAGGAATAAGAAATACGTGCCAAAATGTATTTGTGTATTCTGATGCCATTTTCTAAAACTTGCCATGACTAAATAACTTTTCTTATATTTTTTGTTGATACTATGTTAGTCATGAACCCAATAAAGTGCTTGTCAACTTTTTTGATGGAATTTGAAATTTGACCCGCTATCATATCATATCATATATATACAGCCGGAAACAGGCCTTTTCGGCCCTCCAAGTCCGTGCCGCCCAGCGATCCCCGTACATTAACACTATCTTACACCAACTAGGGACAATTTAAAAAAAAAACATTTACCCAGCCAATTAACCTACATACCTGTACGTCTTTGGAGTGTGGGAGGAAACCGAAGATCTCGGAGAAAACCCACGCAGGTCACGGGGAGAACGTACAAACTCCTTACAGTGCAGCACCCGTAGTCAGGATCGAACCTGAGTCTCCGGCGCTGCATTCGCTGTAAAGCAGCAACTCTACCGTTGCGCTACCGTGCCGCCACGGTAATTCAGACAAAGTTTGCTCCAAGCAATTCCCACCTCATTGGAATGATATTATGTTACTGTTCTATTGCCTTAACAGGGATTGGACTGGAGCACAAATCATTAGCAATTCAACAGGGATATTGCCAGGGCCCATTACCAATGTAGTAGCTAGTGAGCGAAGCTGTTCCTTGATATTAGAATAAATATGATAGTGGTCACACGAAGAGGCTAGGATGGATCTGACTAAAGTTGATCACCAATATTTCAGTTGTCTTGTATTCATGCTGGTCTCACTATCGAAGATTGGCAAACACATGTAACATTCACTCATCTGTTACTTAAATGGTCACTTACATCCAGGTTTAGGTATGCAATGACTAATTATCTTTGACCCAATCCATTTGTTGTACTCTTAATCTAAACGATACATGCTATTTCTATGTATTGTAACATCACCGACACCTCATTTTTGGTACACTTAAGTGCTGAACATGGCATATTCTTATTGAATATCACCCCTTACTGAACTTAAGTTGATTAACTGATTTTATGGAAATAGCAGAGTGAAGTATACTGGGCTGGAAGTCCACAATACCTCATTAATGCTCATTTTTGAGCAGTTGGACCCTCAGCAGTTAAATCCTTCCTCCAGCATAATGGTAGAGTGGCACAAATTGTCACAGTGAAGATGGGACAGTGTCTGTCTGCACTCCTTATGCTATATATATACTCCAATATACTGCACTCCAGTATATCTAATACTTTTGTAACTTTACATGGCAACTCTTGCGTACTTGTACTGTATACAAAACAAAGAATTATCACTGTACCAAGTACAGGTGACAATAAAGTATCAAAATCTTTTAAAAACTTGGACACAAAAAGTCACTACAAGTAGAAGCTACACCCTTTTGGGCAAATAACCAACCCCCATGTCCTTGGTTGCACCTGTTCCAGGTGTAGCTTACAGGCATCACCAGCCCTAACTGCACTGAAAATCAACTGCCCTCAGAATTGGCTTAGCAAATCCATGCTGTATCTTAACTTCTTGCAGCAGAGGCAAGGGGGACAGCTCACCATCACCTTCCCAGGTTGAAAGGTAGTGGGGAGTAAAATACTTGTGAACAAAGATCTATATTTTAAGAGTTCATCTGAAATGTTTTCAACATTTGACTCCCAAGAAGCAGAGTAATTACCAATTACTGATCAGCCGCTGTGAAGAGACAGAATTTCTAGGTTTGGCCAGGGATAACAGCATTTTACAATATTTGAATACTCCTGTTTTGAAAATGCCCTACAGGCATTAATTTAGCAGTTGAAAGACAGAACCGATGATAATTACCATCTATATTTAGCACCAACAACAAACTAGTCAGGACAAAGCGACAATGCACTGAATATCTTGTAGTTACATATTAAGCATTAACATTTTAATTTATAGTTTAAACAAGGAGTGGCTGCTTTAATTTATGTTTAATTTTAACCCAAAGGCATCACTGCAATTCTATTCCTATGTGTTTAGTAACTGCTCAGATCGCGAATCAATGCAATGAGGAAGACGTTCATTTCTTGCAAAATATCAGGAAGTAAACAAGCCACAAATGCATATGTGCTTACTGTTAAAATTACCACAGCTCATTGGTTAAAGTTAAACTGGAGGGTGGCTCCACCTGGGAATATTCATATCTCCAAGTCATAAAAATCCCACCACACAAGAGAAAAGAAACAGGCATTTAACTATTTGTGCCGGTGCCATCATTCAATAAAATCATGGTTCATCTTTTATCTTTGCGCTATCTTTCCGCCCTAGCCCCACATCTATCGATTCACAATACCCAAAGTATAAAATTGGCATAAAATTCCAATATTTATTGCCTTCTCATTGAAGAAATCTCTTCTCGTCTGTCTTGAATGGTCAATGCCTTATGTTTTGATCTTGATCCTTGTTCAGGACATCCAAGTCAAGGGAAACAGCAGCTCTGAATTTACCCTATCAAGCTTCCTTACAATTATGTATATTTCAATGAGATCGCCTCATTTTTCTAAACTCCAGAGAATATAGACCAGTCTGATTGAGATTACAAGAGACTCTCGATGCTGTAATCTGGAGCAAAAACAAATCAGTGCTTTGAGCAACATCTGTGGAGGCAAAGGGATGGTCAACACTTTGGGTCAAGTCCCATATCAGGATTAAGTGTAGAGGGGAGAAAGTCAGCACAAAGAGTTGCGAGGGAGGTGCATGCCAGGGGCTGGCAGGCAATAGGTGCAACCAGGCAAGGAGGGAGATGGAGTCACCTAGGTGAGAAGTGGAGTTGGGAGACGGCAGCTGGTGGGTGACAGGCAAGGACACAAGGGGAGTGAATAAAAGCAAATGGATGGAGCCAGGTGGGTGGTAAGAGAAGAAGAAACGCTGCAGATGTTGGAATCCATTAAGGAAAGCGATAAATGAAACCAGATAAGGGAGGGATGATGGGCAGATGGAACCAGTTGAGGAAAGGGGTAGGATACCAAGTGTGTGGGTGATAGCAGATTGAATCAGGTTCGGGGGGGGGGGGATGAGAAAGAGATGAAACTGGGCAGCAGAGGCTGGAAAAGAAAGGGAAAAACTTGGGTGGATCAGGAGAGAAAGAAAGTAGGGTGTGTGAAATTGGAAAATTCAATGTTCATATCATTGGGAGGTAGACAATCCAGGCAGAATCTCATGTCACCTTCACCAAGTTCCACGATTGCCCGCCAGCTCCTTCATCTTGCTTCTTTGTCTGACATCCCTCTACACTCTTAATCCTGATGCCGGATTATGATCCAAAGTGTTGACTAACCCATTGCCTGACCTGAATTTCTCCAGCAGTTTTTAAAATTTGATTTATGACAAACCTGCCACCTCTGAATAAAACTGGTGAACCTTCGTTGCACTTTCTCCATTACACACATACATAGGGAGACCAGATCTACACATAATATTTGAGAAACCATCAGAGACATATAATTAGAGCAAGATACCTCTTATTCAAATCCTCTTGCAATGGAAGCAAACATACTGTTTGCCTCTAACTGATTGCCAACTTTCTCATTTGTGCTCCAGTACACCCAAGTCCCTTGGAACTTTCAGTCTCCAAACATTTAAGAAAAATGTTTTTCATTTTTCTATCCAAAGAGAATGGCCTCCCAATTATACTCCATTCTTCACTTAGCTTCTTGAAACCAAAGGCTTCTCCCTTTCATCTTCATAGCCCAAAATATCACCTGGCTTAGAGCCAACAATATTATGACCACACCATCTTATCTTTAGCTCTCCTCCATTAAATTAAAATTAAAGACTGGAAGGTGACGAGTAGAGACAGGAGACTGCAGATGAAATCTGATAAGGAAGGTAATAAGTGTAACCAGATAGTGGAGAGATGATGGAACAAGATGAGGCAGTGGAACGAGGCTGGGTGATGGGAGACAGGGATGGGGATTGACAGAACCTGCAAGAATTAGAAGGAAAGATATTGGAACTGAGGGTGAACGTTACCCAATCTTGGAAAATTCAACATTCATACCATTGGGTTGTATATTATCAATAAGAAATGTTGGTCTTCTAGTTTGTTGTTTGCCCTCTCCACAGCATGGGAGATAACAGAGGAGAGGTGTGAGAACAAGGGAAGTTGTTCTGCTTCCGGTGCCCCGTGCAGATGGCTGTACTGACGAGAGCTCCGAGTCAACTCAGCAAACTTGTGTGGATTTACTTTTTACTACTTGCTCTTTTTGCACATACTGTACTATCACATGTTCAGTATGATCGACAGACACTTTTGGAGATAGGAACGTCAGCCAAAGTGGACTTTAAGCCAGCTATTGATAACACAGACGACGGCCTCCCCTGGCTATTTTGTCTACCTGCACGGCAGAGGAGGAAAGCAAAGAGAGGGAAGCGTGCTGGTGCTCTGTGCAGAAGCCGACGAAGAAGTAACAAACCCCCTCTGCCCAGCATTCTGTTAGCTCATGTGCAATCCCTGGACAATAAATTAAACGAGTTGCGCGCACGGATCGAACACCATCAGGACATTAAGAACTGCTGTGTTCTGGCGTTCACGGAGACGTGGCTGGAGACCAGCGTACCCGACTGTGCCGTCACTCTGGAGAGGTTTTCCGTCTACCGACAAGACAGAACGAAGGACTCAGGCAAGTCGAGAGGAGGGGGAGTGTGCTTTATGGTTAATTCTTCGTGGGCCATGGATGTCTGCGTTTTAAATATACACTGCTCCCCGGTTCTGGAGCTGCTGACCATTAAAGCTAGACCTCTCACCTCCCCAGAGAGTTCAGTCCTCCTTACTGCTGCTTACATCCGCCCTCAGGCTGATAAATCTCTAGCCCTGGACGAACTGTATGTGATTGTAAATGAGCTGGAGAAGTCCCATCCTGAGGCTGCGTTCATTGCTCTGGGAGACTTCAACAGAGCTAATATGAAGAAGGTTCTCCCAAAATACTTCCAACATATCACTTTTCCCACTAGGGGAGAGCATACCCTGGACCATTGTTACACCCCATTCAGAGACTGTTATAAGCCGCTCCCTCGTCCTGCTTTTGGTAAGGCAGATCACTGTTCCATTCTACTGTTGCCTGCATAAAGGCAGAAACTAAAACAGGAAAAACCGGTTTCCAGGGTCATATATAAATGGAACAATGAGGTTGATGAGGCCTTACAGGACTGCTTTGACACAACTGACTGGCAGATGTTTGAAGACGCAGCAGAAGGCAATCTCAACGAATACACAGACTGTCTTAGGCTACATAAGTAAGTGCATCGATGATGTGGTTCCAAAAGCCACCATCTGCACTTACCAAATCAGAAACCCTGGGTCGGACGGGAAATCCGTGCTAAACTTAAAGCACGGACTACTGCCTTCAACTCAGGCGACCTCAACGCCTACAAGGTAGCCGGATATGACCTCCGGAAGTCCATCAGGAAAGCCAAGAGAGACTACAGAAACAAAGTGGAATCTAACTACTACCGGTCGGACTCCAGACGCATGTGGAGTGGATTACGCTGCGTCACAGACTACAAAGGGAAAAACAGGAGCACTGTTCAGCCTACCGCATCGCTCTCGGACGAGCTTAACACCTTTTACGCCCGGTTCGATGCAGACAACACAGCGCCCACCATGAGTCCACAGGTGTGCAGGGGGACTACCACACTGTCCTTACAAACGGCAGACATGAGGCGGTCCTTCAAAAAGGTCAATGACCGCAAAGCTCCAGGGCCGGATGGTATTCAAGGGCGGGCCCTCAGAGCGTGCTGATCAACTGGCAGGGGTGTTCACCAACATCTTCAACCTCTCTCTGAGTCAGTCTGTGGTTCCCACCTCCTTCAAAGCATCCATCATCGTTCCTGTCCCAAAGAAACCAGTAACTTCCTGTTTAAATGACTACCGTCCTGTCGCACTGACATCATGAAGTGCTTCGAGCGACTAGTCAAAACTCACATCTGCTCCTCTCTCCCTGACACCTTGGACCCTCTTCAGTTTGCATATAGACCAAACAGGGCCACGGACAATGCCATCACCATGGCAATACTTACTGCGCTCACCCACCTGGACAAAGGATATACATATGTGAGAATGCTCTTTATTGACTACAGCTCGGCATTCAACACTATTATTCCCTCAAAACTCGTCTCCAAGCTCCTTGATCTTGGACTGGAGACCTCCATCTGCGGATAGATATTCGATTTCCTGACGGGCAGGCCCCAGGTGGTGGGAATTGGCAGCCACACCTCTTCCTTGCTCAGTCCTCTCCTGTACTCCCTGTTCACGCACGACTGTACTGCTAAGCACAGCTCAAACAGCATCCTAAAGTTTGCTGACAACACGACCATCTTGGGCCTCATCGCAGACAACAATGAGACGGCCTACAGAGAGGAGGTAAAGGCACTAAACAGATGGTGCCAGGAAAATAACCTCTCTCTCAATGTCAGCAAAACTAAACAGATGATCGTGGACTACAGGAGACAGTGGGGGAGTGGACACCTCCCCATCCACATTGGTGATGCTGAGGTTGAAAGGGTCAGCAGCTTTAAGTTCCTCGGTGTGCACATCACTGAGGACCTTTCCTGGACATTGCACACGGACACAATAACAAAGAAGGCCCACCAGCGGCTCTTTTTCCTGAGAAGACTGAGGAAGTTTGGCATGAACGCCAACATCCCCACAAACTTCTGCAGATGCACCATCGAGAGCCTGCTGACGGGCTGCATTAGTCTGGTACGGGAACTGTTCTGCCCACAGCCACAAATCACTACAGAGAGTGGTGAAGACGGCACAGCACATCACTGGCAACTGTCTCCCGGCCATTCAGAACATTTTCTACTGGTGGTGCCTGCGGAAGGCACGCAGCATCATCAAGGACCACAGCCACCCAGCACGCAGGCTGTTCTCCTTGTTACCGTCAGGCAGACGATACAGGAGTATGGCTGCGCGTACCACCAGACTTAAGAACAGTTTCTACCATCAGGCCATCAGGCTTCTGAACTCATAAACACATTTCAAATCATACATGTTGATTATTTTTAATATTGTCTTTTTACCTATTTTTAATATTGTCTTTTTACCTTACTAATGTCATTTTTTAAATCTTATTTATCCTTGGAGTATTACTGCTGAGGTGACCCGTTGTCTTGTCAAATGCATTTCATTGTACCGTTGACCCTGTGCTAACCTACATATGACAAATAAAATTTGTTATTATTATTATTAAATGATATGTAACCAGGTTAGAATGGCCATTGTGGACAGACTGCAGGAGCTTTACAAAATGATCGTCTAATCTACTCATGGTCACAACAATGTAGAGGAGGCCACAGAATGCACTGATTGCAACAGAATCACAGACAAAGTTGGAGGTGCATGTGAATCATTGTCAGAGTGGAAGGGCTGTTAAGGTATCTGGATGGTTGCAAAGGAGACGTGTTGCATCTCCTACAGTTATAGATGAAAATGCCAAGGGACAGTGAGGGGGTAGGGAGTCACAGAGTAGGGAGTCACAGAGTAGTCCCTGGGGAAGGCAGAAAGAGGGAGAGGAGGAGAATGTGATTAGTGGTGGGATCCCAGTGGATCTGGCAGAATTAAGTGTGGTGTACTGGATGCTGAGATTGGTAGGCAAAGGGCAAGGGCCAGCTAAACTTACACCTGCGCTGTCTGGGAGGAAGAGTGAGAGTAGAAGTCTGGGAAATGGAGCACATGTGCACCACAGAGGGAAAACTATGTTTCCTGAAAAAGAAGGCTATTTCACATGTCCTGGAACGAAGAGCCTCATCTTGAGAAGAGATGTAGCAGAGACAGTAACCGATAGAAAGGAATTATGTCCTTGTAGGAAACAGGGTGGGAGAAGATCTAGTCAAGATAGCCATGGGAGTCCTTGGGTTTACAATAAATGTCATTAGATAGTTTGCCCCCTTAGATGAAGGCAACGAGATCCAGAAAAGAAAGATGTCATAAATGGTTCAAATGATTTTGAGAATATGATGGAAGGCAGTGAAAATCTTAGTTTTGTCCATGAGTGCAGGAAACCATTCCAATGCGATCATCAATGTGGCAGAGATGAAGTTGGTGAGTGCTGCATTGTAGGTTTGGTATGTAGCTCATGTAGCTAAAACAAAAAATCATGATTTAAAAAAAAATCGGTTCCAGCTCAGGCCTGCACCCAAGTGCTGACTTCTCCATGGCTACTTCATATTTTAAAACTTACTACTTAAAAATCCATTGATTTTTAATTTCAAAACTACCATGTGAGGATTTGAACATGGGATGCTGGATATTTAGTCCACTCTTAGAATAACAAACATAAAATGTTGGAGTAACTCTGAGTCAGGAAGGAAGGAAGAATGCAGGTACAGCAGGCAGTGAAGAAAGCCAATGGAATGTTGGGCTTCATAACAAGAGGAGTTGAGTAAAGGGGCAAAGAGGTCCTTCTGCAGTTGTACAGGGCCCTAGTGAGACCGCACCTGGAGTACTGTGTGCAGTTTTGGTCTCCAAATTTGAGGAAGGATATTCTTGCTATTGAGGGCGTGCAGCGTAGGTTCACTAGGTTAATTCCCGGAATGGCGGGACTGTCATATGTTGAAAGACTGGAGCGACTAGATGAGAGGGAATCTTATCGAAACGTATAAGATTATTAAGGGGTTGGACACGTTAGAGGCAGGAAACATGTTCCCAATGTTGGGGTAGTCCAGAACAGGGGGCCACAGTTTAAGAATAAGGGGTAGGCCATTTAGAACAGAGATGAGGAAAAGCTTTTTCAGTCAGAGTTGTGAATCTGTGGAATTCTCTGCGTCAGAAGGCAGTGGAGGCCAATTCTCTGAATGCATTCAAGAGAGAGCTAGATAGAGCTCTTAAGGATAGCGAAGTCAGGGGGTATGAGAAGGCAGGAACGGGGTACTGATTGAGAATGATCAGCCATAATCACATTGAATGGCTCGAAGGGCCGAATGGCCTACTCCTGCACCTATTGTCTATTGTCAGGCAGAACAATAAAGTGGAGGGCTGCACCACCACATTACACCATTGAACAACTTAAATCAGGGGAGCTGAGACCAGAATTGAAGGAGCACAGATCTTGGTGGATAGTTTGAGGTTATAGAGATCGCAATCCAGCAGATTGCAAAATACTTTATTCTTTGTGCATATTGTAGTCATTAGCTTGTCAGTTCAAAAGTTATTTTCTTTGGTCATACCAGTGAAGACCACTGATCAGAAACATCAAGTCCATTTCTCTCTCCAATTATGTTGCCTTACCTGCTAAGTATTTCCAGCATTTAATTTGTATTTATTCTACAATTCAAAGGCAAGTCCAATTGTGTGTATTTTGGAAAAGACAATTGATGAAAATTGCAACACAGGTGGGAGCTACCCAACATAGTATGTTGAACATACCGTACATATATATTTAAGAAACTAAACACAAAAGCACCAGGTTGAGACTCCAAATTTAGCCGAACCATTTATCCTTGAAACAAGAATGGTGTCATTCAGATTGCCTGAAAACCATTTAACGGAGAGGAGATTGCAGCCCCATTTTTGTTGGGACTTAGTTTTAACTTTACGATCAGATCTAACACTCATCCATGTTCTCCCTTTCATGTGGCCGACTTGCACGCCAATAGGATGACTAACCAGCAGAATAAGTACAAACCTCATGTTAAGCGCACTGTGTGGTTAGCCACGGAGAATCAATGCCAAGCAGAGTTCTATTGCTTGCAGAAGGTATCGTCAATTATTGCAACTCATGCCTGCATTTACTAACATCCTTCTGGGCAACAGAATCACTGGCCCTCTCCACATGCGCCTTTGTGAATCGTCTGTGCTGGAGCCAAATGATGTTTTGGGAACAATGAACTAGGAGGCTGTCTAGTCCTTCAAACCAGCTTTAATTAGAATGTAGTTAGCATATGGCTTAACTACAATTACTAGCTTTAGATCCCAACTCTTAATAAGAAACTTTCAGTCTCAGTTTCGAATGTCCAACCTTCAGGGGAGTGTTCCATGCTTTCCACCTCTTTGTGTGGAAAAAGTTCTCCCTCACAACTCTTCTGAATGACCCAGTTCTTAGTAATCCTGGTCGAGAGATTGGTTAAGAAATACTTTTTTTTCAGTAATGCCCAGAAAGGAACCTCTATTCAACATCTCAGCTGTAAGATGCACCTCCAACAATGTATTCCCCCTCTCCCCAGACCATGATCTATACTAACACTTCAGTCACGCTGTAACAGAAAGATTAAACAAGACATTGTGGAAGCTTGCTCTGCACAAAATGTCTACAGTTTTGGTTTCCCCCACATTAGCTCCCCACTCTTTGAAACCATCACATTAATTGCAAAGTTCACTGCCCAATTTATGAAAATTGCTTTCAAATAAAAGTTCTTTATTCTAAAACATTATAATTAAGTGCTGAAGTTGACTTTCTAGCCTCTGTCTTTTAGCCTTATTGAGGAGCAGAACTTAAGAACAGCATCTTCCAAACCAACTCACCACAACATAGACGGGTTTCTCGTACGGCTCTCCTACGGGGAGCCAGCCATTTGTGCCTCGTCTCCTGCTGATTCTCTGCTGTTTACTCTCCAAGTGGCCTGTGCCAGCTTTACTCTGCTGGGCAGGTGAAGAACGGCTGGACTTGGAACCGCTGGGTGATTTGGTGCTCTGAGGGCACTCACGGCTCAGCTTCAGCATAGACAAGGTGTGGGGTCTTGTGGCTGAGGTTATGTCCAAACCAGGGCACTGGATATAGGGAACAGTTTCAGCAGCAGAAGGAGCTGTGGGCACAGGGCAGCCCGAGAGAGGATTTGCTGGTGACACTGGATGACCCGTGACTGGCGTGGTTACACTGAGCGGCTCCAGGGACTTGTACTCGTCTAGAAAGCAAAAGAGAAAAGGATTAAACATCAGTCTAAAGGTTTCAAAGCCAAAACATCATATGTCCATTTCCTTCCACAGATGCTGCCTGATCCGCTGACTTCCTCATTTGTGTTTTGCTCAAGATCCTAGCATCTGCGGTCTCGTGTCTCAAGATTTAAATGCTAATGGTTTCATTTCATCAATGTAAATGCAAATGGCAGCAATCTAAAGGTATTATTGGCCTACTGCTGTTCCTGTTAGGACTTCCAGCCAAAAATGTTGTATACAAATACTCATAATACTGCATACCTTACCCATACAACTAAATTATTAACTGTTGGATACCTCATCAGATACCATCACCCAAACACTGCTTATATAAACATGGATTTTTTCTCATCCCTAAAAAGACATTGAACTTCTCATTATTTGCACAAGAGCTATGAAGCTCCCAGTCATTTTACACCTGCTGCAATGCTGTAGAATGCCCATTGCATTACCGTGGCTTGGTTATACACCAACCATTTCTTTAAAAGAGATATTTTGTGACTTCCAATTGCTTCCCTTCCCTTCACATACTGGGTGGAGCACAATTCAATGCTAGGAATTAGAACACTTTCCAAATTTAATACCCTCTTACCAATGGTGGGACAACTTTGTCATTCAACTGGTCACTTAGCATTGATGCAATTTAAGTCAATTTATGTGCCAAGCCTTAGGTGATGGATTCTGTTTTGTGCAAACCAAAAGCCCAGGGGATTATTTTAAATGCCAGTAGCTAACTTGTTCTGAGTTTGCAGTTTCACATTACCTTTAGGACCAACCAGACTTCAGAATAGTAATTGGATGCAGACAGCTGCACGCTTCATGCAGGTAATAATATGGCTGATGCACACAGATCTTGCTGTGATTAAAGCTGGTGCAGAACAGCAACATATTATAAAACATTTTGAAAAGGGACAACAGGAATGATCCTTTTCAATTACTAGCAACTGAGGAACAGTACTAATATGCTTAATAAGTTTGAGTATGCCCAGGCCCAAAGGACTGGATTTCTGATGTGCATGTGATATGGCCTCTCCTGCTTGCCATCATCAATCTCTTCTCTGGACATGACGGACGTCAAACAATGAAAGTCCAAATCCATGCTCATGCTATCCCTCAAAAGGTGGCAACCGTAAATTCTTAAAAAGGTGCCTGTATTCAAGAATACATGCAGGAAGATTGTTACCCGCAGCTTGACAAATTTAATTCTTATATTCACACCACTCGAGGCACAAGAGATTACAGATGCTGGCATCCATAGCAAATAAAAGGTGAGTGGCTGGAGAAATTTAGCGCTTTAGGCAGCATCTGTGGAGGAAAATGCACAGTCGATGTCTTGGGTTGAGATTCGGTGTGTCTCCAGTGACTCTTAAACTTTTACAGATGCACCATAGAAGGCATCACAACTTGGTTTGGGAACAGCTCTGCCCAAAACCGCAAGAAGTTTCAGAGAGCAGTTGATGTCACCTAGTTCATCACACAGACCAGATTCCATCTACTGCATGCTGCCTTGGAAAAGCAGCCAACATAATCAAAGACTTGTCCCAACCCAGTCATTCCTTCTCCCTGCTCCCATCTGGCAGAATATCCAGAAGCTTGAAAGCAGGTACCACCAGGCTCGAGAGCAGCATTTCCCCCCCATCAGGCCTCTGAACGGTCCTTCCATAAGTTAGAGAACTGTCCGAATGACCTCTACCGCATTGCAGACATTTGATTTTGTCTATGGACAGCACCATAATGCTGAGAACTATATTCTGCATTCTGTGTCTTCTCCTTTGCTCTATCTATTATACTCGAGTTTGACTTGATTGTATTTACATACTGAATCAGTTACTGATTGATAGCATGCAAAACAAAGCTTTCACGGTACCTTGGTACACATGACAATAAACCCCCAAAAAACTAAACCTTCCTTTTCTGAGACAGGGACCAAAAGGTGACAGGGGTAGAAACATAGAAAATAGGTGTAGGAGTAGGCCATTTGGTCCTTCGAGCCAGCACCGCCATTCAATTTGATCATGGCTGATCATTCAAAATCAGTACCCTCGTTTCTCGTTCCCCGAGACCCTCTCTCAGTATTCCCCCGGTGGTTTTTGCTCTCTTTGACTATGTTATCATTACTTGGCCCTCATCTCACCCTTCCCCTTCTCTTGATACTGGCCATCTTCCTTCTCCACTCAGTCCTGATGCAGGGTCTCAATCCAAAACGTCAACAATCCTTTTCTCCCCACAAATGGTATTTGATCCACTGAGTTCCTCCAGCAGGTTTTTTTTTGTGCTACGGATTCCAGCATCTGCAGCCTCTTGAGCCTTGAAATTGGATTAGGCTTCTGTTAAGTGTTTGCAGCTCCTCAATTCTTTTTTTTATTTTAAGAAACTATTAATACCTGCAAATGTTTTGTTCTGTTGCTCTTTGCCCTATATGAGAACCAGTCCTGATGGTCAAGAATTTGATCAACTCCCTCGCATACCACTTCGCCGGTCATGTACAAGTGAACAGAGGGAGTAATCTCCGATGCCAAATTGTGGGGTCTAATTCTTTGACTTTTTCGCTCCACTCGAATTATTGGTTCCAACCTAGGTCAAGTTCTCGTTGTTCCATATCCTGTTGCAAAAGTATCCTGTATCTATTCAGTGACATCGTGTCTCAGAAGGTGCTACATAAAAGCTGCAGCACCTTGGTTCTTTTCATTCAGACCTGGAGAGAGCAGCCAAGATACTGCTTGCAAGACTGCAATATTTCTGAAGAAATTTAGTGATCTAAAGCAGCAGAGTGACTCATAAGAATACTGAAGATATTGAAATGAACTTTTTCCAATCTCTCGTCAATGAACCCAGCAGAAAACTCAGTCGAGCCTGCCCAGACAGAATGGAGCTAGGATCCCATGTTGGAACACTGCCAGTCATTATGAAGATAATTTGTTATCCTTTCACTGACTCAGGATATCCTCGAGGGCATTAAAAGGTGATATTTTTGGTGTCACTGCCATAGAAACCTGATCAAATTATGTTTTAATGATTTTCAGGAATACAATATTGGCCAGGATTCAAGATCCCCAGTCTTCAGGTGATGCCATTAAATCATATTTGCTCTTCTGGTGCTTTGAATTAATATCTCTTCTTGGAGCTGCTACCTTCACTAGTGCAGCCAGTCCCCAGAATAATAATGGAAGCAATTGCATAACTTTTATCCAGTCTAATTTGAACCTACTGCAGTTAGTTGCACAGGGCCCTGGTGAGACCACACCTGGAGCATTGTGTGCAGTTTTGCTCTAATTTGAGGAAGAATATTCTTGCTATTGAGAGAGTGCAGTGTAGGTTCACCAGGTTAATTCCCGGGATGGCAGGACTGACATATGATGAAAGAATGGATCAACTGGGCTGAAATTCACTGGAATTTAGAAGGATGAGAGAGGATCTTATAGAAACAGAAAATTCTTAGGGGATTGGACAGGCTAGATGCAGGAAAACTGTTCCCGATGTTGGGGGAGTCCAAAACCAAGGGTCACAGTTTGGGAATGGGGGGTGGACCATTTAGGACTGAGATGATGAGGAACTTTTTCACTCAGAAAGTTGTGAATCTGTGGAATTCTCTGCCACAGAAGGCAGTGGAGGCCAATTCACTGGATGTTTTCAAGAGAAAGTTAGATATAGCTCTTAGGGCTAACGGAGTCAAGGGATGGGGGGAGAAAGCAGGAACAGGGTACTGATTTTGGATGATCAGCCTCAAAGGGCCCAATGGCCTACTCCTGCACCTATTTTCTATGACCACTGCCTTGGAACCCAGATGCTACCAACAATGTACCATGGTTGGCACACCGAGTGTGAAATCAAAAATTTAGTTTGTCACACTTTGGAAGTTTGGTACGCAATCCAACAATTGGCCTTTGAGCAATTTGGTTGAGATCATTAATTAATTGAACATTACATTTTCGAATGGCTAATGGTGCAAGAAAACAGGAATCCCCAAATCTCAGAACCAGGTTCATGCCTAGAAGTCTGATAACAGGACCATCAGAAGGACTTCACATTTACCCCCCCAAATCCCAAGAGTCAAATTTCTGTCCCAGCATCTTAACATACCACCATAGCCAGGAAAATTGTCTCAAATAATTAATGGCAATCCATTCACTGATATTTGAGGTCTAATGCAGCAGTTATTATACATCCTGAACAGCATTGCTGCAGTCACATTGATGCATCTGAACATAGTCAGTAATTGCCACCCTACAGAAATAGTGAGACTGCCATTCATTTACCTCTCTCACAGGCAGGTTCAGCATTTATCCAAGGCAATGCCGAAATGGATAAATATTATTTCCTGATGAAAAATAATGCAATATAATCTTAAGAGCTATCTCCCCTTTCAACTTTATGTAATCCATGAGCTTTTAGCACCCTATTTGGACAGCATGTCAGAGTGGTCTTTTTAATAGATGTAAACAGTGGTAACAATCCTTATTTAATTGTTTATTTTATTCTCTCCAGAAGCTCTTTAAAATATTTTATTTTGAGAACCTTGGTCTCACTAGGATGCAGTCAGGATCTCTGCTATCCTAGATTACACATCAATACTGGATACTCACTTTCATTCCATTCTTCTTTTCAGACAATTTCCATACACCTAACCATTGGAAATTTAACATTTTAAATCAAAGTATTTGACTCCCTTTTACTAGGCTAGAAGAATTAAGTCAACCACCTTGGGATTTGAAAGCTCGAATACAAAGCACAAAAAATTAGGCATTAAAGGTTAAAATTAGAAGACCAACGATCTACAGTTGGTTTATACGTTATGAATTTTATTTTTTTTTGTGCGGCATTATGTTAATGGGCCTGTTAAGCTGCAGCAAGTAAGAATTTCATTGTTCCATTGATGGTACACATGATAATTAAGCATTCTTGATTCTCTTTGGGGAGGGCTAATCTGATCAAAACATTTAATGTGTTAAAAAGATGGAGGAAGTAGAGAAAAACTATGACCATAGGCCCAAGTAATCATAGATTTAGTGCAATTGGAAAAAAAAAAGATTATAAAAAATATTAGTAATGCATTATGACCTGTAGGGCGTAACATGAAAAAAGATGATGGGCACCATATCCAAGGAAGGATGTGCTGGCTCTGGAGGGGGTCCGAAGGTGGTTTACAAGAATAATCCCAGGAATGAGTGGGTTAATATATATGAGCCTTTGACGGCACTGGGCCTATATTCGCTGGAGTTTAGAAGAATGAGGGGGACCTCATTGAAATGTACTGAATAATGAAAGGCTTGGATAGAGTGGATGTGGAGAGGATGTTTCCACTAGTGGGAGAATCTACTAGAGGTCGTAGCCCCGGGATTAAAAGACATTCCATTAGGAAGGAGATGAGGAGGAATTTCTTTAGTCAGAGGGTGGTACTAGGTTAATTCCCGGAATGGCGGGACTGTCATATGTTGAAAGACTGGAGCGACTAGGTTTGTATACACTGGAATTTAGAAGGATGAGAGGGGATCTTATCGAAACGTATAAGATTATTAAGGGGTTGGACATGTTAGAGACAGGAAACATGTTCCCAATGTTGGGAGAGTCCAGAACCAGGGGCCACAGTTTAAGAATAAGGGGTTGGCCATTTAGAACAGAGATGAGGAAAAACTTTAGTCAGAGAGTTGTGAATCTGTGGAATTCTCTGCCTCAGAGGGCAGTGGAGGCCAATTCTCTGAATACATTCAAGAGAGAGCTAGATAGAGCTCTTAAGGATAGCGGAGTCAGGGGGTATGGGGAGAAAGCAGGAACGGGGTACTGATTGAGAATGATCAGCCATGATCACATTGAATGGTGGTGCTGGCTCGAAGGGCCGAATGGCCTACTCCTGCACCTATTGTCTATTGAATCTGTGGAATTCTTTGCCACAGAAGGCTGTGGAGCCTAAGTCAATGGATATTTTTTAAGGCAGAGATAAATAGATTCTTGATTAGTACAGGTGTCGTGGGTTACAGGGAGAAGGCAGAAGAGTGGGGTCAGGAGGAAGATATAGATCAGCCACGATTGAATGGCAGAGTAGACATGGACCAAATGGCCTAATTCTGCTCCCATCACTTTTGACCTTCTGATGGAAGCAGAATGTATTTTAGTATATAAAAACCTGAACAAGATAAAAATGCAGAACTAGCAAGAAAAGGAGATACGAATAATGGATAGTTCTTTCAAAAGGACCATCACAGACTCCTTTCTAGGATGCAAAATTCAGCTTATGGGACTCCATTTTCCACTACAGAACTGTTCAACCTTATCGACCATCCTCAATGCCCCAGTTTTCATTACTCTCACATTTTCTCACCTTTCTCCAGCACCCTCTCATCTCCACTCCCCTTAGGCAAAATTCAATAGATATGGAAGACTACTGGTTTATCAATTCAATGCCAAATATGTTGGAATCATATTGCCACAATTTAAGATTCCTTGGCTTTCGTAACTAAAACTTAAAACATAAAACTTATTTTCTTCATGTTTCCTCCAACAAGATGAGGGAGATCATGGACTTCATGGCGTCATACAGCAAGGAAACAGGCCCTTCTGCCAAACTCATCCATGCCCAACCAAGATGTCCCATAAGCTAGTCCCACTTGCCTGTGTTTGGCCAACCTTAACCTTTCCTATCCCTGTACCAGTCCAAGTGTCCTTTAAATGCTTTTATAGTACCAGCCTCAACTACCTCCTTAGGCAGCTTGTTTCATATGCTAACCATCTTCATAAAAGCTGCACAATGTGACTAGTCAGAGTTTATAGCACAGAAACAGGCTCATCAGCCCAACTTGTCCATACCAACCAACATGTTTAGTTTATCTGAGCTAGTTACATTTGCACATATTCCTCTAATCATTTTACAATCTATGTACCTGTGTAAATGCCTTTTAAATTTTGTAATTGTCCCTGCCTCTACAACATTGTAAGGCAGCTCTTTCCATATACCCACCAACCTGAGAAAAAGCTGCCTCTAAGGTTCCTTTTATCTTTCCCCTTTCATTTTTCCAGTTTTAGATGCCCCTATCCCAAGAACAGAATAGTGACCATCATCTTATTTATGCCTTTGCTTCAGATTCCATCAACTGCAGTCTTGTGTCTGCACCCTTTCTCTGCATTTTCTTACAGAGCAAATGGTAGACAAATCCATTACCATAAGTGCTAGAAAGTTCAATGTCCTTATCCTTCATCTGTGTCACATGCGCCATCCACTTTCAGACACAGCTGAAGAATATTAGCATACACAAGACTTTGCAGATGCTAGAATCTTGTTTATTGTATTCAGTGCTCCTGAATACTGAATACAAAATGCTGGAGGAACTCAACAGGTCAGGCAGCATTTGTGGAGGGAATGGACAGACGATATTTTGGATCAGGACACTTTTCAGACTGATAGAAGAGGAGGGTGGGGAAAGAAAGCTGGAAAAGACGGGGCACAGCCTGGCAAGTTTTAAATGGACACAGGTGTGAGGGTTCCATGATTGGCTGATGGTGAAGATGGTGACAAAGGCTGGAGGCAAAAGGGTGTCAGATAAGGAAAAGAACGGAAGTTAAACGTAAAGCCAAAGATAGAGATGTGGGTGAAAGAGGATGGGGGGGGGGGGGGGGAGGGGAAGATGGGAAAGAGGGGATAAATGGAAATATACTACATGGGGATGGGAGAGAGAGTCTGGAATGGTGAGAGACTTTTGAGGTGCTGTTTTTTGCGTATGGCCTCACTCTGGCAGTGGAGAAGGCCAAGAACAGAAAGGTCAGTATGGGAACGGGGTGCTCCTGCTGGCCTTGGTGACAGAGCGCAAGTATTTTGTGAAGCAGTCTCGGTCTATGCTTTATCTTGCCCATCAGGAGCACTGAATACAATAAACAAAGTTGGAAGAGGTGCACTGCTTGGGTCCATGGATGGAAATGAGAGATGATGAAGAGACCTTTGCATTCTGTATCAGAGGTACATACAATACGATAGAACTTTATTCATCCCAGGAGGGAAATTGATCCGCCAACAGTTATAAAACACAATATACATGAAATATGAAATTAAAGTGACAAGTGGAAAGGATTGGGGATGTGCAAAGATTGGGGGGGGGGAGGGGAGTCAGTCTCGGTCTACCCCACAAGAGAAGGAGGAGTTGTACAGTTTGACAGCCTGAGGGAAGAAGGATCTCCTGTGGCGTTCTGAACTGCATCTTGGTGGAACCACTCTGTTGCGGAAGGTACTCCTCAGGTTGACCAGTGCGTCATGGAGGGGGTGAGCTGTATTGTCCAAGATGCTCTGCATTTTGAAGAGCATCCTCTCGTTCAAGACCACCTCCCATGAATCCAACTCCACCCCCAGGAAGGAGCCAGCCTTCCTGATGAGTTTGTTAATCCTGTTGGCGTCCGCGGCCTTCGCCCTGCTGCTCCAGCACACACCTGCCATTGCACAAATCTCCTCAATCTGCAAGTGGCTGGACTCTCCTTCTGCCTCAACTAAACCAATGCTGAAATTCTCATTCTTGCTTGTGTTATAACTAATCGTTATTAATCCACTATACGCCTAGCCACCATATACACGCTTGAGGTCATTCCCCGTTCTAACCCTTTGACCATTTCCCTCCTCTCTTGACTAATATTGAATTTTCACAGGGACACTTTTTTATGTTCTTTACGTTTTTGTGACAATTGGAAAAAAACTCTCAAAATCTAGTGAGTTTTTAACCACCCTTTTTGCTGGCACTGTCACCACACTAAGGCCATTTATATCTTGGTTTTAAGTTAAATTAAAAAAACCTGAATATGCTAGAAATCTGAGATGAAAACAGAAAATGCTGGAATCACTCAAGACAGGCAGTATCTGTGGATAGATAAACAATTAAAGACTACAAACTTTGACTGTTTCTCTTTCTACACATTGTTTGACTTGCTGAGTGTTTCTAGCATTTTTGTTTCACTTCCCTTACATTTCAACACTTTGAAAAGTAGTTAAAGTTGGTTCAATTGATTTGGACATGTTGCATGAATATCCTTTCTATTTGTTCAAAATAATTCTCATCTCAAAAGTGGCTTGCCTGATTTGCAATATCATCTTTCCCATGGCTGTGCTGCTTAAGTTGGTCAAGTTACAATCAGTGCCGTTCATGTTGTGTAAGTTTACAACAGTTGTTAAGTGTAAGGAGGGGGCATATTTTCTCACTCAGGATATGGAAAATGAAGAGAATCCCATTGCGCCAAACAGCCAAGTGTGTGGTATGATGAGCCAGTGGATATTCAAAGCTAGACAGGGTCCGATAACTTGGAAGCCAAAATCAACCTACAGCTGCCCATCTACCCCATCTCCTACCAACATTTATCCCATCTTCAATGGACTGATTCCAAATGCATTCCAACTTCATTCATTTGCATGGTGAACGAGTATTCAACTAAAGGATCTGGCTTCAATTCTTCCTTTAACACAATAGCTCATTAGCATGCAACAAAAAATCTACACCAGTTCCTAATCAGTTTCTTCACTTTCATAATCTAGTTTACTTAGAATAACTGATAACATTTTTAATTTAATGTTGCAGTTGTTGTAAATAATTACATTGTTCGGCTTCATATCTGGTGCATGACAAATAAACACTCGACTCTTGACATCTTTTGTTCAATTCCCTGTCTGAAATTAGTCAAATAGTAAACCGTTCAAGTGACCTTCTACGGTGGGTCCTCCCAGTTGAGGAATGACTAAACAAGCAGAAGATTACTTTTGCAAGTCAAATGCATTAGAATTGCATCATTGTCAAGAGCACCCTGGAGTCACAGTGGTGCTCGTTTGTCATTTTCCAGCAAATTCATTCTTCCTTGGCCAAAACCAGCTACTGTTAACAGATAATTTGGCTCTTTACTACATAAACATACAAATAATTCAACAACTTTCAACTAGACGGAGCTGGAGGCAATAATGTGTAACTGATCAGCACACACAAAAAAAACAGTACACCGAGAGAACTCTTGAGATCCTACTGCACAATTTAGCTGTGAGCATAAAGCAGACAAGCTTTGGAAGTCACAAGAAGAACAAACCCAAACCCTGAGGCCAACAAAGTATTTAATTCATATAGCACTTAAAAGGAAAACACAGCACTGCCCAGTTGCATGGCCAGGGAAAATTGACACCAAGCATCCTACAAGTCACTAAAAGTTTGATGAAAGAGAGCTTTACGGAAGGGGATAAAAAAGTGGACAGGAAAGAGAAAATTCCAAAGTGCCAGAAGGCACTTGAGCACAAGAGCCAAAATTTTATGTGCAGCCGTTATTGGAATGGTAACCAAAGTGCAGCTTCAGATGCACTAGATCAATAGAATTTGGTGCAAGCTTGTTAGCACATCACTTTAGTGTGAGGTTGTGGCCAGAGAGAGACAAAATTAGTGCGTAGAGAAGAGAGTATCTGAGCTGGATACCAGTGAACACGTCAAAACTCAAAAGAATTAGTCATTCAAACAAAAAATATCTATGCAAGTGTTTATACTCAATAAAAGCTGCTTCCCAGCTAATTGTCTAATAGGAAATACCCTTCCTCCTTTGCATGACTTAAGCCAACTTTCAAACCAGCCAAAAAATTTGCCTCAACTCCTTTATGTGCTATCAAACCAAATTGTAACCATTCTTCTAAATGCAGCTTTTCCTGGATTCATTAATTGACTGTACATATTTATTCCCCACAATATCAGTGTACCAAAACAATGAAATTCAAAGCACTACTAAAGCTTTAATTCAACTACTTCAAATGTACCCAATACAAACCCACCACCCCACCCCAAGATGATATTTAAACTCAACTAATGGTGAATCTTCCTACCTGTTTTCTGTCCCAGCTCGTTCTGACAGTTGGTCCGATTTGAGTTTAAAGTCCTTCCAACCACATCCTGGTCCAGTGATGGATGAAGCATTCTGCAAAAATCGTAGCCAGTGACACCCACACACTGTACAGATGCTGTATCTTCCACAAAGCAAAGGGAGTCCCCACACGGAGCATGTGAAAAAGGGATACCCGAGGGTACAGTGCTCTGCGAAATGAGGAGGGCACCTTCATCATCAGGTGGGGTGCAACAGGAGAAACTGGCTGAACACATGGAGCAGCCATGTGGAGAATTGCATCCAACGGGCAACAGGTCATTTCTATCATAGTGTAAGTACAGGTCGTCCACTGGAGAAGCAAGACAGACATCAGGAGGCAGAAACTCATAGTGGTCTGAAGCAGACACAAAATTATCCAGCAAAGTCAACTTAGAGTGTGACTGGAAAGGTTGTGTAAAGTCAGCACCAGAAGGACTGTTCTCCTCCACGTTCTGGTACTTAGGCTGAATCATGGCTTGGTCTCCCATGAGCATTGAGAACTGACGGAAGTATTGTTTGGTCTTGTCTGCATACTGACAGGGAAGGTCCATGGTAATAGGCAACCTTCTGGCGTGGTGCCCCATGTTGGTCGAGTCATCTTTCTGTGACGCTTCACAGCCTCCAGTGCCAGCATCTGGCGATGGTACGGCTGAGACACTATTCCTCAGGTCACCTTTCTTGGCCTGTGGGCACTGTTGCCCAGCCAGTGGGTGAGAGCTGGGCAGCCGGGTCCCCCCGACCCCCCTGGCTGGTTTGCCCTCCCTGTCTGTCCGGCTGCGACGGCTGGCTGAACCATCCTTGGAGTTGCTCAGCTTGAGGAATGCAGCAGCATTGAGGCTGGCCATACGCTTCTTAGCCGGTCGCTCAGCCGCCACACTAGGGCAGCCGTGACTAGCCAGTGCGGCGCCACTCTCGGCCTTGGCAAAAACGTCGCCATCTGACGAACCCCCCAGGCTACCTGTCTGCTTTTTGGCTGGGTGTGCAGTCTTGCCCTCAGTGTGCTCCACACTATAACTGGTGCTTCTCCGGCACCGGCGGCTCGATGACGGGTAGTCCTCGCGCTCCAGCAGCAGGTTATTGACAGCCTCCGCATTGAGACTGGCCAGCCTTCGAGGCCGCGGCTCGGCGGCACGAGGGGCCACAGCTACTGTACTGTCATTCTCCTTGCCAATGTCTTGTGTTCTCTCCTCATCGGGCCCTTCCACTCGCAGCCTGTCCTGGCTGCCCTGGTAATCCCAGTGTTCCGTGATATTCTGTGTAGGACTCACTCCATCAACCGACATCCCTTCAAGATCTTTGGCAATACCCAGGGAAGGGATATCGCCAGACTGACAGTGAATACGCTTCCGGAGCGGATACGTCTTACGATGCTTGGGACGATACTCTTGCTTGCTCTCACCATCGGCAACCCGATCTTTATATTCTCTGCTGCCTCTGACTCCATTACGTCCCAGCATCATCTTTCCCATGGCTGTACCGCTTAAGCTGGTCAAGTTACAATCAGTGCAGTTCATGTCATACGACATCAAGAGGCAGGACATTTCATTATTAGACCTGTAAAATGTAGAACACAAGATTTAAAATATATCAAGTACAAGCCAAACACCCCAACTGCACCACACGCATGTATCTTCTTGAAAAAAAAAAAATTGGGTTTTTACCTCAATCTTACTAGACAGACTCATCATACCACCACCCTCCCTTCCCGTGCACCCTCCCTTCCCGTGATGCAGTTCTCTCCCGGAAATAAACCTCAATTTGCTCTTCCCAATGCAAGGTATTTTGGCATCAGGCAAACTTGGGCAATGGGATGTTGAAAAAGACCAGTTAGTACACCAAGTCTGTAGGGAATGAATTGAGGGAGCTCTTGTATACAACAAAGGTGGTCCCAACAAAGATGCTGCTGTTTTAGTCCGGGGAAAACATTTAAAAAATAGGGTAACTAAAATATAAGCACAAGTTACTTGTCGAGACCGGCATTTCAGGGTAACACTTCACATCATACTCATTATTCTTTGCAAAACACAGCACCGATTGGCACATTTGAAGCTCAGATGAAGCTAAGCTTGGCTCCAAAATGATGGACTTCCCTGAAGAGTGACCTTGGCTTGGGTTGAGAGAATTTGAGACAGATCACCGCCATTTTTGCAGCCATGGCTGAAGAATCGCCCTCGTCCTCGATGTCAAAATGCACACGGCTCAGTGTGTTAGAGAGAGAGCCACAAATGTTTAAACCAAACGTGCCCAGAGTAGACAACACGAGAAAAGTGCTAACCTGACCTTAGTGATATATGCTGTTGGAAATTGGCAATAGTGACCAAAAACAACATGCTGCTTCATGGAAATATTTCCACACTCCTCCCAATCATCAACCCGAGAGTCGAATTATATTCACCAGTGTTATAGTTCATTCTTGTCGCATGCCCTTTATATTTATTGCTCATTTAAAGTCAGACAACATAACGGTTTTATATAATGGAATGGCTTCCTCAGCCACGTAGTGCTGCAGTGGGACAGTCATTGTTAGGCTGGGCCAAACGAGGCCAGAATACTTCCCTCCCTAAGGGCACGAATCAAACAGGTAGCCACGATTTTACAAAAATGTAAGAGTTACGTACACACTTACTAATGACAGACCACTGAATTTCTTTAAAGAACTGAAGCCATGGTAGGATTATAACCTGTACTCTCTTAAAGTACAATATAAAATGTTTTATTTCTATGTTGGATAACCTATTATACAAACCAAACAATTAACTCTGTTAATGAACCCAAGGCATTTCAACATTGGTAAGATGCAAGTAATTTCAAATGCAGGTAGTTCTGCTATAATGTACATA